>NW_017728992.1:164228221-164232741 GCF_001723915.1 Gavialis gangeticus | reverse complement strand
GCGTCCCGCCCCGTCGAGCTGGGCCCAGGGGCGACCCTGCAAAGATGGCTGACCCGCTCCGCTGGGCCACCGCTGCTGCTCGCCTTACAGCCCTGCTCCGCAGCGACATGTTGCCCCTGAACAATCCCAGCTAGCGCCAGCTAATTGCGCTAAGCCTCAGGTGTGAGGGACTTGCTGCTCCCCAGCTGTGATACCAGTCACAGAGGGAGACGAGGCTTTGCACCAAGCTGGTTGCCTGCTTGCAGCCCTGCTATCCCCTGGGGCAGACATGCTAACTCCATGCCTGCACCCCAAAGCCCCTTCCTGCCCTTCCACTCCCGTGCCTGGCTGCATCTTACTGCCTCCGCTGCACCGCCATTGATTGTGAACATCGTAGCACTCACCCAAGGAGCCGCTGAAAACCTTGAGCTGAATCGCAGAATAACAGAGACGCAGGGTGGCAAGGATCCCCAGAGGTAGGTCATCTAGTCCAACCCTGTCTTGCCCGAGGCAGAATCATCCCTATCCAGACCACCCCATACAATCCATACTCAAAACTACATGAGGCCACCCTCAACCCTGACACAGCACAGACCTGACACCCTAACCTGCCACAGGTCAAGCAGGACAGCCTGGCAGCCAACATCCTGCTTCTACAAAATGTTGTCAATGTACACTCGAAACACAGGGTAGAGGGCCATGCCCTCCACTACAGAGGAAGCCAAACACCTGCAACGCCCATACCAGTCTGACCATGTGGGAAAATCCCTTCCTGAACCTAAATATGACAACTGGCCTAACCCTGAGTGGAGGAGCAAGACCTTCTAGCCAGGAACCTCTGGATTTGGTCCCCACAGGAGCACTGACACACCCCAGTCAAAGTCCTCAGCCTTGGCTGTAACCAGCACCCAGTGCCTCGGGGAAGGCTTAAAAATACCTTGGCATATAACAGCAAGGGGCGAGGGGGGCACAGGCACCCCACAAGGGCCAGAAGCATGGGAAGCACCCATAGTAGAACATGGGTATAGCTACGCCTAGATCATTCCCAACGGTGGCTGTCCAACCTCTTCTTGAACACCTCCAGTGATGGAGAGTCCCCAACTTCCCTAGGCATCTATTCCACGGCTGCACTGTCCCAACTGAAGAAGCTTTTCTGGATATTCAATCTAAACTTACTTTGCTGCAATTTCAAGTCATTTGTCCACATTCTCCTCTCTGCAGGAAGAGGAAAGGTGCTTTCCCTCTTCTTCATAGCAACCCTTCAAATATTTGACAACTGCTATCACGTCCCCCTGAAAGCACCTTTTCAGCATTCTGAACATGGTCAGCTTCTTCTGCCTCTCCTTGTGACTTGCCTTCTAAGCCCTTGACCACCTTTGTTGCCCAGCTCTGGACCCTAAGTTTTCCGCATCATGTTCAGATGCTATTTTAAAAATACATTTCTGCAGCAATATCCAGTAAGCCATGTGGCCACAGTGCAGAAAACAGATCATTACAGGAAGTAGCTTTATAGCTGATCTATTTTTCCATTATTCTTGTTACTGCCTTAATGATCCCTCAGTATCTCATTTTAAACCTTCAAGACCCTGTTTATAGAGAATCCCCCTCTGATTAAAGAGCTGTTTCTCCAGGACTCTGCAGTTCAAAAGTCTACAAAGGCCGCATGATGTCACAGTATAAATTTCCCATTAGAGGCATAAGGGACTATGAGCATAATTACTTCTAAAATAGTATTTAAGTACAAATGTTTCGATGACAGGATCTATTTATTTTTAACAGGAGTGGAGAAGGGACACAAAATCCTTCTGCCCAAGAGCAGAAAATTAGACTTTTATGCGATGACATTAAACTGCCTCCCACTGAGTATTTTTGATCTAAGTACATCAGTGTCACTGAATATTAAAACTATAACCCAGCACAAGACATCTCATGCTGCATTTAATTAAAATAATATTTTATGATGAAAGCATGTTAGAGAAGATACATCAAATAAAGTATCTTAAATATTGCCACACATTAAGACTGGAAATGGCCAATATGAAAAATAAGCAGTGCAAGCAGCAAGCTTGTAAAATTTACAGCAGAACAAAATACTCTTCAATGTCTTTTCTAAAGCATTAGGCAATACCACATATTTCTCAACCTATTTTTCAAATGCAAGATTGCACGGGTTAGTAGATACAGACCAGAGGCATACCAAGCTTTTTCAGTGCCAGTGGGAAGGGTAAAGGAGAAATTATACTGACCTCTGAAAGTGCAGGGGAGGAAGAGGAGGGAAAGGAATCTCATCTGCCCAGGCTCTCCTCACTTGAATGGTAACTGCTACTACTGCTGCTGTTGCTTTAACAGCACAGGCTGGGCTGTTGCCACAGAGATCAGCTGCAGTGCCAGAGGTCCCTCCTGGTACCCCATTTGTGCCCCCAGCCCATGGGGCAGCACTGACCTTCCCATGGCAAAGCCCCCCCCCCCAGGGGGAAGGGGCATCATTCCATGTCCTGCCAGCTACATACACTGCTGGGCATGGCATCGGCTGCTGTGGAAAGGCTCCTGGGAAAAGGCAACTATGCAGGTGCCCCCTCAGTTGACATCAGGGGATAGTGCCCCTCTCACCCCACCCTAATTGTGCTACTAACAGAACCTCTCTCTTTTAGAAAAATGCAAGGCCCATTTTTATTTAAACCAGGCTCCCTTCACATTGTTCTGCCTATGCAGGTTTAGATTTACACCCTCTTTTAGGTCCATTTACATTGCCAGAGTGGTATAAAGTAGTGGTTCCCAACCTTTTTTGTACCAGGACCCATTTGTAACCATCACTGGCCAGTCCCAACCCAGTAAATAATTTAAGCAGAAAGCAACCCCGTCACCCTGCTGGTGCCCTCACCCCTGACCTGCAGCCCCCAACCCCCACTTCCCAGCCCTGCCAGAAGGGGGCCCCGGCTGCCCCATCCTGCCCAGGCCCGAGATTGGCAGTTGCAGCAGCTCCGGCTCATGCCGGCAGCAGTGAAATGAGTCTGGCCCGAGCATAGACTGGAGGGGAGGAGGAGAGAGGCCTGTGGCACCCCACCATCCTGGACTGGGGCTCCAGTGCTGTGCCAGGAGGCTTGGCCACGGTCCCCCCTGGACAGTGTCTCTTGGCTGCCCCATTCCTCTGAGTTCAGGCACCAGCCCTGGTGCCACTGGCCTGGCCACACAGCTTCCCACTGCCCCCGAAAGGCACCCATCCCCCTCCTTTACTGGAGGTGCAGATGCCTCTTCCCCTCCCACCAAGTACCTGGCCACCTTTTCCCAGTGCTGGCAGGCACCCCCTCCCCCTCACACACCCCTGCCACACACACAGGGCTCCATGGACAATCCCCAAGCCCTGGCCCTCCAGCCCCCACCCCCTATAGACTTACCTGCATCCAGCTGCCCAGGCTGCTCCAACCACCCTGCCTACCTGCATGCCAACCACGTGCATGTGTGCACTCGAATGTAGGGTCATTTCTCATAGACATACCTCATAGGTATGGTACTCAACTTGCACCCAGTGTAATCAAATGGATGAATTTGTTTTCCTATCATGAATAGACATTTTTCATAACTCAAACTATAAATGGTTACCTAGCAACTCCCTCAATTAAGCCTATCTAATTGGTCTAGAGCAAGACTGTTAAACATAAGACCTATGGGCAGGATCACACCCAACCTCAGGGGTTTCTAGTGGTCCATCTCTGGATCTGGCCTATAGAGCCATAAAGTCAGCAGCAGAATGAGCTATGGCAGTGTTAACCCCCACTGCTGTCAGAGGTGCTGTAGGGCCAGCACCCAGGGGATTAATGCCACTGCTTCTTGGCCCACTGCCAGAGGTGGGCTATCTGGTCCACAAGCAGCAGTCTGGATCCAGTCTGTGGGACCAAATGTGTTTGACACCCTTCAGTACCTCTGAGGAGCTGAGCCTTAGTTTCGGTCTAATAGATATTGTTAAAATCCTCAAAACTACCATTCAGCTGTCACTTAACCCTGAAGGTGCCTTGCTTCTGCCAATGGGCATGCATAAGGATCTACACAAAATAGAACAGTTCCTACAGGAGAGATTATGAATGCCCAGGAGCTTGGTGGCTGGGCAGTCCCCAGCAATGAGTCAAAAGTTCTACCTGATTTGTTGCAAGAGGAAGGTGGAACCTGGGTCTGCACATCATAGGGGAGCACTTTAACCATTGCACTTTTTGGCTATTCTGGGTCTCTCTGAAAGTAGGAAAACAAGACTTAGGTGGCTGGCACCAAGAAAAGACTCATGGCTGTTCTCAGGACAAGTGCCAAAACCGCATTTGCTTTTGCTTTAACCTGTTGGCTATTTTAGTTCTCTGCTAAATTGGTTTCTGAGGACCCTTTCATTATGCAACATATTGTGTCCAGTTCTAGGCACTGCACTTCAAAAAAGGTGCAGAGAATTTTGAAAGGGTCCAGATAAGGGCCACAAGAATGATTAAAGGCCTGGAGGACCAATCTTATGAGGAAAGACTAAGGGATCTAGGACTGTTCAGCCTGGGGAAGAGAAGACT
>NW_017728992.1:164224044-164228027 GCF_001723915.1 Gavialis gangeticus | reverse complement strand
TGGGGGTGTTTCCGCGGGGGGAGGAAAAGATTGGGGGGGGGGGGGGATGACAGGACGGGACTTGGTGGCCATCTGTAAGTATGTAAGGGGTGAATATCGGGAGCTGGGAGAAAAAAACCCAACCTGTTCACTGGGTTGCCCCAGGGGAGGACAAGCAGCAATGGCCATGAACTGTTAGAGGATAGTTTCAGGTAGGATGCAAGGAAGAACTTCTTTACGGTAAGGGTGACCAGAATCTGGAATGGACTTCCAAAGGAGGTGGTGCAGTCCCTAGCCTTGGAAGTATTCAAGAGCAGACTGGACCTTGCTGGGATCATTTGGTCTCAGCAGTATTCCTGCCCAGAGCAGTGCGGGGGTTGGACTCTCTTTCGAGGTCCCTTCCAGCCCTTAATTTCGATGATTCTATGTATAGGGAGAGTTAGAGCCCGAGTTAGGTGCTGCAACACTCAGGATTTCAAATCATATATTTTTTGTGGTTCTATCCCTATGTGCTTTTAAATTTCAGCAATCATGCTTTTTAATTCCTGTTAACTTTTTTGCTGGTAATATAGGATATGGTATAAGTTGGACAGTAGGAGTTTGAGAGTATTTTATACATCTATAGAGTAGTATGTGAAAATATGTCAAAGATTCAAAAGGTTGGGATCAGAGAAAGCTACTGGCTATTTCAAAAGATTCTGTGCAGGCTGTGTGGCTGATTTAAGAAACAAAGGACAGTCTGTACTACAGGAGAGGCAAGCCAAAATATGAGCTCTTAGAAACTAAAACTTACTGTAGGTTTAAGAAAAACATTTTTCTTACAGAAACTCTCAAGACATCCAAAATGAATTTGCCCTTAATTGGTTAAACCTTTAAAATAGCTAGATGTGAACTTTTAATTAAATAAGTTCCATTTGTATAAAAGGGCAATATTTTGAGGTAAACTAGAACATTTCTCCTTCTGTTCTATTATTTGTATTTGACAGTTTGTTTCTCCTGATATACAAGCTAAAAATGACAGTTTCACATTTGGGGGATCAGCAGATACAGTAACTAACTTTTTTTTTTTTCTTTTTTAACAACTTGACTGGAAAAGTGGTGCTTTTCAGAGACATTTATTACTATTATTATTATTGTTGCTTTACAATAAAGTATGTTCATGATGCTCCCTGGTCTGATTTTTCTCTTTGAACAGCAAAGCAAGAGTTGAAATGCACATTGGGTGGAACTCATCCCCAGACAGAAAATCTGTCTCAAAAATTATGCACTACTTGAGCCCTAGGCTTACATAGTGCAGGATCTCTGCAGAGGGATGAATTTCACCAGCCTGAATTCCAGACTTTCTCTTTTTGCTCAGAACAGTAGGAGACTGATAACATGTCTGAGGACAGTAAACTACTAGAAAGTAATCTAGTGAGATATATGTGAAACGTGCAACAATTCAAAATTCCTGGGAATTTCTTATCTAATATAAATGAAATTTGCCTCACAGCAGTGAAACGAAAGCAGAAGAAACATCTACAGTCCTGAACTGTGAACCATCAGTGTGCTACTTCAGGTATCCAAATACTGACCATCCCAAGAGTTCCAAAACAGCACTGCACCTAATCCCGAACCCAGAAGGTTCTCCAATAATTCAAAAGATCGGATAAGTACAGTGCCAGAAAAGTTATTTTGCTAGTAAATTTACCAAACTTTGGAGAACTTTACTGTTCCTAAGATCTACCCTTCTTTTGGCACGTGTTGATGCTTAACTCATGAGAAAGAATGGTCACTTACCCTTCAGTGTAATTTTTCTAAGATGTTTTGTCCATGTGGTTCCTACTGTGGTTGTGCCTATGCATGCACAATCAGGTTCTTCTGGTCACTAGGTTTCACCGGCACCGCACATGCCTTCTACATACCCTCAAGCCTCCCTCATATGAGGGCAAACAACAACAAAAAGAACTTATAAAAGGAGGCTTGACAATTACCTAGCTGGGGTCATATGAGCCCAGTATTCTCTCCTGCCCGGGGGTTAGACTTGATGATCTACTTAGGTCCCTTCCGACCCTACCAACTATGAATCTATGAAACTAGTGGGCCATCCCCAACTGCAGCAACTCCTTCACTTACCAAGGATCCCCAAAGCTAAAGAACTCTGCATTAATGGGGAAGGAAGTATTAGGTGTGTGAGCAAGGCATTTCATGAAGGCAGTAAGTTCAACCAATTCCTCAGCAGCTTATTGGCCTGTGCACAGTCCCATGCTATTACACCTACATTACATCCAGGGTGGAACCTGTTGAACCTGCAGAATCATCACAGCAGGTCTCAACACTATGCTGCCACTATCACCATACAGATAACCAACCTTCCCTCTTTGAATATTTGTCTACATGGATCCCACCCTCACTGACTAGCAAGCTGTTAGAGTGAGAGTTAGTCCTATTTAAATAAAGTGGTAAAATGCTACCCTGCAAATCTGTATCTGTTAGTTGCAACTAGAGAGTAGCAGCTTATAAAGGTATGTGTAGAGCTCCAAGTCACATTTTATGAAGTGAAAGGATTATCTTATTCAGTTCAAAAGAAATCTTAAATGTGCCAACACCCATTTTGACAAGCTATTGAAAGAGCCAATTTTCTGCACTTTTTGCCTTGGCAATTTGTGGAACAGTTTTGTCCTGCTCAAATAAAACAAGACAGCTCTTAAAATGTCCAAGGCAAGGAGTTTATATTGATCGGGATTTTGACCCTCTCTGCCGTTATGTACATTTGTCTTTCAGAGCTTGGACAATGGCGCCTTGAATAAGTAAAAATGCCTTGCAAGCTAGAGGGATGCATTTATGATTCTGGTATATTTCTACATAAATGAGATTCCATTAGGGACTACAACCTTGGGTCTTCAAATTATTTGTAAGTGTTCCCTAGCCCTCTTTGGAGACATTGTTACCAAGTGTTGAGACAAACCTCTCTCCCTCTCAGATGTTCTAAGGATCTTTCCAATAGAGCAGTGAAAAAGGAAATTCCTGGGAGAAAACGTTTACACATTCATGTTGTTTCTGTTTGGTACATTTTGTTAAGATTTCATATGATCCAACCGACTGAGACAGACCTTCAATGTCCTTGGTGAGTCTGAAACCCCAATATGAGTCATAGTGACTGTCATAAAGATGACGTGCCTTTGCTGACCTCAAACAGGATTTCTCAAATTAATTCTAATGACTGAGTTGAGTCATAGTAAGGAGAAGAGACAGCATTTGGTGACTTGCCACAATAACCAATTGTCAGGTCAAGGATAAATATGCCTGACTGCAAAAGTGAACTGCCATAACCATTAATCATTTAACAGATCTCTGGAATTATAGCAAACTGAAGAGTAACACTGAACTGGTAAGGAGTCTTTCACTATGAACCATGGGTAATGACTCCCATGGGACTGAGGAATGGAAACATGCATCCTCCAAGTCAAATCACAAACAAATCTGCAGGATCTGGGTAAGAGAGAAGCAATGGCAACTGGTACCAGAATGGGGGGCTAGCCTTCTTTTGTGCATGTGGTTATAAATAAGTCATGGGTAGCACACTTAGCAAAAAAAACACACCACCACAAAAACACATTTTTAAAGCAACACAAACAAAGCAGTGACCCTAAATCATATTGTCTGACTTCCAGGGGCCTAAGTACTTGCAGCTAAATCTGACTGGAATAATTAATCTAGAAATTGTTTTGAACACAGCAACATTGACTCACTAGCCCCATGTGGAGGCAAAACAGTCTTCTGGGAATGCTGACAGATAGATGCCTTCCCTTTGAAATGCAAGACTTTTGGAAAGATCACGTTTAATCAGCTTTTTTTTTTTTTTTGACTTTGGCTGTTCATCTAGCTACCCCTATTGCAATATTTTATTTCTAAGTTTGTTTCCTGCCTCCTATCCCTACCTAAGGGATATTGCACTGGAATTACTGAAACAGTACTTCCTATGGAGTGATTAAATAACTAGAGGTATTATAAATGCCATGTCT
>NW_017728992.1:164217153-164219044 GCF_001723915.1 Gavialis gangeticus | reverse complement strand
TTTTTTTTTTTTTTTGACTTTGGCTGTTCATCTAGCTACCCCTATTGCAATATTTTATTTCTAAGTTTGTTTCCTGACTCCTATCCCTACCTAAGGGATATTGCACTGGAATTACTGAAACAGTACTTCCTATGGAGTGATTAAATAACTAGAGGTATTATAAATGCCATGTCTTATTTCCCATTGCCAGGTGCAATAGCTTTGAATACTTACAGCTTATATAAACTTGATGGCCACAGGGTCTATTTTCATTTGAAAGGATAAGTCCGTCATGAAATTTTATTATGCAGTAATTTCTTGGTTCTCCTACTGCTTCCTTGGCTTTCTTTCAGTTAGTGATGCTCCTTCCCTTTCCACTGCCCATAGGAATCTTACCAAGCTCACCCAGGGTCTCTCTAACTGTTCCCCTGATCTGAACAATCTTACCTAAAACCACCTGTTTAGGATAAAGGGTTACAAAATAATTACCCTTTCTATTTCAGACTTGTCTGTGAGAGGCCAAGGTATGAAGTCAGTCAGGTGAAAACATCTCATGAATGTCTTATTGGCAATTTACTTTTTCCCCTTAAATTATAGGACATGCTGCACTTTAGACCCCTTCTAATCCATCAAATTCAACCTCTATTCATGAACAGGATTTCTGGCTGGCAACCCCAATTCCCAACTGTTCCTGGCACCTGTGAGCCCTTTTCCTCTATGGGACTCTGACCAGCAGCTGGTTAAAACCATTTTGAATCACAGCTGCTTCAAAACAAAAGTATCATTTATTCATCCAGGAGTATACAGCAAGCAGCAAAAGGGGATAAAGCAACAGAAGGCTAATGTATACTCACTCAACTTCTCTTCTTCCATAGGCCAGTCCTTTAAGGTTTACATAGTCCCTCTGATGTTACACTTGGACATAGGATGAATGAATATTTCCAGTCTGGGTGGGTGGACATCACCTTATTAGCATATTCCTCATTATTTCCTAGTGAACTTGATGGCACCTTGTCTTTATATCGCGGGCCATGTACAGATGGTCCGTTTCTACTGAGAGAATTACCATTCTGGGAAAAAACAAGGTGCACAGATATTCAAGCTTTATCTCCTGCAGCAAAAATGGCTCTTCGGGGGGGATCACCAAAAAACAAGGTAGAAAATCACTCCCAGAACAATTTGTCATGGGAACAAGGAGTGGAGGGGAGGATCCCATGCTTTCCAGAGACCTGTTACCCTGGTATGGAAAAGTACAGAGGCAGGTGCTCCTCCTCAGCTGGGAGGGCCAAGAGGAGCAGCCACCAGCTGTTCCCCACATGCTTTTCACACCTGAGTTTCTGGTGAAGTGAACGGGGGCTTTGCTGCATTGCTCCTTCCACTCAAGTGCTAGGCACCAGGGGCTGAGCAAATGAAGCAGGCAGAGCTTTGCCTTCCTCCATCTGTTCAGCTTGTGGACACCAGATGCTGAGCACAGGAAGGAGCACTGCCCCCCTGCCTGCTTCCCTTTGAACCCTGTTGCTCAGCTGGGCAGCTACTTAAAAGCTGGCAGAGCCAGGGCCCAGGCTCAGAGCAAGCCTCCGAGCCCAGTTCCTGAACCAGACTGCTTCCCTTTGCCAACCCTCCTGCTACTCAGAAGCCAGCCAGCCAGGGAACAACCAGGCTCAGAGAGTCTCTATTCTGGGTAGCTAGACAAAGCCCTGCTCACCCCTAACATCAGAGTTCCAGTTGTGCAGGGTGAGCAGGGGTTTTGCTGTGGGGCTCAGTTTGCTTAGCTTCTGCTATGAGCTCCCCATCTGCTTCTCTCACCTTTGCCTTGCTGTTCCAGTAATCTGAAATGGCAGGACTGGAGCAGTCCACACTGTCCACAGACTGGGATTGCCTTGGCCTGGAAAAGGTATGGGGGGGGGGGGGA
>NW_017728992.1:164213813-164216917 GCF_001723915.1 Gavialis gangeticus | reverse complement strand
TGGGGGGGGGGGGGAACCATGGGCAGTTGCGCACTGATCATCTGAATTGCTCCTTCTCCCAGACTAGCAGTGGAAATTTTCCACCACAAGAACTGAATGTTTGTAGATGGCCATATGGTTTCATGTTCAGCTTGCTTTCCTTCCTAACAGCCTCTTAATTTATCACTATGTAGTCAAGCACAGTAATACCAAGCAGAAACTAAAATGCAGATGCTAATAAAAAGAGATACATGGACCACAATTAATTTATTTTTCATTCAGCTACCTATCACCACCACTGTCATCACTTCTGAAGACAAGCATCTTCTCTCACTCAGGCCTGCAACAAAGCTCATCCTTTCATATCTCCTTTCAACATTACTTTCTGTCCACATTGCTAGAACTCAATTCATCTTGCAACTTTCCCCTTTGAAAGAACCCAAAACATACATAATGCTCCCTCCAATCCCTTCAATACACAGATACTCCGATCATCCCTTTCTTGCCTGTAATGTTTATATTGTTACCCTTCTCTCTATACCGCTGCTTAGGCTCCCTCTCCATTTCAACTACTTGTGCACATTTTAGAGGTTCTGCAGATCTTTGCACCTCCTTATCTCATGTCTTGTATCATCAGCAGTTGCTCTACTCCAAAGCCTTTTTGGATGTCCACTTGACTGCTTCTCCCACTGCTTTCCACTTTCTTCTACAACCTCTCTGAAGCAGATTAATGGATGAATGAATTAGTTAAATACAGGCAGACAAGGTTCCTTGGGTAAATCCAATATCTTTTATTAGACCAACTCATAGTTGGAAACATTCTTCTTTGCAAGCTTTCAGATACAAATATCCTTTGTCAGGCAGAGGAAGCATCTGCAAATGGCCTGTGTTCTTCCTGGATGGAGTAGTAAAGCAGCCATAGGCCAGTATGTATGCAAGAAAGCCGATCAGTTAAAATGTATATTGGGTTGGTCAATAGGTGAGAGACAGGTGGGGAGGGTGGGAAGGGGAATGAATCAGCTGTATACAAAGGAGGGGCGGGGAGAAGGGAATGAACATAGCTGGTAAAAAGTGGAGTGTTTACCTGGGGAGTCTGATGTTAGGCAGATTGCGTCTCATAAATCCAATGTCTATATTTAGTCCATGATTTTTTGTATCCAGTACATTGATGTAGTGAAGTTTGTAGGCTGGTCCGTGAAAGGTCTTTTGTAAATTGCCTTCAAGGATTAAAACTGAGAGATTGGAGAGAGAGAGTGATTTTCTTGTGAGAAATGTGCCCACAAGGTAATTGAGGATTCTTGTCTTCGATAGATTTTCGGTGTGCATTTATTTTGGTACGTAGTTGTTGTTTGGTTTTAAATACTAGACTTTAAATTCCTATCCCTCCACGGCACCCATTTGTATAATGATGCATACGGTATCATTCCTTGGGAATGGGGCAGTTAATGCAAGTCATGTCTTTTCTTTAATTAAGATCATTTGGAATCAGATTCCATTTAAGTCTCTCGGGTGTAGGTGTAGCTGTCTTAGTCTAAGGACATAGGCAGACAAGGTTCTTTGAGTAAATCTGGTATCTTTTATTAGACAAACTAAATAGTTGGAAAAAAATTCTTAGCAAGCTTTCGGGTTTAAAAACCCTTCATCAGGCTGAGCAAGCATCTGCAGTTGATGTGTGCTCTTTCTAGATGGAATGAATCATAAAGAAGCCACAGGCCATTATGCATGCAAGAAAGCCAGTCAGCAAAGATGTAAATTGAGGAGCCAGTGGGTGAGAGACAGGCTGGGGGTGGCAGGTGGAAGAGGGGCAGGGGGAGGAAGGGGGATGAATTTAACAGGTAAATAGTGGAGAGACACCTGGGGGAGTCAGATGTCAGGCATGTTGTGTCATAAATCCAATGCTAACAGTATGCCAACCTTTTTATAAGCCACCTGGAAGAAGAATTCGTCAAGGACTGCACCACCAAACCCTTGCTATACTTAAGATAAATCGATGACATCTTCATCATTTAGACTGAAAATATGCAATCTGATTGAGTTCCATCAGAAAGTCAACAATCATCACCCCTCCATCAAACTCTCTTGAATACGCCAGCACCAACATCTCCTCTTTAGACACAATGATCACTATCCAGAATGGTAAAATACAGATCACAATATACAAGAAACCCACAAACCAACATACATATCTGCACAGAACCAGCAATCACCCTAAACACACCAAGGAAGCTGTGATAGATACAGCCAAGCCCTCAGATAACACTGAATTTGCACTGAGAACACTTGGGATTGCTACCTCACAAATCTTAAAAAGGCTTTCATCACTCAACAAAGACATTCCTCCAGAGAGATAGATCGCATGTTTGAAAGAGCCACCTGGATACCACGTGAAGACCTCCTGCAGTACAGAAGTAAAACCTCCATGACTCACACATCACTCATTATGACATATCACCCCTCCCTTGAACCTGTATGGAAAATCCTCAAACAACTGCAACCCATATTCGAAGGAGACCCAATTCTTAAAGAGATTTTCCCAGAACCACCCATCCTAGCCTTCAAACAAGTACTGAACCTCGCTAACCTCATCACCAGAAGCAAATTTCCTATGGCCCAAAACACACCAAATGGATCCAGACCATGCCATGACAAGAAATGCAAAACCTGCCAACATATCCCCACCACCCCCACAATTACTACAACCCACAACAAAACCATCAGCATTCCTGGATCTTAAAGGTGCACCTCCAGAAATGTAATATCTCAACTCCAATGCACCAAAACCCCTGGTGGAAAATATGTACCAAACAACAACTGTGCACCAGAATGAATGCACACTGGAAATTTATTATAGACAACACCACCCAATTACCTGTGGGGGCACATTTCTCACAAGAAAACTACTCTGTCTTCAATCTCTCAGTTCTAATCCTCAAAGGAAATTTACAAAACACTTTTCACAGATGGGCCTATGAACTGCATCAACCTCCTGGATACAAAAAAAATCATGGACTAAATATATACTTTGGATGTCTGTATGGACATTGGATGTCTGTATTATGACACATTATAAACTGCTTCACATTCAACTTCCCCGGTACCTCTCCACTTTTACCCACTACAACCCT
>NW_017728992.1:164205963-164208813 GCF_001723915.1 Gavialis gangeticus | reverse complement strand
CACATTCAACTTCCCCGGTACCTCTCCACTTTTACCCACTACATCCCTCTTCTCCCCACCCCCCGAGCCTGTGTCACCCACTGACTTCTCAATTTACATCTTCACTGACTGGCTTCCTTGCATGCATACCAGCCTCTGCCTTCTTTACTATTCATTTCATCCAGGAAAAGCACACACCAACTGCAGATGCTTCCTCAGCCTTACAAAGGGTTTTTAAACCCAAAAGCTTGGTAAGAAAATATTTCCCAACTATTTAGTTGGTCTAATAAAAGATACACATTTAAGTCTCTGACACCTAACCTACATGCAATCTTTTTATCTTTATTTTTATCTTGATTTTCTCTCTCCATTTCTTTCTATTTTCACGTTAATTTGCTTCATGTGATCTCAGATAAGATAGAAGTGGGACCTGTATCTGGTTTCTACCAGTACCAAAACTAAAAACGCACCAGCCTTGTTTGGGGCCTTTCAGCATTAAGATAATAAAATGAAATTCGATACTTAGGCTTCATTAAAGAATAGAGAGATCAGAATATCTTCTTATATGTATACACGTCACATCAGCTTTAAAACTAAAAGTAAAAGCAACTACTGGTTGTCCTCATGTCTGCAGTCCCTTTTACAAGCAATGCAACTTAACTTTCTCATTTCTTGATGAATAAAACTGAACTGCAGAAAACAAATGGTATTCATAGATTCAGAGAAGTAGGGTCGGAAGGGACCTTGTAGATCATCAGGTCCGACCCCCTGCCCTGGGCAAGAGAGAAAAACCAGGCCCAAATGACCCCAGCGAGATAGACGTCAAGCCTCCTCTTAAAAGACCCCCAGGGTAGGAGCCATCACCACTTCCCTTGGAAGTTGGTTCCAGATCCTAGTCGCCCTGACTATGAAGTAGTGCCTTCGGATGTCTAGTCTAAACCCACTCTTTAACAACTTGTGGCCGTTATTCCTTGTTACCCTGGGGGCGCTAGGGGGAACATGGTCTCTCCCAGACCCTGCTGGTCCCCCCTAGTGAGTTTATAGATGGCCACCAGTTCCCCCCCTCAGCCTTCTCTTGCAAAGGCTGAACAGGTTAAGATCCCGTAGCCTCTCTACACAGGGTCTGCCCTGCTGTCCCCAGATCATAAGGGTGGCCCTCCTCTGGACCCTCTCAATGCTGTCCATATCCCTCCTGAAGTGCAGCTCCCAGAACTGGACGCAGTATTCCAGCTGCAGCCTGACCAGTGTCACAGAGGGGGAGGATCACCTCCTTGGCCCTGCTTGAGATACATCTGTGGATGCATGACAAGGTACAGTTAGCACTACTGACTGTGACCTCGCATTGTCGGCCCACGTTCATCTTGGAGTCAATAATGACTCCAAGATCTTTCTGCCACCGTGCTCTCGAGAAGGGAGTTTCCCAGCTTATAAGTGTGCTGCTGGTTCCTACTGCCCAAGTGCAGCACCCTGCACTTGTCAGTATTGAAACCCATCCTGTTTTCGTTAGCTCACCCCGTAACCTGTTCAGGTCCTGCTGTAATCTGTCCTTCCCTACTAGCGTGCTGACCTCACTCCAAATCTTGGTATCATCAGCAAATTTAAACAGGCTGCTTTTCACCCTGTGATGATATCCAGAACAGTTCAACAAAAATATTCCAAATATCATAAGTGTGATAATCACAAACTACCAGTGACAGAAAATAAAATTGGACTGATTCACTGATGTATCTGGAACATGCAGATTTCTCCTGCATTTAATAGCAAAGTGTCATTTGGGGAATTTAGGATTGCATGCTTTTGTAGAGGTACATCAGAAACAGATTCCTAATTCAGCATGCCTGGGTACAGATCACACAACTCACAGACACGAGATACAGGAAACTGGGTCTCTGGTTTTTAAATAAAAATGTTTATATTAAAGAGTTTGAGGCTTGTATGAGTTTTTTAATCTATCTGAAAAAAATAAATAAGGAAGAGGGTGAACATGATAAAGGGGTAATGAAAGAAAGCAAGCAAAAGTGTAAAAGAGCTAGAGGCAGGAGGAATGTTTATTCCTGTGAGACTCTAAACCATGAATCACCTTTGGTGCCAATCGTCTAAGGTTTTGCTAATATTGGCAAAGACTTTTACTAATAAACATAGCCAAACAAAGCAATCGGAGATCTTCAAAGTGCTACTGAACACAGCAGTTCAGTGGCAGTTGACAGATGCAACATTTTCCTGTGGTGCTGTGTGGTTTTCTGATAGCCTGTAACAGTGGGTGGTCAAACTTCAAAGGGAAAAAAGGATTCCTTAGCCCATTCAGCCACTGAACTCTTCAGTGCTTTGTAAAACATTAGATTGGCTAAATTTTTCCAAGTTCAGCTACTTTATTGGAACGTTTAAACAATTCCTGATTTAGTTTCTTAAATTTAAATTAGATGCAACCTGGCTACCTTTGAAGCACTGGTGAGGTCTGTGTCCAACCAAAAGACAGGACCTCCATTTGTGAAACAGCTGGCCAAACCTCAAAGTGGGCAGCGGGGGGGGAAGGATTAGTCAATTGGTTTGTGCAACTCAGGTCTTGTGTTATCTAAAAGGCTAAGCTTTTTTAGTTTAAAGGGATAAATCATATTCAATTGCTTTCCTTATAACATTTATTATTTCCACATTAAATTTTTTCAGTTGTAATACCTCTAAAGTAATTTACTTTTCCACCTCTAGCCCCCATGTCACTAGTAAGTTAACTGCAAAACTGGACTGGTTTATATTCAGTTTATACATCCTACAGCTCTTTTATATTGCATCTTCTAGGAAAACCACATCAGAATGCTGTCTGATAAAAATAACTACAACTTATATACATACATACATTATATATATATATATATA
>NW_017728992.1:164199732-164205651 GCF_001723915.1 Gavialis gangeticus | reverse complement strand
ATAAAATACATTATACAGAAAATACTGCAAAATAACTGGTAGACTGGTAATTCTAGCCAATGGGTTTCAGCACAAAAAGTGTACTGTAATAAACATATATTTTGATCTTTGAAACATATTTCATGTTTAATCTAGGAATCAACTTAAATACCCATTTAGAGTGCTTTATCATAGAGATCCACTTTGCATAAAATAAGGAGAAGGAAGAGAAGACAAAGAAGCAGTGTGGTACAGACATTCCATAGATTTAAGAAGTCCAGAAAGAATCATTATCTTCTGTATGTCCTTCTACCAAATACAGGCCTTAGAACTCACCCATCAACTCCATAAACTGTTATTTGAACTATAGAAGTATATTCAATATTGATTTAAACATTCCCAACGATGAAAAAAGTCATCATCCTTAGGTAAAATAATCCAGGATAAATTGGAAATTTAAAAATACATTTACAACTATAAATCTGCTCCCTTGTTTCTAGTTTGAATATCTAGCTTCATCTATTGGATTCATATTTTCTCCTATATAAAGAGCTATCAGAAGGCTCTTCCTATGCTAAAACTTTTAGACTATGATCAAGTAATCTCTTAAACTTATCTTGAACAAGCTAAATATAGTATACCGAGTTTCTTTTCTCTCTCTTGATAAAGCAGGTTTCCCAGACCCTGAATCATTTTTGCAGCTCTTTCCTAAACCCTTTCAAAAAAGGTTAAAAATGGGAAATGATAACACCAGAAATAAACAAAGTATTCCAGCAATTGTCTAGCTTCTCTACTCCTACCTTAGGTTGTCCTGCTTATGTACCTAAGGATAGTTTTCACCTTCTGAGACAAAACACAGTGTCCCGTTGGCTCATATTCAGTGATTTGAGGTATATGGTATGTGGGCACTAAAATATGAATACCCTAAAATTTCCCCCTACTATTGACTTGCTGCATAGCTTTGAGTAAGGTGCTTACCTTTTGGATCTGTTCTCATTTGTAAGAGAGTAATATTACATGCTTCAATAAGGTAATGATGACTCTTAATTGCTTAACATTTGTACAGTACTGTGAAAACCATTATTTAACTTTGAAGTATAACCATAGTTATTTTTTCCTCTTCCTATACACCTCTTCTAATTCTGAATAAGTAAAAAAAAAATCAAGTCAAAGAAATTATGGATACTCACTGGTATGCTGACAGAAGGTTATAAAAGATGACATTTTAGGACAGTTAAGGTAAGCTAAAGGTGGTCTTTGACTACAGACAGACAAAGGATGGCCCAATGTTTAGGATGACAGACAGTTCGATTCCCTGCTCCACCACGAATTTCCTGAGCCATTTGGGCCAGTTACTCCATATCTACAGGTCCCCACCTGTAAAATGGGAACGGTACTTGCCTATCCCAAAGGGAAATGTTTTAAAGGACAGACATTAAAGGTTATAAGATTCTGTTTGATGCATCTGTCCAACTAAATCGGATTAAGTACACTAAGTAGCACCTGTTTTACAATAAAATACTTTATTAAGAACAAAGATAGTAAAACCAGATTTAAAGTACATATAAAGTTCAGGTTACAAACATGACAAGAGAATAGAGAGAGAGTGTTTTCCCTCCTCCCCATTTGCATCTCATCTTCCATCTCTGCAGTAAGAATACCATGTGCTCAAAATGAAAAGGAAACAGTAAAAAGATGGCACAATTGGCCTTTTGGCTAAGATCCAGTATACCAGTTCTACCAAGCCATGTAATAACTATAACTGTTTATATTTGAGGCAATAAATTACAAACATTAAATGCAAAAGACAAAATAAAATAACTACATTCAAATTTCGATATATGATGGATAAAACAAATAGATTTGACTTAGATTGTATTTTTTATTCAGTCAGTATTTCCATGACCTTTCTATTTAGTGGGGGGGGTTTTAATGTAAACTACCACCCAAAACACTATTTAAAAATATGTAGTAGCTTTTCTGCATCATATCAAAATGGATGTAACCGTTATAAAAGATCCTATTATCAGTAATGAACAGGCAAAAAAGCAGAAGGGTTCTATAAATTACATCAACTTTAGTGTTAGGGTGAAATTCTGACTCCATAGAACTCAACAAGACTCTAACCAATGTTAGTGGAGTCAAAATCTCTCCATTCAGGGTCCAAACTTGTAACCCTTATCCATGGCACTAATCCTTACTCACGGGAATTGTTCAACTGACAACAATGAGACTCCCTGTATTACAAAGAATTATTCTGAATTGGACCCTAGTATCAATACATCTACAGAAAGCATACTGGTACAGCATGTAGAAAGTAATACCATGCAGAAGATGCATTATTTTGCTGGAAGTGAAAACCTCATCCAACAAACCTGGATATGACTGTTTCCAGAGCTGTTTTTTCACTAAATCATATTTCTTATATGAATTTTAAAACAAACAAGTCATTTATCTTATTCAGTGGTTTTCAAGCTTTTTTCCGACTTCAGGTAATCCTCATTAGACTCAATGCTAGCTCAATTTTCAATAGTTTTCTGACTATGGAAAAATATTAAGGTGGTTTTCTGTGGCAAAGAACTCGCAGATCACAAGAAGTCAGAATGTTTTAACACCATGGATTCCTATTTGATATTTCTGGGTTTGTTTTAAGAATCTGTTAGCACACCTCACAGTGTTAACATTGGGTGGCACCCTACAGTATGCTTGAAAGGATCTCTCAAGGCACCCCAGGGTGCCACAGCATGCTGGTTGGGAATCACTGATCTAATTGTAAACAAATAGCACAAACTGCTGGATTTCACTTAAGCCAGAAAAACGACCCTGGAACCAAGGTCCTGTACTTTGGGTTTTGTTGTGGCTCTTCCTGGGGATGACTAAATGAAACATGAACCCAGTGCCAGCTCTGGAACTCTCCTTTCTGAAGCCTGACCTCTGCTCATGCATCATTCTTACACAGGGCACAGGTGTTACACCAACATTGCATTAAACACAAAGGCTAGTGTTTTCATCATGTTGTAATGACTGTTACTCAAAAGGAAATCATGTCATGTAATCAGCACAAGATTGCTGACATTTGTACTTAAAGAAATCACAATAAAACAAGCTAAGCTTGTGTATCACACAGAAAACAGTGCTTCTTAACCTTCAGTCAAAGTAATATTATACGAATTATTTACAAGGTTCTTTTTAAAAGTAAAAAAAGGAGTAAATTCCAGATTCAGTGTACAAACTACCAAAAACAGTGCTAAGGTTAGTACATAAGGACACTTTCGTACATTGAAAGTGTTTGAGTAACGACTAGCTATGCTAAATGACATAGCTGTTTAAGATGCAATAACTTTAAAAACAAAAAGAAATGTTAGCATAAAAATAAAGACATAAGACACAAATTAAACTTTCTTTTCTTTTTCAAAATAACACTGCTTTCCATGCATAATTTTAAACACAATTTGACAAACTGCTCATAAATAGGAAGAGAAAGATTTCTCTCATCTTTCTATTCATTTACTGATAGCCAGCCCAGTTGTGTGCTTTTAGACATACAGGGATAAGTTATTTCACCCATTAGCCAGATAATGTCTAGCTATCAGCAAAGTCCTAGCTTAGACTACCAACATTGGAAGGAATTATTCCTTGTCTGTGTAGATGCACAGTTCTCCCATACTTTGAATGGGGAGCTATGTGCAGTTTGTGCCCTTCCTGAAATGCATCCTCCTTCATACTGCAAAACTACACAGTTCATCTATTCATTTCAAATTCGTTTCACTTGGATGAATTCTCAGTTACCCAGGAGATGTGGCAGTTTTTTCCAGTAGTGAATTTTAAGCTGTACTAAGCACCCTTCTTCTATTCAGAATTTGACTACCCCCAACCACATAAGCCATGCGTGGCTTAGCAGGACTTAGTAGACAGATGTGTGGAGATGAAGGTCCTCCTCCCCTCTCTATAAAACAGCCTCATGGTTAGAGTATCTGCCCAAAGATACCCAGGTCCCCCTCAGTCTCAGCCTGAGCCAGCACCTATATCCCAAGTACCTTAACCATGAGGCTAGAAGGCAAAAGGTAGCCACCCACCACTATCAAACACCAAAGCATTGCTAGTTATGGTGGTTGGCAGTCTATATCACAAAAGAATATCCTAGCTCCCAAGTGATCGGGTAGATATGGCTGTCAGCATTTTCTAGCCCTTCCTCTTGAAGGTGGATTACTCGGCATCCAAGAGCGTCAGGGATTCTGAAGGACAACAAGCAAGAGGCAGTCTAACTCTGGGGCCCATATAGGTGTGCACTGCCCTAGAGGGTGCGAACTCTGGGATCTGGCCCCTACTCCCAACACTGTTTCAGCATTTTATGCTGCTGGCAGATATTAAGGTAGTCACATGATTAAGGTCTGAGGAATTTTATGCCCTCTTCCCCGAATCAAATGACCTGCTATGCTAGATGCACATGGCAGTTCGTGCAATTCTGGCAACGGGGCATAAAATTCCTGAAAGCCCAAACCGTCCAACTGTTAGCTGGGCAAATCTCCCTACTTACATGGAAGTAGGAGCAGCGTGACTCCCTGCTGCCAGGGTAGGAGCTCCCCACTCCTTAGGTGCTGCTTTCATAGGTGTCTAGAAACAAAACAGGCCTGCAGCTGGAAGCACTTCTTTTGAGTTCTCTGGACACTGTAAACCTGATAATATAGAGAGGCTCCCCAGTGCTGGCCTCACTGAGCACCCCCACAGTGCAGCTGTGTCCTGATTCTGACAATAACATGATGCCATATGTTTCATTTATGATGCCATGCAAACCAGCCACAAAGTTATATTACTCAAAATGTACAACCTTTGTGGCTGGATTTGCCACATTATGGTGTCATAAATCTGATGAATGTGTGGCATGTCACTTTCACTCATACTATTAACACATTAATCATGCTGGAAATTACATATGCCAGGGGCCTTCCCCAAACAATAAATCTGGCATTAGAGTCAGTGTTCTAATTGATTTACACCTGGAGTAGTACTACTGTAAATCATGCCACTATTCTGGCCCCATCAAGCTGCGTCAATACAAGTGGTGGTCTCACCAACTATTAGTATGCCCAATTTACCTTACTGTGCAAGTTGCACGTATGGTGCCCCCCCAAGTTGCTTGTGAAGCTTTCCCAATGGCTCTGTAATGGAAAATACACAAAATACTGAAAAGCAAGGTTGCACGCTCCCTCTCGCTTCCAACCCTGCCAGGACAGCAGCCACATTCCCAAGCCAGAGTCAGGCTCCTTCCTTTCTTCTTGTTCTTCTGTTCTCAGGATGTTTTTTCTCTTGGCTGCCCAGTGATCTGGCTTCAATCAGAAAGAGTTCTTAGTACTACCTGACCTGGGCCACGTAATTAGGTTGCTTTCTTGTGATATGGGAGGTCAGGATTCAAAACCCCTCACGGGCCCCCCCAGGTCCCCATCTTAGTAGATGCCTTAGCTACTTGGCAATAGGAAGGCACCATCAACATAGTCTCAAATTAGTATCAAACACAGCATTTTTGCGCAATCATAGTTTCATAGTTTCTAGGGTTGGAAGGAACCTAAGTAGATCATCTAGTCCAACCCCCTGCCATGGCAGGAAAGGTTACTGGAGTCAAATGACCCCAGCAAGGTATTCATCTAACCTCCTCTTAAAGACCCCCAGAGTAGGAGCCAGCACCACTTCTCTTGGAAGTTGGTTCCAGATCCTAGCCGCCCTGACAGTGAAGTAGCGCCTCCTGATGTCTAACCTAAATCTACCCTCTGCCAGCTTGTGACCGTTATTCCTGGTGACTCCTGGCAGTGCTTGGGGGAACAGGGACTTCCCCAGTGCCTGCTGATCCCCCCTGACTAGTTTGTAACAGGTCACTAGATCCCCCCTCAGCCTTCTCTTGTGGAGGCTGAACAGGTTCAGGTCCCGTAGCCTCTCCTCATAGGG
>NW_017728992.1:164191077-164199616 GCF_001723915.1 Gavialis gangeticus | reverse complement strand
ACACCAGAGCACCACGAGTGCTCGTAAAGCCGTGCCAGGGGTCCTGAAATGACCTCAGCCAATTCCCTCAGTACTCTAGGGTGGAGATCGTCTGGACCGGCTGACTTGAATACGTCCAGTCCCTCCAGAAGCTCCCTAACTAGTTCCTCACTAACCCTTGGCCTAGGTGCGCCTCCCCTGGGTCCTGAGGGGGGCTGAGCAGGGGGGTGACTTTTCCGGTCCCTGCTTAGGAAGATGGAGGCAAAGAAAATGTTAAACATGTTGGCTATGTCGTCTGGTGTGACGACCAAATTTCCTAAACTTCTTAGTGAAGTTTAAATCACAATGGACTGTAAAAAGATGATATTAGGATGGTACTGAATTGTTTCTGAACATGTTCTGAGATACAGGGACCCATCTAATCAAGCAGGGCAAAGCTGTAGCTGCATAAAAGGCATTTGAGATGTATGCTTGAGTCAAACTTATATACAAGGCAAAGATTGTGGGAGACTTAGACACTTAAACACTACATTGGTAGCACTTACTCATCTTAGCAGTGAAGTAGAATTCTGCCCTCAGCTTCCATTACTCTGATGGGCTTTAAATACAGTAAACTATTGCTAGATGTCCCTACTATGCAGTAGAACTTTTGTTTTAAGTGCAAAACAAGAGTTATATTTAGTTCATTTAATAAGGCACAAAGCATCATTTTTTCCAGTGTAACACAGAATTCACTGCAGTTTTATAAACTGAGCACATTCATACAAAAACTTCTCTTTCAAGGATTTGAACTGTTAGCAAAATCCTTGTCTTTTCTAGTGTCTGAGACTGAATTGGCAGGCAGTGATAAGGCATCTTGGGCACTGCCTGGTTGTTGAACATCAGGTAGCTGTGAACTACTGCCTTGTGATGGATGACTTTCTGTTAAATCACTTTTAGGCGTTATCCTACATGTAAACAAAAAAAACAAACAAAAAAAACACAGACAATTAAGCATGATATTGTCAACTGAAAAGCTAAAAAATACATTTAACAGAAAATAGTAACCTACCACATTTATTCTCAGATCATGTCCCTAAGTAAGATGTGCAACTTGTCTTGGGAAGACAGAACAAAAAAACCCAAATCTTTGTAGTCTTCCCTACCACAACATGGACTCACCAAGGCTGAATGCTCCTAGCTACCTGCAGAAAAGACAGAGTCCACTCAGCATTATTTATCCTCCTGCCAAAGCTCCACAGCTAAGAGGTTTAACCCTCTAACAGCCACTGCCAAATTGGCAGTAGCTTTTGTTAGAGTGGCTGTGCCAATTCAGCAGTGGCTAAGAGAAGATGTAATCTCTAGCTGCGGAGCTGCAGCAAGAGGATGCATGAGACACTGAGCAGGGGACTGTGCTCCTTCATGCATGCAGCTCAAGGCATATGGCCTCAGGCAGTTATTCCAGCATCCCCCTGCTTTCATTCTCTTGGAGAAATCAGTTCCCTCACCTAAGAAAACACACCAATTTTGGAGGGCTAAATTTTAGGGGTGTGGCATGAGAGTAAATATGGTATGTTAAACTAAATTCAATTCTCTTGAGAGAGTATAAATGCTCAACATTTTTTCCTCAAGCCAAAGGGCAACCCTTTTTTTCTGTACTGGTCACCCCTCCAAATATGCTGTATTGCCACCACAGATTTTTTGACAAGCATTGGACAGTATGCCTAGCTCATCATGCTTTTACTTAAAAAAAAAAAAGTCCCAGAGGTCACTGCTTGGCAATGCAAAACACACCCTACTGTAAGAGTCAAAAGTTTGGACTAAGCCTGGGAAGCCAAAATATCCCAAAGAAATATACATTTACATCCCAAAAACCACATAATCTATGTGGCCATGTGGAAAATAGTTTAAAAAAAGATTCTCTCTTCAGCTATTATTAGTTATGCTACAATGATTCTTCAGTAGGATTAAAACAAACAGAAAATACACCATAGTACTGATAAAATAAAAACACACACCAAAGACCACAATTAGGGAAAAAAAATAAATGAGCCTTACCCTTCTTCACCCATTCTCTTGACACTTTCAGATAAGCTAATCTTAGCACATGTATTCTCTACTTTGCTTCTCTTTTCCATCTGCTCCACAGCCAATTTAGAAATAGATGATATCCGTAATGCATTTTCAGTATTAACATTTTCCCCCTCCTCTACTTTCTGGGTGGCCTCCACTTTCTGGGTGGATGTTCTATCTGCCTCCATCTCTTTCTCAGACATTTCTGGAGAAGTTTTGATTTCTGTAAAGGTCTCTTGGCTTAAGTAATCATGGTTAGCAATTGCCACTGCAGAAGTTCCATGATTTGTTGCAGCACCAGTACTAGTCCCCATAGACTTAGAAATGACCTTCAGTTTGTGAGAACTGGATTTGTAGTGCTTCTTTTTATGCTTAACCTTAGAATTGTGCTTCAAGAAAAATTCACACGATTCTTGCAGCACTCTTCGACTCTCACTGATCGGACTAGGAAAAAAAGAAGAAAAAAAAAGACACACAAATGTATGTCTACTCCAAAGATGTTTCAGATTTAATGGAATTCAAAGCAATCTTTCAAAATGTGACGCAAGTAACAAGGGGTGATGAAAACCTGAGTTGTTAACACCACTGTAGCGTGAAAACTGTCTGTGGTACTTCATGCAGTGTACTGTACTTAGTGATAGTAGCCACTGTATAGTTACATATGTCAAGTAAATACATTTTGTGGAAGACAGCCAAATCTTACATGCTCAACTCTTGCAATTAGTTCAAATTACTTCAGCAGGATGAATAAGAGAGAAAAAAAACCCTGGTAATAGTTCATAAATAACTACACAGGCAAATTAAGTTTTCATGTAGTAAAACTAGGCAGAAGTAGAAAAAGTGGCAGGCCATGTAAAAAACTGCCTACATTTAAAAAAATATATATATATACTATTTTTTTAATGTAGGCAGCTTTACATGACCTACCACTTTTATGTATCTCTCACTTAGCTTAAAGTAAATCAACAGCTGAAGCATAAGAAAAATATACAGGAAATGGAAAAGAGAGGAGAGGGAAAGGAAGCTATAAGCTCACCATTAAGGAATGCAGAGTTAAAATAAAGAGGTAAAGTAATGCTGGCTTGGGAAGTTCAGAGAAGTAAAGAGCTTTAAAATATGTCTATAGCCCAGGAAGAATGTAGAAAAATCTAAAGAAAACCTAAAATCGATGGTAAAGAGAAGAAATGTACCCAAATTTACAGTTTGTGACTACCTAAAGAACTGTTAATACATCTCCTGAAAAGCAGAACTCATAAAGTTTAAATGATGGAATGAAATTACTGTCACAGAAGAAAACAAAACAAGGAGCAGTAGTCTGAAACAACAACAAAAATGGGAGGATATTGGGGGGACGGGGGAAGCAAGACAAAAAGGGCAGTACAGTATACAAAAGTTGCTCTTACTCTCTCTTTCGATTTCTGTTGAAGAAATTGGCCCATTCTGAACAGGTCTTTTTACTTCCCACCCAGAACACTGGAGAGATGCCAACGATTAATGTCAACAGGTATTTCATCAGAAACAAAAATATTTCTGGTCTTGCTAGCACCTTTGCCTGGAAGACAATAAAGGTTATAAAGACACACAAGAAAACGCTTAATGTTTCTCTTTTCGAAGGGCAGAAAAAGAATATATATCACATGAAGGGGCAATTAGGCACTTTCTTCTTTACAGTAATTGTACTTTATTCAAACGAACTCTGGACTGAATTAAGACATGCACAGTCAAGTCAGATGTGGTCAGTGTGTGCTTGCAAGAATGTAGCTGAAGACCTTGACAGGTTATGTAGAAGGAAAGAATTTTTAAAAATTGAGATGGTCGATTAGAGGGGAAGCAGTTATTAACCAGTTTCCCCTCTAATCCAGCGACACATCATCTGGAGCTTCATCTGGGTATAGACAAGATACGAGTGGATAAATATGAGTTAAATCATAGTAGGCAAGATTCTCAGACAGCCTCAAGACAGTATACTAGTATTTCTGCTATTTCTTCTAAAACTGATCTACCCATTAGCTGAACAGGATCACAGGAGCCGAGGCATGCAACTCAGTAAGAAGTTATTACCTCTATACTCCAAATTTAATTCATGTTGTTTTGGTTAATCTATATCTTTTTTCTGTATCCTGGACTTGGTATAAGTTAGCTACTATTTTTGTTAGCTATGTATTACTAGCTTCTGTAGGTGAAGATGACCTCCCAACATGCCTTTCAGCCCTAATTTATGATTCTACAAAAGTTGTATTTGTTTTGCTTTGAATTAATCAGTTATTTAAAAAGCAGCAGCAGCAGCAGCTGGGAAGCCAGCTCAGAGGAACCAATGGTGATTACAACACTGAGTCACCAGGTACATCTACATGAGATGCTTTACTGCACAGTAGCATAGTTTACTATGCAGTAAGTGTGTGCGTCTACACTCGCACACACTTACTGCACAGAAAGCTTTCTAATTGCAAGTAAAATCTGCTATCTCCAAATGCAAGGAACAAATTTACTTGCAATTACTTACTGCACAGTAGCACTTTTGTAGATGCCTGAATGGGAGCAAATCTGCTTCTGGCCACCAGGGGGTGGGAGACTACCCCCTGCCTCGGGAGCTGCCTGCTGCCGGGTGGGTTCTGCCACCGGAACCCAGGCAGGGACTACGTCCCCCCTACCCCAGCAGCAGGGAACTCCAAGACCCCTGCTCTGAGATGGCGACTGGGGAGTGGGGCCTGGAAGATCCTTATTTCCAAGCTTCAGCTCTGTGACCACGGGGCCAGTGCTGGGAGATGGTTTCTGCTAGCTGCCAAATAAAGGATCTCCCAACACCAGCCCTTAGACCACGGAGCTGGCACTGGGAGCTCCCTACTGGCAGGGGCTGGAGAGACTGTTTCCTGCTCAGCTCCGCAAAGGGTGGGGAACAGGCTGGGGAGCCTTACAGAGCTGAGCAGGGAATAGGCTCTCCAGCCCCTGGCCCCTCATTATGGAGTGGGGGCTGGAAACTGTCCTGGCCAGAGGCAGGTCCCAGCCCTGTGCCCTGATTGGGTGATCCCCACCAGCAGATCAGGGCACAGGGCTGGGACCTGCCCCCTTCACTGCAGCTTTTTCCAAGTCCCCTGTCCCCGATCGAGGAGCCAGGGCCAGGAGCTACCTTCTGCTGGGGCAGGGGGACATTGCCCCCCCTCCCCCCAGCAGCAGGCAGCCCACCCAGGGAGAAGGGTGCAATGTCTCAGCCCCAGCCAGGAGACTGGTACTCCCTGCCAGCCCATGGGATAGCACCCAGGGGGAACTCAGACCTCCCTCTGGGGGCAGCAGGGGCCCATTTCAGGGCCCCAGGAAGCAAAAGCAGTTTGCTGCCATTAGAAACAAATCTACTCCTGCTTCCCTACACGTGTAGATGCCTGCCCAGGACCGTTTACTCACAAGTAAACTGCTCCCGGATCAAATGCATATGTAGACATACCCAGTATGTTGCAATTACAAACTTTGAATGGAGCACAGGGGGCAAGGAAAGGGAAGGAAATGCAATTATAATTTTTCTTGGTATAACATTTGTTTGATACCATGTTTGTTCTGTTGGTATGTACCCGCTCCACTAGGTTAATTAAAACTTGAAGAACCCCACATCACTGATGTCTTATTACCTTTATTGCTCTACTTAAATATGGAAAGACAAGTGTGTTAAAGAAAGAACAGAAGCCTCAACTTTCAGCTGTACAGCTCAAGGAATGCTTTGGCCATTTAAGTCAGCAGACATTTTGTCACAGACTTTAATGGAATCAAGAGCAAACATTAAGAACCCTGTTCTATGAGGTGGTGTTCTCTTCATTTCTCACTCATTTCTATGACAGAAGATGCATTCAAAATGTTTCTAATAATTCTGTGTTTATTTTCTTTGTTTTAGAAGCAAACTGGCTGCAATATTAACTAAAACTGACATACAAAACTAACAATTCACTTAACATTTTCTATTAAACATCACTTTAAATAAGGAGGAAATAATACACAAATTGCTTGAGACTGCAGGAAATTTTGGACTTGTCTATACCAAGGCATTAACATGTCACAGCTTGAGTACACCTTAGAGACCCATGCCTGCAGGGTCAAACCTAGAAGAACACAGATGCATGTTTGAGGCTGCTTGCTCCAGGGTCACCCCAGCTGGAGCCCCTGGAGGTCTGAAGTGCAGCAATAGAAGGACACCACAGAGCATGCTTCCTGGTGTACTCTCAGGTCTGGAGCATGCTTGTGAAAACAGGTGAGCTGGGCACGTTTGGTAGTGTCCTAGCAGATACCACAGCATAGACAACCTCTTTATGTATTAAGGGATGAAATGTAATGCACAAATACTGCATGTGTACAAGTGGTGAGCACAGCAAGACCCTTTCTGAAGAAGAATTTTTGAAAAAAGTCCAACTAAAAAAGTGAGGTTTTTTTTTCAGGTTTCCCCACAATATTAGTCCCTTTTATATATAATCATCTTGCAAAATGGTAGTTACAGTTGAAAAACTGAGTAAAAAATATATATATTGTGGTTTCCATTGTTTTGCATTTGTACAATTTAGAAAGAGACAACATTTATTGTAATGTGGTTATGAGCTATATTTTCTAATGTGTAGCCTCCACCAGAGCTCTTTAAAAAAAGAAGAAAATACAGGTTTCCTTCACCAACCACAGTTTTGAGTATCCACACTTAATATTCTATATACCATTTTGGCAACCATAGTATAGTTTTGAGTAACCATGGTTTTCTGTGGCCACACATCAGCCCGCCACCTGCCATTTTTCCCATAAGCCTTTTGTCTTGCCAACCATGGTTTTGCCAACCACAGGAACTTTCAGAAATCTAACCCCAGCAGTTGGAAAGGGAAACCTGTAACCATGATAGCACACAATGGTATGCTCTCCAGCCAGGGCGTCTAAAAAAGGCTGCTCAATCTTGTGGCTCTGCTGGGGAGGAAAGAGAGGAGACAGCAGTGTGGATGATGACAAATAAGCATTCTTCTGTGTGCTCAGCCTGGAGGAAGAGTTGTCTACAGGATTACTAAGGATGAAACCAGGTACATGGAGACAGACAGGCATGCAGGGATTTCTGCTCTCCAGTCCTAGATACTGTCCAGTACAAAGGAAGGTATTCATTACCTATCCACCTTCCACCCCTTGTGGAAGGCTGGAGGGCGTACTGTAGAGGACCAGGTAACCTCCCCAAAAATGAAGCACTTTGAAAAAACCTGAAGAAAGTACTGGCATTTGGGAGTGGTTCAGCCATATTGGGATGTTTCCTAGGGTATGTACATCTGTCTGATTATACTCCAAAGAGCTTCAAATGTTATCTGTACAGGGCTTTTGATTCCTCATTTCAGTAACCCAACTGAAGCAATTTGGCCTCAGTATTTTTAGGAACAGATAAGGTATATAAAAGCACCACCAAGATTTTTTTAATCATCATTATAGTCAAATAAATTAAAAAAGTAAAACACCCTAAAAATTTAGAACCAGGAGTTGGTTGCAAGTGCTATCAACCTGATTAGAGGGGGGAAGCAGAACCACACCACAAAAAATTCATCATAATACAAAACAGGAAATCTACAGAACATTATTCCTTACCTGATAAGGACATGGAATATGGTACTGATCACAGTGGTCAAAGACCCAAGTAGTCTCCCAGATCCTTCTGTATACTAGCTCATAGACATAACATCCAAGAAGTGCCACCAGTGGAACTAAATATAAGCCACTAAAGACTCCAATTCGAATCATAAATTTCTTCAGTTTCTCCTGGTTCCTACCATCATGCTGTATGACTTGTCGCACATGATTTAAAGAAATAATGCCTGCTAAAAGGAGAGAGAGACCAAGAAAAACACAAAGGCACAAAGGCAAAAGAACAAAATAGAGAGATGCATCCAGGTCATAGAGTCCAACAAAGCATACTCCACTAATATTATCACCTTCAACTTTGTTCATTGCAAGAAGCATAACGGTAAGAAAACCAGGTATGCCCCATGCCACTGCATGGAACCACACTGCTTTTTGTTCAATAGCTTCACAGCTCCATTTTCTTCCTGCTGCTAGGAACCACGTGACTGTTAGAATGACCCACCATACAGTTCCTGCCATAGTGAAAAAATACAAAACCATGAAGAGGACAGTGCAGGCTTTGTTTTGAGAACCAAGAACAACTGTGTCACCAATTTCTAACTTTTTATCTGCCTTGTTACAGGCAGTTCTATTTCCAAGCAAAAATCCAACGAAATACATTAGAGACACTATGCTGTAACAGACTGAATAATATATGATTGGTCTCTCTGGATACCTGAATCTTTTAACATCAATCAGAAAAGTCAGGAATGTAAACAGAGTAGCACACAGGCAAAAGATGGAAACTATTCCAGTGAAGCTTTTGGCAACATCCAATTCATAATTTTTGAAGTACATATTGGGGCATGGCGGTGCACACCGATCAATGCCTAAAAACTTGTAACCTTGGCCACTAGAGGTCTGCAGGTGTCGTGGACACCAAAATCCATAG
>NW_017728992.1:164175692-164186077 GCF_001723915.1 Gavialis gangeticus | reverse complement strand
AAATACATTAGAGACACTATGCTGTAACAGACTGAATAATATATGATTGGTCTCTCTGGATACCTGAATCTTTTAACATCAATCAGAAAAGTCAGGAATGTAAACAGAGTAGCACACAGGCAAAAGATGGAAACTATTCCAGTGAAGCTTTTGGCAACATCCAATTCATAATTTTTGAAGTACATATTGGGGCATGGCGGTGCACACCGATCAATGCCTAAAAACTTGTAACCTTGGCCACTAGAGGTCTGCAGGTGTCGTGGACACCAAAATCCATAGTCCCTTCGAGCTTGTCCTAGGGTCTTCTGCGTTCCATGGACTTTTGTGGTTACAGGAGCAGTGACAGGAGCAGTTTCATCACAATCCACCAGTCTACAGATAAATAAAATCAATCTTAATACTCTTCTACAGAAGTGTTATCTTTACTGTTATTCTTTGAATTTAAAAAAGAAAAGAAAAAAAAACCCCAACAACAACCCTGTCTGAGTAATAATACTGTACAGAAGATCCGAATCTCTCCTGTGAAGGACATTTCTACATTAGAAGTGATGGACTTAATTATGGCTTCGATTATGCAATCCTAACTGATGGTGGTGAGTATTTATACACGTGTGAGTAGTCCCACTGTGAATATATTTACTAACAATAGTAAGGCCCCTGGCACAAATTCATTTAAAGTCACCGATAGTTATGCCTTCTGCTACATCATATGCATGATAGGAAGCACAATATTGGGACTGGGTATCAGATCCTAATCAAACCCCTTCTATTTACCAATAAATCACGATCCCAGGCTTCCTCTGCACCATCAAGTTAAAAGCTGGGTGCCTGCAGGTCCAGGGCTTGGGCCAGCGATCAGCTGATTGTTATCTCCAGCCACTGTCATCAAGGGCCAGCCTGAGACTCCAGTCCTGGGACTGCATTGGAGCTGACAATAAGCTGATTGTTGGCTCTGGGGACAGTTCAAGACCCTGGTGCAGCTGCGTGCCCAGAGCTGACATTCAGCTGTTTGTCAACCCCAGCTTTGGAACTATCACATGTTCCGTTTACAGTGCCATACAAACTAGCCATAAAAATGGTCTGGCCCAGCATTACATAAAACGTTTTTTATGGCTGGCTTTCCACTTTATACTGTTTTAAATTGGGTGCCCTTATAGCACTCTTGCCATTTATGCTTCAATTAACACATTAATTGCAGTGTAAGTATAACATGTAGAAGGGGCCTAATAATTCTATCCTCTAACTCTTCAAATGAGAATAGATGAGGACTGCTTCTGTAAAAATGTCATCATGTAGTTCCACGTTCATGATCTCTCAGCAATATTGGTAATAAATATGCTCCGTTTAAAAGTATTCCCCCTTCCACCAGTACAAACTGATCTTGTGGTCTTTGCTTCTCATGCAATATCATACAGGTTACATTTGGCTGGATTAGAGAATTCTAGAGGCCAACTCTTTAGTTATGATGCAGAAACAGTAGGTCAACCAACAGTACAAGCTCTCTTATCAAAGTACTTTTTTTTTTCTCAAGTCATTTCAAACACCTTTTATGGTCTAATATTGGGGGTCTCTCTGATGCAGTTTACTCTGATTAACCTCCAAGCTCATCCAGTCTGGCCCATCTTCTAAGGATACCAAGCATGTCCTAAACTGTTAACTCTAAAGAGCGCTTCTGTGATACAAACTTCTTTGTATGCAGAACTTGAAACTAATCAACTCACCTTAGGCAGGAATAGAAGCTGCATTAGTATTTAGTCACTACTGTCAATAGTAGAATAACTAACTGAGACAGTGAATCGAGAGAATATAGCCAATATTCACAGGGTATAAAAACAGCTAGTTCTGCAAAAAAAATTCTAAGAGATTGTTTGCGGCACTGCAGAGTATCAGGGAAAAGGCTGTGAAATAAAGTAAAGCATGAGGATTGCAGCAGACCCTTCAGAGAGCATTTACCCTTTTATGTTCCTGGGTACCACACCCTCCACTTGAGTGTACTAACTGGCTTCTCCCCTATAGCTATACGCAATTTAAAAAGGGTTTGGTTCATGGTTTGCAAGCTCCTGACCTGGATCATCCTGGGGCAAGGCACCATTTTTATTTACTTATTTATTTTTAGGTACTGCAGTGCCAAAATGGAGACATGTGCAAGAATGATTTGGATCTGGTTCTTCATGAAATACTGACTCTTGATACACAGCATAGGAAAGCAAACTGATAAAATTAATCCTCACATAAGTGGTTAAGATTAAAATAAAAGGCATCTGCTACCTAAAATGGTGCTGTGGGTTCCTACAGGAAGTGCTTTATATTTCATAACAGTATATAATGTAAAACCTTGCTGAAGTAGGTAAGTATTATCCTGAGTTTACAGATAAGGAAGAAAATAGACAATATGCTTTAAGCATTTTGCACTTCAAGACAAAATAAAAGTTAGATTGGAAACAGTTTCAATGATTTGAACACAAATTAAAATATTTTAAAGTTAGCCAAATTGTAAAACCTTCTTCCATCTGCAAACAAATTCAGCAGGAAATCTAGAAAAAATAATTGCATAAAGTTTCTCAATAAAATTTTGCCCTGCTCATACAAGCCCCAGAGTCCTCACTGCTGTGGAAATTAGACCAAGATGTATACCTAGCACATTTTCCATCCTGGATTTTCAGTTCAGCTAAGTGTCAGATGTGGTGGGTATGAAAAAATGTCATCCTTATTATCCATCAGATATAGAAACTATACCTGTCACATTCAAGTTCCTCAGGCCAGATGATCCCAAAAGTGTCCATCAATTGTTTACAATCAGAATACACTCTCTCACAAAGGCTTCGACAAGGTTGAATCACATGAACTGGCTCCACACAGGCAGGCACAAATGCTTTGCACAGAAATGTGTGCACATTTGGTGAACAATGGAGATTCACAAGAGGAAGAAAAGGCTTTGTGGAGAAAAAAAATAAAGAGAAAGATTTTGGTTAGCAAGCAGAATTAATTTTAATTACTATGGTTCAGGCTTGTTTTCAAAGGCAGGAAAAACTTTCACTTTTCTAATAGTTATAAAGGAGGATGCTATCTAGTGGACTGAATGACTGGAAAGAAGGTTCTGGGTTCTATTAACACCTCTAACAAACTGCACTCTGGGATGCTGGTTCAGCTGCAACCTCCTGAATTTCATTTCCCCTATTTGCATAATGAGAGCAGTACTAATAGGTAGATAGATAGATAGATAGATAGAGGTAGTCTATGAACAAGATTTTGAAATATGGGTGCTTAAAACTGGATCCTGAATAAACTTGTTTTTAAAAACAGTTAACTCTCTAGTAGCTCTCACTGACTTGAAAATCCTCACCTCAAACAGTATTCTTACACTGATTGTTGGGGTACCTGAAAGAATGTTTATCTATAATGTAGCTTACCATTAATACATTTTCTACATACCATTTCAAAAACTCAGCACAATCTACAATTCCCCAAAGGGCACATCTACATGAGAAGCTTTACTGTGCAGTAAAGTATCACCATCTACACATGTGCACCATTGATTGTGCAGTTAGCTAGGTAGTAGCAGATTAACTGGGTAGTAGCCACAGCGCAGTAACACTCTTCTAGATGCTGACTGGGAGCAAATTTGTTCCTGGTCAGCCTAGGCAGCAGGGAGCCACAGGGAACAGGGACCTCTGTCCCTAGTCCTGGAACACCTCAGCTCCTGGCTCCCCGCAGAAGCTGGAAGCCCATTAGCACCAGGACTGGGAAGTTCTCTGCCCCGTCCTGGCTCCCACCATGGAGCTGGCAGCTCAAGGGCAAGTGGGGGCTGGAAACCCAGCCCCTGCCCATCTCCTGGATCAATTCAGTGTGGTGCAGAACTGTGTGGTTCCCAGCCCCTGCCCACTCCCCAGAACAGCCACTTCCAGACCAAGCAAGGCAGCTGCCAGCAAGCCTCTGGACCCCTCCTCAGCAGAAGGCTTGCCGGCAGCTGCCCCACACCTGGGACAGCTCCCAGCAAACTCCCTGCCAGGCAGGAAAGCCCTGCTCAGTAGGGGGCTTGCTAGCAGCTGTGTCCTGATGAACACCTGTGTGTCCCGACAGGCACGGGGCCAGGAGAGCTCTGCCCACTGCAAGAGTAGCCATCTCGGCCCAGCATACATGAGGTCTCCCCTCCTGATACGTAGAGGGCCAGGGGACAGCTGCTGCTGCAGCCAGCAGAGCTCTCCTGGCCCTGTGTCCACTCCAACCAGCCCTCTTCCCCTTGCCAGCCCCGAGGGAGCCTGGAGCTCCCTTGGCTGCTGTTGGGGAGCAGAGCCAGGCGGGAGCAACCCTGTACCAGGCTGCTCCCATTTGGAGCAAATCTGCTCCCAACAGGGAGCATGTATAGACGTGTTCCCAGGGGAGGCTTACTGTGCAGTAAGCCTACTGCAGATTAACATATATAGGTGTGCCTAAAGTGTTTTCTATAGGATTTGAAAGTTTGGAACAAGACTGAATAGCTGGTGACCAAACCTCCAGCATAACATTTAACAGCATTTTAGTACAAGTTCAGTCCACTACTTTATCACACAGGCTTACTGAAGAAAAATGTTTATTTGTATCACAACAATTTGATTACTAGGTAAAGATGCAAGTATCTTGGCTATTAACGCACAGAAACTGAAATGCAATGCACTGATTACTCATTTTTTTAATTAGTTTCCCATCTTTGGGCATGGACAGACATTCAGTTTCTCCAGTCTCTGCTCTCTCTGGAGAGCTACAAGTGTACAGAAGTTCATAATTTTTCTCCTAGAGTTAAAAAATGGCCACCCTGGGAGAAAAATAAACTTGGGAAAAGCCTGAGTGAAGTGGCTTCCTGGAGAATCTCTCGCAGGATAGAGAACTTCAGTACTTGGGTGCAGGGAAGTATACAAGCATACACCCTGTCCAGCCTTAGCTGGGCTCAGGGAAGGTTGGAGGACTCTTCTATAAATGGCACAGACCCCACTCCCACAATCCCTGCTTCCCTTCACTAAAAAAAGCCTGTAAAAGGTCCCTGGGCTGCGTGCTAGGGATCCCTAGCAGTCCAGCATCTGCACTGCAGGCTCTTTATTTCCTTCTCAACTTCTGTACAGGCCAGTTTTTCTCTCAGAAAACAAACCTGAAAAAGTTGTCCTGGATGATTTGAATGTGTATATGCAACCATAGTTGCAGCACATGATAGGAATGCAAGCAATAATAAACTTAGATCAAGAGATCTATTTGAGAAAACATGTTTCACAATTTTTACAGAAATATAAATCTCCTTGCTTTAAGTTAGTGCTTGTACTAAAATTCTCTGTATTACCAGGAACAGAAAGCTGAAGTGACCCATTTAAAAATCTGCAGATACCCAGGGATAATGGGTGAAATTCTTACAGCAGAGCAGAATGTATGATATAACAATGTGATCAGAAAATAAAAAGGCTTTATTTAGCTATTTCTTTCCAATTAAAAGGGCATATAAGAGACCAAAGAAATTGGCTGAGTTAATTTCAGAGATACTGGCTATCCTCTTTTGAGGGCTTGTGAAGGGCAGGTGAGGTCCCAGATGATTGAAAGGCAAATAGTGCCTCTCTCTTAAAAAGAGGAGGAGGATCCAGGAAATTACAGACTGATCAGCCTGGCATCAATATCTGGAAAGATTATGAAGAGGGTCCTCAAAGAATGTATTATGAAGCACCTAGAGGAGAAAAAAAAGTGATTAGGAACAGCCAATATGAATTCACCAAGACCAAATGCTTCTTGGCCAGCCTGATTTTCTTTTAGGATAAGGTGACAGACTAGATGGAAGGAGAGCAGTTGATGCAACATACCTGAACTTTAGCAAGGCTTTTGACACCCACAACATTCTTGTTAACAAGCTAAGGAAATACAGGCTACATGGAAGTACTGCAAGGCAGAAACGTAATTGACTGAACAGTCGTACACAACAAGTAATCATCAATGGCTCAATGTCTAGTTGGGAACAGGTATCAAGTTCCTGAAGCATCTGACCTGGGTCCAGTATTGCTTAAATAACTTCATTAAGGATGTGGTTGATGGGATTGAGTGCATGTTTGGCAAATATGTGAACAACACCCATATGGGTGAAGTTGCAGACATTCTGGATAGTCAAGATCCAGAATGACCTGGACAGACTGGAGGAGAAAAAAAAAGTAGTGGTTCACAGTCAACCAAATGAAATTCAGCATGAACAAGTGAAAAACCCTGTATTTGGGATGGAATAATTGCATGCACAAATAGGGACTGGAGAATGATTGGCGAGGCTATGATACTGTCGAGAAAGGCCTGGTGGTTACAATAGGCCAAGGGTAGGCAACTATTTGGGCCTGCAGGCCACATAGGGAGTTTTAGGGAGCTGTTGTTGCATGGGGGGTGCTGACCTCAGCCACAGCTCACCAAACCTCCCTATGTGGGATGGGGCAGCAGGTGGGTGGAGTTGGCATGGGCACAGATGAGCTGGCATGGGCACTGATGGTGGCAGTGGTAGGTAGGCACAGGCAGGGCTGCCCTGGCACAGGCTCTGGGTCCCGCTTTTTCCCCACTGCCACTGCTCATCATGGCTGGGGGTAGACAGGTATGGAGCGGGTGGTGCAGGGACCCTGAGCCAAGGCTGTGCACTCAGCCTGGCTTCAGCAATGGCTTCTTCCAGCTGCTGCTGCCACTAGCCCCAGCTCCACAGAGACATGCTGGAATCTGTGTGGGCAAAGCCTGAGCCCCAGGCTGAGCACACAGCCCCAGCCCTGGCCTACTCTGCACAGAGGGTAGGGAGTTCCTGCAGAGCCCACTCCAGACTTGCCTGCCCCAGCCACAATGACAGGCACCAGTGGTGGAGGGAAAAACAACAACAACAACAACAAAAACAAAACAGAACCTGGAGTCCATGCCAAGGCTACCCTGTGGCTCCTCCCTACTGCTGCCACCAGTGCCACCACCAGGCTGTGCTGGGCTTCTGCACCCAGCAGAGCAGCAGGGAGGAGCCAAAAGGCTCTGGATACCGCTTTTTCCTCCACCACCACTGTGGCAGGTGGGACTCCGACTCCTGCATGGACTGGAGCTGTGCACTCAGCTTGGGCCCTGCCTACACAGGTTCTGGCTGGTCTCCATGGGGCTGGGGCCAGCAGCAGCAGCCAGAAGGAGCCACCACTGCCAGGAAATGGAGTACAGCTGCAAAGTTGCCCTAGCCCCACTGCACACCCTGAGACAGGAATCACCATGCCAAATATCTGGGCCAGGCAAGACCAAGAGACCTGATGCAGGCTGGACAAAGTTCCTCCACAGGCTGGATCCAGCCTGCAGGCTGTATTTTGGCCACCCCTGCAGTAGACCATGACCTGAATATAAACTAACAGTGTGCTCTTGTTGTAAAAAAAACTCAACAGCATACTGGGTTGTATTAACAAGAGTGTCACTTTCAAATCAAAGGAACTGATTCTTCTGTTCTAGTCAGTGCTCCTGAGACCCTCACCTGGAGTACCATGTCCAGTTTTGGGCCCTACACTTCAGGAAGGACATGGGCAGAATTGGAAAGAGTCCAGCACAGTGACAAAAATGATTAAAGGCCTCCAAAACATAACTTATGAGGAAAGGCTGAGGATGTTTAGCCTGGAGAAGAGAAGACAAGACTGAGAGGTGGGGGGACTGGATAAGTCTTCAAATGTCTGGAGGTTAATTAAAGAGAGGATGGAGATGGGCTTTTCTCGGGCTGTAGGGGACAGCAGTGCCTTCAGGCTGCAGGAGAGGAAATTTAGGTTGGAGGTTAGGAGGAACTCTCTGACTAAGGTGGTGGTCAAGCACTGTAACAGGCTACCTGGAGAAACTGGAATCTCCATCCCTGGAAAAGTTCAAGAGCACACTGGACAGACACTTGGCTAGAATGGATTAGTCAGACATGATCCTAATTCTAGCAGTCATTCAGTAATTGGCATAAGAAAGAACCAACTTTTGAGTCTACAACAGAAGCTTTTTAATATTAAAATGTCCTTTCTGAAACAAAGATCCCATAAGCGCAAGTCTGATCAAGGAACATGCAATTTGAAAAAGAATGTGATAAATTTATGTTTCTTCTCTGACAAAACTGCAATCCACCAATTTAAGGACATATGTTATAGCATTTAGAAGTGGGGGTGGGGGGAGATGAAAAAGAAAGACAGAGTAACAGGAAAAAATTAAACTACAGGACTACGGTTGTGTGCAGTACCTGTAGATTCCATTACAGAAAGCCAGATTTGTAAAGTTACGTGAAAGTATGTTCACTTGTCCAAAAGCCTGCTTTTCAATTATCCTCGCTAGAAGCCAACCTTCAAGCACTTTCTGATGGATAAAAAGGTATACAGCTTCAATTCCTTGATGTGGATCACCTTTTAAATGGTGAATACTGGCTTCAAGGAAAACGGGATTTCACCCTAAAAATTTATTTCTTTTCTGTAATCATATTTATTTTGCTTTGTACCCAAGATGCACAGGTTTAGAAATATGCCACATTTATTAACTCTGTTATTCTGTTTAATTAAGTTTTGGATTTCCTAATTTTCCTGTTTGTTAGCAATTTTTGTTCTGGCCCAGAAAATAAACAATAGTAGTAGTATGTAACTCAAGAAAAACTGAATTACTTTCTAAATGACTTCCACTAAAATATTTACAGTATTATTTCACTTATAAATTGCATGCAGTTCATATAGGTAAGACTTTCTCTAGATGAAGTGTAAAAGCTTCAAATGACAGATAAAGCCTTAGGAATGTCCAAAATCGATACAGATCTACACTAGTCATACAGTTAGTTTATGCAAAAGTATGTTGGTATTGATACCTCATCCTTAAGCTACATCTTATCATTAACCTACATCAGTCAGCTACATCTTATCATTAACCTAGATTAATTGGAAATGTTAAAATAGACTTCTATAGTGCAAACAATGGGTCTTCTTGGGGTCAGCGCCTCCAGGTGCTGCTATCAAAGCTAATGAGGGCAGGGGTTTCTGGAGAGAATTTCAATGAAAATTTGGAAATTCAATTTATGTAAAGGCTTTCTGCAGAAATTGTTACCTTTTCATAAAAAGAACCAGAAATGAAATGTGCTTCTTTTTGGGCTACCAGTTGAACATGTTTAGATTTTGGTGGGTGTAACAGCGGAGCGGCTCCCCATTACTTTAAGGGAAAAACAGCAGCAGAGTTCCCCAGATGGAGGGAAACACTGCCCTTGAGCTGGCTACAGGGGAATGGGTAGCCAGGGGGTAGAGGCTATGAGTGCCTCCTGCAGGGCTAGCTCCTCTGCAACAGGTCAAGTAGGGCAGAGCCCTGCCTGGGCAGCAGGGGATACTGCTGCAGCAGCTAGCCCAGCATAGGCAAGCTGTCTTGGAGGTCAATCACCAAGCCTAATTGAAAATCCCTGTAGGTTTCCAATCAGGCTTGATGATTGCCACCTGACTGACAGGAACAGCGCTTAAGAGGCATAGAAGTTCAGAGCCCCAGTGAAGAGTTCCCAGGAGGGAGAGGGAATGGGAACGGGAACTACCTGAAGGACCCTGAACCAGCCTGGGACAGAGGGCAGTAAAAGCCCAGGGTCAGGGCTATGCTGGTGTTCATCTACCCTAGGGGAGGAGGTTTCCTTTTAAAGTGGTAGCATGCATTTTTCTTTTATGATGTTTGTTTTCCCGGAACGGAAAGTTTGCATTAAGTGGTTGCCCACCATTTGCATTTAAGTTAAACAATCAGTCTGAGTTGGGACCATCAGGGGTAAAGGAGGTCCCGGTGGTACCTCAGGGGCATGTGACTGCTTTGAGCCTTGCCAGGGGCCAAGCTCAAGGCACTAACAGATGGCAGCTGGGGAGAGTTGAAGCCTAAGCTGGCTAAGGCATAACCCAAGAGGGTGAGAACCAGAGCCAAGGGCCCAAAGCCTGAGAGAGGCAAAACCTTAACCCAAGAAGGGTAAGGACAAGGGCCAGGGGCCCAAAGCCCAACAGGGGGAGAGAGGGGGTGATACCTTAGCTCAAGAGGGGTGAGAACCAGAGCCAGAGGCATAAAACTGTGGGGGACAAAACCATAGCCCAAGAGGGTGAGACCTAGGCTAGAATCTAGAAGCCATGTCCAGGGCCTAGGATAAGGGGCCAGCTAGAGCAGAGGGGCAAAATCAGAGAATGCTGAACCAGAACAAGGGAGTAGAGGCCAGAGGTGGCCTGGCACTGATTTGGGGCAAAGTGCCCCACTTAAGTGATGAGATGACTTAATACCTGCAAGGCTGTAGGGGACGTCAGAAACCATGAAATTAACCCTTAAGGCAATTACTGCCCTAGGGGCACAGATAGGCTGGGAGGGCCACAGTGCCTGAGGACTGGACAAGGATCAGTGGGGTTTGAGAGGAACCAGTTAGGCTCCGGAGCGGC
>NW_017728992.1:164168250-164170692 GCF_001723915.1 Gavialis gangeticus | reverse complement strand
CGCCAACCCCCCAGCAGCCACGGAGCCCCCCACCGACCCCCAGCACAGCCGGAGGTAAGCGGGGTCCGTAGTGGGAGGAGGCAGCTGAGTGGAGCCGAGCTGGGTCTCGCCCCGCCCAGGTCCCTACTTCGCCCAGCCCCCCCAGGGAGCCACTCGAACAAGCTGCGCAAACAGGCATGCTTGTCTGCTGGTGCATGAGTTAGTGCAGAGGGTGTGTGGGAGGGCCCAAGGCCCTGCCTGCAAGCCCCCTAGGGTAGACAGACTCAGGCCCAGCCCGCCTACCAGTGACATGCCACGGATGGGCACTCACTGCACCCCAAGGGTCCCCTTGGGCTCTGCGGCCCCCTGCTCTGGCGCCTCAGACACGGCCACCCAGACGGAGCCCAAGGCTCTCAGCTGCGGGGGCTGCCTGTCCCTTTTTCAGGCTCTGGGGCCAGGAAGCATGGCTACCTCCCCTTGTGGGGTCTGCTCCCTTTTGGGGTCTCTGGTGCACCAGCTGGAGGAGCTCCAGGCCACAGTCCAGAGACTGCGTGCCATCAGGGACTGTAAGCAGGAGCTAGACTCCTACTGCCGGGCCCTTCTCCCCTGAGAGCCAGAGGGTAGACCACGGTCTCCCTCCAGGACAAGGGAGGACTCCGGGACCTCCCACTCTGTCCAGTCAGGGGCATGGACCACGGTGGTCAAGGGCCCTAAGGCCTGCCGCACCAAGGCCCCTGCCCCGCCACAGCTCGGCAACAGGTATGAACCTCTTGCAGCTCCTGCAGGCAACACAGACTCAACTGCAGCTACCGCCCCCGTTCTCCAAGACAAAACGTAAAGTGTTTGTTGTGGGAGACTCCACCCTGAGGGGGACTGAGGGAGTAATCTGCCGCCCCGACCACTTAGCCCGGGAAGACTGCTGCTTCCCAGAGGCTTGCATCCGAGACACTGCAGAGAAGATCCCTAAGCTCCTCCAGCCCACTGACCACTATCCCATGCTCCTTATTCACGTGGGCACCAATGACATGGCTCAGAGCGCTCCCAGCTGGGTCATGAGCCGCTACACGAATTTGGGAGCAGGGCTAAAGGGTCTGGGGGCACAGGTGGCGTTTTCTTCGATTCTCCCAGTCTTGGGCTATGGGATGAGGAAGGAGAGGAGGATCCAGGTAGTTAACCAAAGACTGCAGCGCTAGTCTCATCAGGAAGGCTTTGGCTTCCATGACCACAGCCCACTCTTTGGCGAGAGAGGCAGCGAGCTGCTGGGAAGAGATGGCCTCCACCTCTCTCCCCTGGGGAGGAGGCTCTTCTCAGCCAGACTGGCTGACCTGCTTCACCGGGCTTTAAACTAAGCCTGCCGGGGGATGGGGGGGGACTATTGCCACTGCTGACCCACAAAGCAACCCTAGCAAAGCTAGCAGGCCAAGCTACTTCAGGAAGTCCACTCCTGCCCCATCCCTGGTACAATCTGTGAGCAAGGCAAGAGCCCCAAAGGGGACACTTACCTGCTTGTACACAAATGCCAGGAGCTTGGGGAATAAGCAGGAGGAACTCATCCTCCTGCTTAATACAAATAATTATGATGTCATAGGGATAATGGAGACCTGGTGGGACACCACTCATGACTGGACCATGGGTGTAGATGGCTATACCCTGTAAAGGAGGGATTGAGTAGATAAAAGGGGTGGGGGTCTAGCTCTCTCTGTTAAGGAAAGCTATGCATCCCTGCAAGATGATGTTGGTGACCAGGGTGTACAACTGGAGACTCTGGGTTAAAATCCGTGGGGAACACAGCACAGGGGACACAGTGGTGAGAGTCTACTACAGACCTCCCACCCAAAGTCAAGAGCTTCACCAGGAGTTCACCTGGGAACTGCCTGAAGCCCCATGCTCCAGGACCATGGTTGTCACGGGTGACTTCAATTACCTGGACATCTCGTGGAAGGATCACTCAGCAAAATCTACGCAGTCGCAAAGCTTCCTCTCGTGCATGGATGACCTCTACCTGACTTGAGAAGTCTACGGGCCAATGAGAGGTAAAGCTCTGCTCGACCTGTTACTGGCTACATAATGACCTAATCGGCAACCTAGTGATCAATAGGAAGCTGGGTGACAGCACCACAAGCTGATCACCTTCACCATCCGCTGTAAAGCTGGCAAGTCAGTCAGCAACATGGAAGTCCTCGACTTCAGAAAAGCCGACTTTGACAAGCTCAGGAGATTTGTCAGTGAGGCCCTAAGGGACCATGAGCCCAGGGAGAGGGGAGTTCAAGAAGAGTGGTTGCTCCTCAAGGGAGTGATCCTCAATGCACAAGCTAAGTCTATTCCATCTCGGAGGAAAGGCAGCAAGAGGGCACAGCAGCCCCCCTCACTCTCCAGGGATCTAGCAGACCTCCTGAGGCTAAAAAGAAAGGCCTACAAAGGATAGAGGATGGGATTCACCTCCAAGGAGGATTATTCTGCACT
>NW_017728992.1:164167785-164168002 GCF_001723915.1 Gavialis gangeticus | reverse complement strand
AATGCTGACCTCGTGAAGGAACACCTTGAGAGGCTGGATACCTTCAAGTCAGCCGGCCCTGACAATCTACACCCCAGTGTACTCAAGCTGCTGGCAAGCATCATAGTCCAGCCTCTGGCACGGACCTTTGAAAACTCCTGGCACTCTGGTGTAGCACCCAAACACTGGAACAAGGCCAACACAATGTCTATCTTCAAGAAAGGGAGGAAAGTGCATC
>NW_017728992.1:164167385-164167652 GCF_001723915.1 Gavialis gangeticus | reverse complement strand
TAGATCTTGCTTGACCAATCTCATTTCCTTCTATGACCAGGTGACCTATCACCTGGACAAGGGAGAAGAGATTGATGTTATACATCTTGACTTCAAAAAAAGCCTTCGATCTGGTGTCCCATGATCACCCCTTGGTGAAACTGGCCATATGTGGCCTTGGGTCCACCACGATCCGCTGGCTGGGAAACTGGCTCTGTGGCCAGACCCAGAGGGTAATAATTGATGGAAGTCACTCATCATGGTGTCCTGTGACCAGTGGGGTCCCCC
>NW_017728992.1:164164141-164166969 GCF_001723915.1 Gavialis gangeticus | reverse complement strand
CAGCTGGAGTACTGCATCCAGTTTTGGGCTTCACAATTCAAAAAGGATGCAGAGAAGCTTAAGAAAGTCCACAGAAAAGCCACAAGCATGATCAGAGGTCAGAAAAACAGACCTTATGATGACTGGCTGAGAGCCATGGGGCTCTTTAGCCTGGAAAAAAGTGCAGGCTCGGGGGTGACCTGATGGCCACCTATAAGTTTAATCAGGGGTGACTACCAGTATCTGGGGAATGTTTGTTCACCAGAGCACCCCAAAGGATGACTAGGTCGAACTGTTATAAACTACTGCAAGACCATTTCAGGCTGGACATAAGGAAGAATTTCTTTACTGTTCGATCCCCAAGGTCTGGAACAGCCTGCCATCGGAGGTGGTTCAAGCACCTACATTGAACACCTTCAAGAATAGATTGGATGCTTATCTTGCTGGGGTCCTATGACCCCAGCTGACTTCCTGCCCTTTGGGCTGGGGGCTGGACTCGATCTTCTGAGGTCCCTTCCAGCCCTAACGTCTATGAAATGTATGAAATCTACTAATAGTGAACTAGGGCTTGCTTTGGGACCCTGGGGCAGCCTTCCTTTTCAAGAATCAGTAATTCATCAAGGTGTGGCAGGCAGAAGAGAGAGGATATGGAATAGGGTAGAAATTGCAAGGAGGGGGGAAGAAGTTGTTTTCATGGCTGTCCCTGGGACTTGGTCCTGCTACAGTGGGTTCTAGGAAAATCTATTTTAACAAAAACTTGTTCTTATGGTTAAAAAAAAAAGTATTAAATCACTACTTAATCGTTATACTAATGAAAAATCTGTAAGGTATAGCCAGTAGATGCTGACAACTGAGGAAATTTAAAAATCAGAGTAAATCATTGAAAGATTCATTAGAACTACTGTGTGATTCTACACAGTTGTTTTAAAGAGGTTTTTTTCCCCCCCCACACACACTTCACAACTTGGTATTTCATGGAAATGAGAAGGGGATAAGGTCCTAATAGTAGGATTCCAGGAGCTGACCTAATTCAGAGTAATAGTTTCTGATGAATTTGCCTGAAGCATAAAGAACAACAGGTTTGGATGTTCTGCATAGTCATCTTTATGCCATTTATTTGCCCATGCTGGGGGCAGATTCACATAATATACCCCTATAATCTAAAGATTTTAGAAACCTGACTATTTTCTTTTACTGAATGAGAAGCACCAAAAAAGATAAACAGAATGTGCCTTGACCTCTGTTTTCAATTATACATCCTACAGTGCGGGTTTTATTTCCAGTTAACCAATTTAGAAATGTTTCATTACAGAAAATAAGACCTCTGCATTTCCTGGAGGGCCATTTAAACAAAAACTCAACAATGAGCCTTATGAAGAAAGAAATATAAAACCAAGACATTACTATCCCAATCCATGTAACAGGGTTTAACTGTTTCGGCAGTCTAATCCCAGATTTGTATTCATTCCAAATATGTCACTGGTAAAATGAAGGCCGTGTAGAGTTGCACCTTGTAAACTAACTGGTAAAACAGGTTAGGAATAGTGCCTCCTATATTCAGTTCAGGAGACTGGAGTAGATGGACCCTGCAGCATCTTCTGACCCCATGATTCCGTGATAAACCAACTATACTTCTGCTTCCCATGCATTCAGACTTCCTAGACTTTCCCAGTAAGAGGAAAAAAGTTACGGTAACTGGAGTTCTTTGTGCTGCATTGTCTATATCTGAGCAGGCAAAATACAGCCCACAGGCCACATCTGGCCTGCAGAAAGGTGCCTATCAATTCACTCTATCCAGTTTGGCCCTGGGCTACCCCTACTGTGCTCTCATGGGGCCAAGTCCCACTCACTCCTGGCAGGGCAGTGTGCATGCTGCATTCCTACCCTTGCTCGCAGGATGGCCCTGGCCCCAGCCCCACAGGCAGGGAAGCAGCGGGGGGTGGAGAAGGGAGGTGGAAGTGGTAGCAACAGCAGCAGCAAAGTTGGGGGGAGGGGGGGAGTGCAGCCACAGCAGGTGGGCAGAAAGGTAGGAAAGCAGCTGGCGTGGCGGCAGTGGATACAAGCAAAGCAGCAGCTGGGCAGGAGTATAGGGCCCACCCCAGGGCTGGAGCTGGTGGGGGCCGAGGCTGAGGCAGCATTGGTGTGCAGCCTGGGCTAGCAGGGATGAAGGGTCCACCGGGCTCCCTTGTGCAGGGCTCCCCGGGGCTTGCATGCAGTTCCTAGGTTCTCCACCTGAGCTGCACACCTCCATAGCCCCACGCAATGGAACAGATGGCCTGGAACCACTCACTGCCATGCACAGGTCACGGGAAACAACAGGGAGCTCCATATTGTGAAGCTGGGCCAGCACCACCCATCTCCCTGGCACTGTGACCAAGCCCTACGACCTACACCACCAGTTTCATTGCGCAGGGCTCAAACATGTGAGCACTGCACAATGGAACTGCCAGCCTGGCCACACAAAGTCCTGGGGCTCACCAGGACCAGGTACCTCCAGGGGACTGCATCTGCCGTGGTCCATGAGTGCCCTAAAGGCCCACTGCATGCTGCTGCTCACAACAGGGGCTGTGCGCAACGGGGGGTACTGTTTGTAGGGGAGGGCTCCTCATACATACACCCGCTGTCCCCTACAAACCCCATACCCCCCAATACACCCCTCCCACACACAATATACAACAGAGAGACTTCATTTTGAGTGATTATGCAAATCACCTCTACATACACTATGTAAATGCACACAAATCGGGACAACAATCTATATATATTTAAAATAAAATTAAAATATATTACCATAGATGTTTGCTTTATCAGTACCCATTAAGTAACATGCACCCTGCTCTATACCACAA
>NW_017728992.1:164157912-164159141 GCF_001723915.1 Gavialis gangeticus | reverse complement strand
GGAACAACCTTCCCCGCAGCCCTCCCCCGAATTTCCCCCCCCCCCCCCCCCCCCCCCGAAGTGCCACTTTGATCCCCTTCCTCTGCCCAATCTGCTGCCCTGCTTTCTGCTCCCTACTCTGTCCTCCCTCATGTGATCTCATGTTTTCTGCTTCCTACCCTGTACTCCCTGCTTTATCTTCTGCTCTGTCTTCTGCATCTTGCCCTAGCTCCTACTATGCTACCTATCCCTTCCGTGATCTGTTGCATGCCACACACAAAGGCTAATAACTAAACCACAGGTTGGCAACCCTGTTCTGCCTAAAGCTCTAGACACTTTACCCATAGCATAAGCTGCAGTTTCTTCAGAACCCTACAAGGGATGAGACTCCAAGGAAGAGATTGTGCATACAGACAATACATCTCAAGGAACTCTGCTTACAGATATGCAATTTCTTTTTTCCTTCAAAGGCTTTTCATATCCACATTCCCTTGCGAGTCAGTCTGTGACAGCCAGAACCAGAGGGATTAATAAGCAATAAATATGTGCTTCTTAGAGGCATTTGGTATTTTGCTTTAACAGGTAACATTAGTTAATATAAAGCTTGTAAGTTTGTAAACCACAAATGTAACTTGTCTGTTGTAAATCTAACCACAATGATAAAATTAACTGTTCATGGAACTGACTGGGCCCCATAGGCAAAGCTGTAGCTGTAAGATTAGGTGACCTACCCGTTTTTTGCTCAGGGTTCAGCCTTGATGATAAAACTGGATCCAACTGCCTGGCACACCCAACACATTCCAGGAAAGCACATCCCAAGAAAGCATATTCAAAAAACTAAAAGGGGTTGGGACTTAGACGGAGCAATGTCAATTTCAAACCTAAAGGTAATGCATTGTAATTTGCTTATTGCATAAACCCGAGTCTAGGTAGTAATCTTTTATGATCATTTTTAACATCTTTCAATCCCATAGGGTAACAGCTATAGAGCAAGATTGTGAGTGGCTCTAAAGCCAACAGATTATTTCATAGATTTCAGACATTAGGGCTGGAAGGGACCTTGGAAGATCGGAGTCCAGCCCCCTGCCCAAAGAGTAGGAAGTCAGCTGGGGTCATAGGATCCCAGCAAGATAAGCATCCAATTTGCTCTTGAAGGTGTTTAGTGTAGGTGCTTGAACCACCGTCAAATGGTAAGCTGTTCCAGACCTTGGGGATCGAACAGTAAAGAAATTCTTCCTTATGTCCAGCCT
>NW_017728992.1:164155758-164156988 GCF_001723915.1 Gavialis gangeticus | reverse complement strand
ATCACCCGCCTGTCTTCTGGCATGGATGCTTTGCCCCGAAGTTTGGTATCATCGGCGAACTTGGCCAGTCCACTCCTAACTCCAATATCCACATCATTGAAGAAGAAGTTGAACAATATGGGTCCAAGGACAGAGCCTTGGGGGACCCCACTGGTCACAGGACACCATGAGTGACTACCATCAATTATTACCTTCTGGGTCCAACCATGGAGCCAAATTTCCCAGCCAACAGATTGTGATGGGCCCAAGGCCACAATTGGTCAGTTTTGCCAAGAGGTGATCATGGGACACCAGACTGACGTCATATATCTTGACTTCAAAAAAGCCTTTGATCTCTTCTCCCTTGTTCAGGTCACCTGGTCATAGAAGCAAATGAGATTGGTTAAGCAAGACCTACCCTCAACAAACCCATGCTGGCTATCCCTTAGGATGTTGGCGTTGGCCAGTCCATTAAGGATGGCTTCTTTAATAAACTTTTCTAAGATCTTCCCCGGGATAGAAATCAAGCTGATGGGCCTATAGTTAGCCAGATCCACTTTCCTCCCTTTCTTGAAGATAGGCATCACACTGGCCTTCTTCCAGTCTTTGGGCACTACACCAGAGTGCCAGGAGTTTTCAAAGATCTGTGTCAGGGGCTGGGCTATGATGCTCGCCAGCTCCTTGAGTACCCTGGGGTGTAGATTGTCAGGGCCGGGCTGACTTGAAGATATCCAGCCTCTCAAGGTGTTCCTTCATGAGGTCAGCATTGACAGAGGGCAGGGGATCTCCCTCACCTGGACCTCCCTGCCCCATAACGGGCATGGGCGTCCCATGGGACAGATGAGAGACCAATACAAAGTACCCATTTAATAGGTTGGCTTTTTCCTGGGCGTCAGTTGCCCCATCTGGTTCAGCAGGGGGCCAATATTGCCCTTGCTTTTTCTCCGGCTCCCCACATATCTGAAAAAGGACTGTTTAATTGTCCTTGATGCTCGAAGCTAGTTGGAGTTCAGTTGCAGCCTTGGCTTTCCTGGTTTGCTCCCTGCAGGACTGGACCAGTGCAGAATATTCCTCCTTGGAGGTGAATCCCATCCTCCATCCTTTGTAGGCTTTTCTTTTTAGCCTTAGGAGGTCTGCTAGGTCCCTGGAGAGCGAGGGGGGCTGCTGTGCCCTCTTACTGCCTTTCCTCCGAGATGGAATAGACTTAGCTTGTGCATTGAGGATCGCTCCCTTGAGGAGCAACCACTCTTC
>NW_017728992.1:164154896-164155439 GCF_001723915.1 Gavialis gangeticus | reverse complement strand
GACAAGCCTCCTGAGCTTGTCAAAGTCGGCTTTTCTGAAGTCAAGGACTTCCGTGTTGCTGACTGACTTGCCAGCTTTATGGCGGATGGTGAAGGTGATCAGCTTGTGGTTGCTGTCACCCAACTTCCCATTGATCACTAGGTCGCCGATTAGGTCATCCCCTGTAGCCAGTACCAGGTTGAGCAGTGCTTTGCCTCTCATTGGCCCATAGACTTCCTGAGTCAGGTAGAGGTCATCCATGCATGAGAGGAAGCTTTGCGACCACTCGGATTTTGCTGAGTGATCCTCCCACGAGATGTCTGGGTAACTGGGGGCTCTTGCCTTGCCCATAGATTGTACCAGGGCTGGGGCAAGGGTGGGTTCCCTTAAGTGCCTAAGCATAAGACTAGGTATAAAAAGCACATACATTAGGTGATCAGCAGGAAGGAGGGAACAGAACGGTCATTTCTGTTCCATGCCCAGACCCCGGTGTGAGTGAGGATCGGATCCTGATCAAGGGACCTTACCCAGTAATCCCTCTGACAGCATCCATCACCTCTGACT
>NW_017728992.1:164134985-164149896 GCF_001723915.1 Gavialis gangeticus | reverse complement strand
CTACAAACCAGCAGGGGAGACAGCTGCAGCTGGACCTACATCCTGGTGAGCAAAGGGGACAGGGGGAGCTCTGACTTTGCTGGAAATCACCTGAAGCGTACCTAGGCATTGAGGGACTATCGATAAGTTGCCAATCCATGTCTGTCTATCTGTTGTTTTGAACAGCCCAGTGTCTAATACCTTCAGAGTGCCCAGTTGACCTGTGACAGAATTGATCTCTCTGTTATTATTTACTATTAGCTCTTTAATACTGCATTATCTTCTTATCACATTTATCTTTCTGTTAACTGTTGTGTGTGTGTAAGCTACAATAAATTTGCCTTTACTTCACTCCCAACTTTGCCTCCTTGATCCCAAACTGAACCTAACAGCCCAATTGGCCTGTGATAGAATTGATACACTCACAGTGCTCAGCTGGCCTATGACAACATTGGCATCACGAACAGGATCGAGAGTTTGGAGGGGAAGAATAGTGCAGAGGGGGCGGGGGGGGTGGACCCCAATGATTGCTTTAATAGACAAGGTTACAGGTATTAAGAATCCGGGGTGGGATAAAGAGAGGTTGAGACCTGCCTGGAGCAATCCCACCACAGTACCCTGTCAGTGGGCTCTGTTCACTGCCATGCAGAAGGGCAGACCTAAGAAAGGATGCCTGTCTTGGCTGCTGGCAACCTGCCTAAGACTGGGAGCAGATGAAGGCACTCAGTTCCATCAAGAGAACCAATCCTTAAAAGACCAAGTGTCCCAGCTTGAGAGGGAATTAAGGAAAGAAAAGAATTCTAGCAGCGTGGCGTGTGCAGCTGCCAGAGCAGCTCAAGACCGACTAGAGATACTAGAGCATTGGGAGGGAAAGATACTAGTCACACGGGCAATCGCCTCCCTTGAGCAGAAGGTGCAAGTGGCATGATCAATCAAACCTTCCCCTGAAAAGGTCCAGCAGTGTTTTTGTGGTGGAATTCCAAAAACCGAGCTGTGGGATGATCCAGAGAGCGAGGATCTATACAGTGAAATTGCAGTAACTAAGCCAGGAGATGAGGAGTATGTGAGGATTACAGAAGAAGCCTGCGAGTTCCCACCTCCTTACGCCGCACTGGCCCAAGAGAATTTAGGAGGAGAGTTAGCCCAAACCTTCCCAGTAGTGGTGACCCATGCAGGGCCACAAGGGGGAAATCTCCAGACAGAGACACATTCCTTTACTCACACAGAAATCCATGAATTACAAAAACAATGCAAGGCAAAACTGGGGAAGCAAATAATAGACTGGTTAGTTCGAATGTATGGTGAAGGGGCCTCTGCTATCTACGAGTTGCACCGAGGCAGCACAATTGGTTCTCCACCCCAAAATCCAGTTGGGTCAGTGGGTCAGGCAGGACCACAACATTACTCTGTTTTCTGCTGTAACACAGGCGGCCGCTGCGGGTTATGGTAACATGGAAGAAGAGCTTAACCCTCCCCCACGGGCACGGGCTAACTTAGAGGAAGCTATCCACTGTCTGTATCAACTAGCCTGAACTAAAATCATTTGAGCAGGGACCTGGCGGCACACTCTAGATGAAGAACTAGTGGCAGAAACCATATGGAGGAAGTTCTGCCGGCGAGCACAGATGGAATGCACCTCAGCCCTGCTGGCCTTACAACAAGAGTTAGTAACTCACCCGGTAAGAAATGCGGTTCGGTGGTTGGTACAGCTTCTGCCCACCTTGCAGAAGCCAGGGCTTTCCAAACTAATTAATAAAAACTGCCAAGGCCCTGGCAGTGGCCCCCGAGAAAGATAACCCGGCAGGGCCCCACAAGTCCAGGAAAGTGGGGAATGGAAAATCTAAACCCCTGTAGGCACAGATGTGGAGGGAGTTACAGGCAGCAGGGTTCAATAAAGGGCAAATTGACGGGCTGCCCACCCCAGTCCTGCAAGGTTTATGGGCCAAACACTGCGAGGACAGGAAAGAGAAGAAGATAGAGCCCTTGGCACCCCCTGACCTCCAGCAGTAGGAGACCTGGCCAACGCAACCCCCCATGCAAGGGCCCATTGTGGGGGCAGTAGAGGATCGGGGACCAGTAACAGAATAATATCGGCCCCTTAATTCAAGTACCTGTAAAGATTTGTCTAAATGGAAGGAAAAAGTCAATTAATATGCTACTAGACACTGGTGCCCACCTATGCATTTTGGACTGCGCAGAATGGAAAGGGGCACGGGGAACTTCCTACCAGGTAGTAGGAGTTGGAGGTGCCAGATGACCAGGACATTTGGTCCGGCCCACTTTCACCTTGCCTAACGGCTACATAGTAACAGCAGCCGCTGTCATGCTCTGGGGAGGGCCGAACCTACTGGGACTAAATGTGTTGCAGGGGCAGCAGTTTATCCTTAAGCAGGAAACCTAGCAGTTTGGATGTGCCATGGTTCAGGAAGGCGAGCAGGAGGAACAAATGACAGCAGTAGCCCGATGTTCCATGACCCCGATCGCCCTGCCAGCCATGAAGGGGGTACACCACCTCAATACCGCACACCCCCCAAGGCAATGCAGCCCATTCAAGACATTATCAGCCGACAGCTGGAGGATGGAACTATCATTTGAACTCATTCCCCATACAACAACCCAGTGTGGCCAGTACGTAAACCAAGTGTAGATTGGCAACTGACTTTGATTTTAGGGCTCTAAATGCCAACACTGACCATCTGAGGGCCATGGTCCCATCCATGCCTGCACTGACTGAAAGCATTAGGTGCTATGGCTCCCAGTTGATTGGATCCATCGACATTAAGGACACGTTCTTTGCTATCCCCATCCATGAAAATCACTGGCCTTTGTTTGCCTCCACATGGCTGGAACAGCAGTACACACACAGTCCTACCCCGGGGCTGGGTGCACAGCCCCACCCTGGCCCACAGAGTGCTAGCTGTAGTAGTCCATAAAGTCCAACTGAGTCATCCAGAGGTACCTGTCTGGCAGTACATCGATGTCATGGTGGCAGGTCAAGGCCGGGAATTAACCATTTCTGCTTTTGAGTCCCTAAACGGAGAAGGCGCAAGCGTTTGGGTTCACGCTGTCCAGCAAAAAGATCAAATTAGTCAGGCCCCAGGGTGAACTCCTGGGAATCCAATGGCAGCAAGGTGGAACCACCATACCAGCCAAAGACCTGCAGAGTCTGGTAGATACTCCTGCCCCCAACAATGTAAAAGAGCTGCAAGCCCAGCTGGGTGCGCTTAACTTCTGGCGCCTGCATGTCCCTGAGTTTAGCGTGTTGACCCAGCCTCTGTATAATCTATGCAAGAAAAAAACAAACAAACAGTGGGAATGGGGCTCCGAGCACCAACATGCTATATGGGCTCTCAAGGAGGCAGTGATCACCCACACCTCCCTAGCAGCACGGCGCCCAGAAGGGGAGCTCTGGCTCCATGTAAACGCGTCCAAAGGGGGGCCCCATTGGAGCTTGTGGCAAAGGGACACACCTGAGACAGAGGGAAACTCCTTGGGTTCTGGAGCAGAGGCTGGAAAGGGGCTGAAGCCCAATACACCCTGCTGGAACAAATGCTGTGTGCAGCAGCAACAGAGGCCCTGAGAAGGGAGCTTCCCACTGTCAGAACTACTCCGGTGCCCATCCTAGGAATGGCATTGTCCAACAGACACCTCCCGCCAGGGGGGCAAGCCCAAGAAACCACAGTGCAAAAATGGGTCTACTATATCTTAAGTCAAGCTCAGCAGGTGACCCCAAAGGGACATCCAGCATTAGTAGAAAAGGTCACAGAGAGCACAATTAACATATACCCAGACACAGCCAGCCCGGACGAGCCGTCTCCCATCAAGGAAGCACCTCCCTTTTCACTCAACATGTCAGAGGACGCAGAGGTCTGGTTTACCGATGGCTCAGCCAAAGGTCGTATCTGGAGGGGGGCTGCCATACGAATCTGAGATGGTAAGCAACTTACCCTTGGGGGGAGATGGTCAAAGTGCACAACATGCTGAGCTAGCCACTGTAGACAATGTGACTTAGTATAAACCGGTAGAGGGACCAGGTCATCCTCAACTTTAGTAGGAGCAGTATTTATACTTCAGTTTTGCCAAAGGTCAGCCTGCAGCCCTTCAATTTTTGCCAGGCTTGATGTTTTGAAACCGAGAACTTCAGGCAGGACCTCAAAGGGTGGAAACAGACATCACCATTGTGCCATCATAAATTTTACAGCAACATAAAGTGAAAGCAAAGATGCCCATACCTTCTGTTGGGCACTGCAAATGCTCAAATTTGTGACTATGACGACTGAAGGTAGTATTAAAATTGAACCTCTTTATTGCAGACCACATTTGTTTCCTTATGAAAGAAGAGTTCAGGCTATGTGAAGCTGCTTGGACTCTCCAGCCTTCAGGGGCAAGGGGCCGGAGGGGCAGATTCATCTTCCTCAAGCCCTGGAAGGACCTCCAAGGCATGTGTCTGGGGAAGCAGGAAAACTCAGGGCTTCAGGGTGCATGCCTACAAGCAGGAGTTCCCACATGCACTCATGCAGTGCGCAGGGAAATCCCTCTGCAGGGGGAATCAACAGGTACAGAGTACAGGCTACAAGTGGGGAGCAGAAGAGACCATGAGTGTGGGGAAATCCTGTGTGGAAGAATTTCTCCACAAGCCTGCAAAGGCATTTCCCTCTGGGCACCTGCAAACGTGTAGGGCAGGAGCAGGCAATAATTTGGACCTGAGGGCCACATAGGCAGTATTTGTAAGTCATTGTAGGCCAGGTCAGCACCTGCCATGAAACAACTCACCAAAACTCCCTATGGGGCTTGGCAAGTGGGGAACAGTGTTCAAGAGTGAGACAAGCATGATCCCTCCCTGCATGCACTGCCACTGGGGAGCAGATGGGTGGTGGAGGGTGTATGGAAGGGGCATGTGTACTTAGTGGGAGGGGAGGCTGACTGGGAGCCAGCCAGGGGGAAATGCAGCAGAGCTCACCCAGTCAGTAGCCTGCCCCCGCCGTGCTCCATGTGGAGTCAACCCCTGCCTGGGGCAGCCCATACCATGCTCCTGCCCCAGCCCCAGCCAGTGCACAGCTTCTGGAAGGGCTGTTCCCAGTACAGCTGCAGCTGACCAGACTTGTATTGTCACTGGGAGGTGAAGGGAGCACGGCAGCACCCGGCCAGCTGCGCCAGGAACAGCCCCACCAGAAGCTCTGCAGTGGCCAGGGCCCAGGTTGACAGGGTTGTTCTGCTCCCGCTCCTGCCGTGCTGCTCTGAATGGAGGTGGGGGGAATTTCAGCCAGGCGGCTCCTGCCCAGCACACGGAGCTCCAGCTCCAGGATGCCTTCCACCCACTTGCAGTTGGTTACTCATTGCAACAGGCATGCAGAATGGGTGGAAGGCAGCCAGAAGCTAAAGCTGGAACTCCATACGCTGGGCAGGAGGTGCCCAAAGCAGCGTGGTAGAAGCAAGAGCACAGGCCACTGAAATAAATGTCTTCTGCCCCAAAGATTAATTGATCTGATATGGTATTTAAATGTTATTGTGGCTTTAGGTCAAGTATAGGTCCTTGCTTCACCCAGCCAAGAAATATGCCTGGGTTGATTATCAAGTTTTATAATCAGGCACTAAAGGAGAAATCTTTTAGATACAAACTTTGGCCAAGTTAAGAACCAAGTTTTTACTATTTTAAGTTTGTACTTTAAAAGTCTACAAAAGATACCAAAATAAAGGTCACTTTCAAAGTTTGTGTTTAATTACCTTTGCCCACAGACAAGATAGTGGATTTTTAAATTCTCATCATATGCAATGACTTGCTTATTTCCCCCCACTACTCTAATGGGGTCACATGCTGGCAGCCAAATAAGACCAAAGTTGCTCTACAGGTAATTCTTTATTTGCCATAATGATGGACTGTACTGCATTTTGTTTAGACTCACAAGGCACCTCTCCGAAAAGGCTAGCTTTTGGTGCTCACTCATTTCTTGAGTGCAGAAAAACAACAGAGCAATTCTTCTTTTGCAAAGAACTCAGAAAGACCATAATGGGTTGGCATGTTTTTGACACTATGGGCTCCTATTTGAAGTCTCTGGGTTTAATCTTGCAGATACAGTGTGCAGATATTTACACACCAAAACAGTGTTAATATTGAGTAGTGCTTTTATAAAGATCTCCACACTCCAGGCTGCTGCAACACCCTGGCTGAAGAAAAATCAAAAATCACAGTATTAAATACCCAAAAAACAGAAAATCAGCAAAGTAAGAGAGAAATATGTAGCATGACTATATATCCCAGTTTAGCCAAGATAGTCCCAGATTTCAGATGCCAGTCCTGGCCAGTTCATGAGAATGAATATGAACATCCCAGAAATGCAGAGGCAAAGGGTGCAATCTGTTGGGGAGGCGGATTGGCGTGATGCACCAAGCAGGCACCGCTGCTTCTGTCTGCCCAGTGCACGAGGACATCCCACCCCACCCCACCCCTGCCTGCAGCAGTGTGGCTGACTTGGGAGAGGGGTGTCCCAGATTTCCCATTCCCATTCTCCCATATAGTTACCCTAGAAATATGTAAAAGAATGAGGAGGTAACAATGATGAGATAGCAAATCAGCAAAACAAAGAGAAAGTACCAGAGATTAAATAGTGAAAAGTACAAAGAAAAAAAAGCAGCAACAAGAAGAAAGGAGGCAGACCACACAAAACACCCCATCGAAACAGAACCTACAAATGGAAAAAAAGGTCTTATTTGATAGTATCTTCCAAAAATGTTTAATTCATAAAGAGAGCTCATATTTAAGGATACAGTATAACCTCAGAAATCCAGCATGCTCAGGACTGAGCATCTGCCAGATATTTGAAAATAACAGATTTCTGAAACACAAGTAAAGGAGGGTGGAGTGGTGGGGAATAGGGGTGGCACCAAGGAGGGCAGGAAGGGGGGAGGGGTAGCAGACGCAGAGAGGGAAGCTTGCAAGTGGTGGGTGCCACTGCATCCACCACTCTGTGCCGCCACTCCGCAGAGAGCCACAGCTCCGGGACCAGCCAGCGAAGTGCCGGATTTCTGAGAACTCCAGATATGAGGTTATACTTCAAGATTCCCTCTAAGGTGCGCACATGCGTGGCTACACACAACTAAAAGTGTGGCCGTGCACAGCCTTTTCAAGGCCGCGCACCAGGAGAGGAGCTAAAAGGTCAGCTCCTAGGTGAGGTGGGGGTGGGAGCCTGGCATGAGCTCTGCCAGCTCTGGGGAACTGCTCCATTCCCCCACATCAGGGCCGGGGAGTGGAGCACCTCCCCAGGAGCTAGTGAAGCTCACTTCAGCCCCCTGCCCCAGCCTCCATCCTTGCCTTGCTTCACCTTGGGGAGGAGCTGCTGCCTACCCCAATGAGGCTCCACCAGCTCCAGGACACTGCTCTGCTCCCCCGCATTGCCCTGGGGAGCGAGGAGGCACACGGCGTCAGGGCTGGGGAGTGGAGCAGAGTCCCGGAGCCGGTGGAGCCTCACTGGGGCAGGCAGCGTCTCCTCCCCGAGGTGAGGCAAGGCAGGGATGGAGGCTGGGGCGGGGGTCTGGTACGGACTCCGGGGAAGTGCTGCACTCCCTGGCCCTGATGCATGGGTGAACATGGATGGGTGGGTGAACAGGGGAAACCACGATTAACAATAAAGGCATTAACAATGCATCAGCAGGCACATTTTCTACTCATCAGTAATTAATTAATTTATATCTATGCTTGAAGTTTGGGGAACTCCGTACTGCTGAAAATGCTGGTTTTTTTGTTTTTTTTTTAAGGATAAAATGGCAAAAGTCAACTTGCTATCTTGTGGTCATGAATCCTTTTGAGCCAATTTTTGAAGAGGTAAAGATATTAGCTCTAAATTCCCATTTGAGCAGTTTTCCTTTTGTGGAAGAAGTCCTACTCACCTATATGAAACCTGTCCTTGAAGTTTGTCAGTTCAGAGTTCACAGAAGTGAACAAAAAGTGTGGAAGTAAAAAATAATGTCCTCTAAAGAATTTAATGAAGAGAGGCACCTACTATTACCACTTAACCCGAACTTCCTTTAAAACTTGAGAACTTACCAGCTTGAGAACTTACCCCTCTAAGCAGATACAGGTTTCCCTCATTTTATGCTGTACACATGTTCCTGGAAAATGGCGCAGAACTCAAATTCACATACAGGGAACCCACCTTACAGTGTAACAAATAGGGATATGTTCCAACACCTCAACTGTACTGACCCCCAGACCCATTTCTACCACTTTTACAAGACAATTTTGGTACACGCCAACAACAGACAGTACACACAAGCACAGGGCACTATCATAATGAGGATGGCAACTACGGAAACATGCATCACAGACAGTGAGCAAGGAGCACAGATCCACACTGGAAAATATATTATGATGCTAAGTAAGGGGTGTAGCTTATAGCCATGTTAGTCTAAGGCAGGGGTAGGCAAAAATACAGCCCATGGGCCACATCTGGCCTGCAGGGCCCGTAAAAATTTTTGAAAATTAATCTTTATCTGGTTTGATTCCTGTCAAAACTGAAAGGAACCAAGGGCAGTAGGACCCAGGGGAAGCCCGGCCGACTCCCACAACAGCAGGGCCCGCCCAGCCCTGCCCCTGCCCCCCCCAGAAGCCCCAGCTGGGGCTTCTGGCTTGGGATCACATGGCTGCCCTGGCACCAGAACTGCAGGTAAGGGGGAAGGGCACGGGAGGACCCAGGGAAAAGTGGCTCAGGGAAGAACTGAGCACGGGTGGTGGGAAGCGGGGTGGGGGAAGCGCCGCGCCCACCCCCTGGCCAACGCCCTGTGCTGCAGCCGCTCACAACCCACATGGGGCTGCCTGTGCCTGCTCCAGACAGCCCTGCAGTCTGCAAGAGGCTGCAGCATGAAGCGCCAGGCACAGGGCAAGCGAGGGGCCACTTTTCCCTGCATGCAACACCAGCTTCTTCCCTGCCAGTGAGCAGGGGGGTCGGAGCTGTGTGCTGTCCCGCCTGAACCGTGGGACTGGAGGGTACTGGGAGTGGTCAGGTGCAGGAGCACGGGGCCCACACTGGTGTCCCGGGGCCAGTGCCTGCAGGGCCCAGAGCAGGGTGGCAGGAACGCGGGGTCCCACTCAGTAGGGGCTCTATGGAGCCGAGCCAACTCCCACCTCTCCCTGCTGGTGCGGCCCAGCCTGGCTTCACAGACCCCTGCCAGCCTGTGACCTGCTTTGGGCCACACCAGTGCTGGCCCTGGGACATTGGTCCCGAGATGCTGACCGGGGGCAGGGCTACCCACGCGGCCCACAACAGCTTGCCAAAACTGAGTAAGTAGCCCTTCGCCTGAAATAATTGCTCGCCCCTAGTCTAAGGACATAGGCAGACGAGGTTCTTTGGGTAAGTGTGACATCTTTTATTAGACCGACTAAATATTTGGAAAAAAATTGTTCTTCACAAGCTTTGGGGTTTAAAAACCCTTCCGCAGGCTGAGGAAGCATCTGTAGTTAGTGTGCACCTCTCCTGGATGGAAGACATAGTAAAGAAGCCAGAGGCTGGCATGCAGGCAAGAAAGCCAGTCAGTGAAAATGTAAATTGAGGCATCACGAAGTAAGAGACAGCCTGGGGTGGTGCAAGGGCAGTGGGGAGAAGAGGGATGTAGCAGGTAAAAGTGGAGAGGTACCGTGGGAGTCAGATGTTGGGCAGGTTATAGCAGGTCATAAATCCAATGTCTATATTGAGTCCATGAGTTTCTGTATCTAGGAGGTTGATGAAGTGAAGTTCATAGGCCCATCTGTGAAAAGTAGTTTGTAAAATTCAAACAAGCACCAAACCTCCCTAACCTCATCACCAGAAGCCAACTTCCTATAGCCCAAAATACACCAAATGGATCCAGACCATGCCATGACAACAAGTGCAAAACCTCCCAACATATACCCTGCAACAGAACCATCACCATTCCTGGATTTTATGTAGGCAACGTTCTCTCTCTCATCCAGTGCACCAAATGCCCTGATGGAAAATACAAAGGAGATGCCCAACACAGAACGAATGCACACCTGAAATCTGTTATAGACAAGAATACCAGTGGGGACACATTTCTCATAAGAAAACCATCCTCTCCAATCTCTCAGTCCTGATCCTCAAAGGAAGTTTAGGAAACACTTTTGACAGATAGGCCTATAAACTTATACTATTACTAGATATTGGTTATCAGATTAGCATCACCTGATATGGTTAGTTTACCAATAGCCAATGATTTCGGCCAAGAAAATCTTTATCGGTGCACCCCTAATTAACATATAAGCAAATTACTATAGGAACTCAGACTTAGTTCATCCAGAATTAATGCATTTTACCTTTTTTTTCAAACTGCTGCAAGTTTCGGCACAGGTACTCTATAAAGACCTTTCTGAACATCCCTTTGGTACCTACTTATACATAGTACAAACAATGCATCATGTTAGTCCAAAGCCAAAAGGCTCATGACTTACGACAATTCACTGGGCTGGGCCCCTGCAGAGTCGAGAACATTTCAAGCCATGGTAGCCAAACATAAGCACTGCTCAATTTGTGTGTGTGTGTACTCCAGGTATACTCCCCACCCCACAAAGAATCCATGTACTAAATAACCCCCCACTCATGATTGGAACCAGATGTTCTCATCACAAGGCTTGAGATTCTCCACAAATTTATGTGCAGATGAGGCACAGAGCAAGGTGGTCTGGCTCGCTCATGGAAGACAGGGCCACACTAGTGTGCAGCAGGCTGAGAGGGGAGGAGAAAGATTCTGGGTGAACTGTTTGGAGCCCCATTTAGTGATGTTTGCCAGACATTTACAGCTCATGAAGAAATAGGAATAATCGGAAATGGGAAAGAAAGGCACAGTTAAGCTGTGGGAGCAAAGAGGAAATTGAAATGTATTCAGTTGAAATGTATTCAGATGCACCCTGCTCACCATGACTTGAAAGAGCTGGTGCTGAAGAGGAACTGTGTGCAATGCGCACCAACATGGGCTGCACTAACCTATCCTTGTGATAGTTTCCTAATAGTATGTTTGCCCGATATGGGCCATGTATTTTAGAGTCAGGCTCAGTGTTGGCTGTATTTAAGCAACCTCCTAGTTGGTTTCTGTTACTGAACACATGCTGTTTTTGTCAGCAGTTTAATGATAGATAATGTATTTAATGAGGTTTTCTTGTATGTGAATAAGATGAGGGGCTTTCCCTCCCACCCCTTGCTGATTGGAGGAGGGGGGTGGGCAGGGTGCAAATTTGCCTTGTATTCAAGTAAATACAGCATTAGCTTTCCTTACTTGAATGAGGTGGAAGAAACTGAACAGAGAGAGAGGAAGTTTTCAAAGGCTAGAAGGGTAGTTAAGAACTTAACTCAAAGAAAATCACTAGTTGGATATCCAACCATCATTTTGCCTTTGAACACACACTCACACTCTTTATTTCTCCAAGTCACTGATTCTCAACCAAGGTGCCACAGCACCCTGCAGTTCCTTGAGATTCTTTCAAGGGTGCAACAGGGTACCACACAATGTTAGCACTGTTAGGTTTGCCAACATAGTTCACAAGGTAAACTCAGATTTCAAATAGAAATCCACAGTTGTGGTCTTTGAGTTCTCTGCAACAGAAAACTGCTCCTTTAATTTTTTGACTATAGGAAAAAAAGAAAGTGAGAACTAAGAGCTTGCATTTTCCAAGAGGCACCTCAAGTCTAAAAGGGTTGAGGAGCACAGCTCTAGTCTTTAGTCTGCTACTAGCCATTGTACACCAAGGGTGTGTCTACATGTCGCCCTATGATGAGGTAGCAATGTACTACAGCAATGTAGCAATCACAATCAGCAGCTACATCGCAGTAGAAGTGCACTCCCCTGGTATAGCACACCACTGTGGCAACGTAGCAGCAAACTCTAACTGTGCACCACAAGCACAGCACTGTAACTGCCTGTACTGCACTGTGCTTTAATACATCCAAAAGGAAGTACTACAACACTGTACCATAGCAACATCGTTGTACACAGTTATAACACTATGAACTTTAATTTGGTTTTTATTGCAACGATGCCTCCCACATACCTCCAGCAAGCACAGAATAAAACAGGTACTTAAAATATATATATAAAATCTTGTTAGACAGATAGTCACATAAATCCTATCCATCTCAGGTTAGAAATGGTATATCTAGTCACATAAATCCTAACCAGATTTTGTGGAGCAAAGTGAAATATAATAATTCAAATACTGCCCTTCTCAAATGGCTTACTAGAAAAATCCACAGTATTTTGTGGTCCTAACCTAAATTACAGATCATATGATACCATTTGCAATTTAAAGCAATTGCAACACAATGCTTCAACTCTGAGCACTATGAAACTGAAATTTTTGTACCTTCAAGCCTTCAATTATATATGGCTTTAACTTATATAGCATATAAACAACAAACAACTGCAGGTCATGAAAACAAAAACACACACTATGAGCCTTCAAATAACTGTATCACATACCATGAGGCCTGAAATAATGCATGTGAGCTGTATTGTACAACCGGACTAACTAGTGGTAGCCCCACAACCCTGAATTAATTTAATTTCCTTCTTCATGTATTTCCTGTTTACTATACAATAAATTAACTGGATGAATTGGATTACTTAATTTTTTCATTATGCGGCATGAATCTATATGTAATTGTTACTAATACAGATAACAAAGCAGTTTTTGTTTACAAAGTTTCATCTACTGGGGGCTTGGTATGCTAGTAGTTAGCTTTCCAGTCCTAAGACACTGAAGAGCCATACAATCTTCCCTTTTTTCTGTAAGCAGAATGGCATAGAACAAGTTCAGGAAAGATGAGTATTGTATGCATAGCACATTCTCCACCCCTTCCCACAGACACAGACAGATGCACACCAAAGTTCTACAGAGAAAACCTTCCTTGTCTTCTGGGCCAGCAGGTGAAAGAACCAAGGGCTAAATCCACAAAAACATAGGTTTCACTACAGTGACCATTGGGAAGTTTGCCTTTAAAAAACAAAACAAAAACAAAAAAACCCCTCCTCTGTTAACTAATGGAATCTTCCAGCTGAATTAGTCACCAAGCTCCTTATACAATGCATGGAGAGCAAGAGGCACCTCAGATGGTGCCACCTAAACTACTTAGTAGGGAATGCCAAGAACAACAGGACCTAAGCCTTCTCCCTCTCCCTCCCCACCCTTCTACCCAACTCCAGGCTGTAAAAAGGTAACCTCTCCCATTCACAGTTTACCTAAGAAACATCTCCTGGCATCAGGCACCAGAGGATGCAAAGATGCTGGTAGCAAGGCCACTATCACTTTTATAGTTAATAGCCCAGGGGATACATCACTAACCTGAGCGGTGACAGATTTCTTTGGTGACCACGGAGCAGACTCAAACCCATATACCAGATAACTCTTCCAATTATCAGACTACCTTTCTGTGGTAGATCTCTCTCAATCACTCTTACCGAAGTTTTCCATTTAGCATAAAATACTTAAAAATACTCACTCAAGCAGGGAATTAAAAAGTTGTTTAAAAAAAAAAAAAAGTCTCCCCGATGAGTGCCCAAACAACCATACTATAGAGTCTTATTGTTTTTCTCTGGGCTAATGAATACTTTAAAAAGTGTTTCTAAAGAAGTAGAATACTTTCAAAAGGAAACAGAGTAGTGATTCTCAACAAGGGTATCCCAGCATCCTGGGGTGTCATAAGATCCTTTAAGGGTACCAGGAGTTGGAAACATCAACACTATTCACAAAATAATCACAAATTTGAAACAATGTTTTTAACACTGTGGATTCTTGACCTGCTCTGGTCTTTCTAAATTCTTTGCAACAGAATTGCTGTATTATTTTTTTGTAATAAAAAAAAGGAGAAAGCTAAGACCTGGCATTTTCCATGGGATGCCACAAGTCTACAGATGCTGAGAACCACTGAGATGGAAAGATCCCCTCCAGGATATCCTGTAGCCTAATAGTTATAGCAATCAACTAGGTTCAGGTCCCTACTTTGAATGAGGCAGGGAAGGGGGTATTGAATCTCCCACATATGGCATAAGTATGCTACAGACTAGACTGCTGCATTTGGGTGTGGGAGGGGAGAGAGGAAGAACACACTTTACCAAGAGAAGTACTGCATTAGTTTGACCCAGCTCTGCAGTGTCTGTATAGATCAGGCACTTCAGCAGAATTTTTTGGCACTTTTATCCAAAGCTGATTCAATCAGCTATTAGATAAAAGCATCAAAAAAGCCCCACTAAAGCACCTGATTTATACAGATGTTGGGTGAGCTGGGTCCAACTAATGCTATGCCTCTTCTGGGCATGTCCTGGACTCAGCAAGGGGGCATGCAGAGGTTACAGTAAGGTGCCATTTTGGTTTTGTCTTTTTATATCTGTAAGCAGCCATTATTCCCTTCATGAATTTCTCTCAGAGAGATAGGTGCATCCAGTAGCATAGCAAAGTCCCTCCATCCTCCTCACCAAACCAGCTAGTATTAAACTTACATTAAAACCAGAAACACAGAGTATTCACCTCCAGTGCTACCCAGATGAGGGGGAGGTGAAAACAGATAAAGGCATGGCTGTGAAGGGCACTAGATACTATTATATTGAGTGATTTTCTATTTTATGAGATTGCTGTACTGGCTCGGGCACAGGAATCTGACTCTATCCTGCATCAGAAAAATTCACATAGGAGAGCAAGCACAAAAATCTCAAATTCTAGCTCGGGGTGGGCAAAATATAGCCGGCAGGCTGGATCTGGCCCACCAGGCAAATTCATCTATCCCACAGGCACCCACCAACTTATTGCATCCTACCCAACCCATGTGCCTCACTCCCAGCCTCATAAGCAGATGGGCCTGGTCCAGCCAGCACACAGCTTCTGGGAGGGGCTGCTCCTGCAGCAATTCATAGAATCATAAATCAGGGTTGGAAGGGACCTTGTAGATCTTCAAGTCTG
>NW_017728992.1:164130952-164134952 GCF_001723915.1 Gavialis gangeticus | reverse complement strand
TGTATTCTAACCCAAAGCACTTCAGAGTTCCCCTCCTCTGATTGGGGGGATCCTCCCTAGCTCACAGCCCCATATATCGTGCAGTGCACATGCAGCTCCCAACACATTTGCTACTAGGGGAAGCCCTGCACGATGGAGCTGGCTGCCTTCTCTGCCCCATGCCATGCAGGTCCCGGGACTCCTGGAGTCCCACATTCTGCTTCCTGGCAGAGTCCCAGGAACTGCACAACAGGGGGCAGGGAAGGCAGCCAGCTCCATTGTGTGAGGCTTCCCCAGGTGGCAAATGAGTGCTGGGAGCTGCATGAGCACGTCACACGATAGAGGTGGGCCAGCTGGGCTGCATTCCTTGCCCCCTGCAAGGCACCCTGCATGGCTGCCTGAAGCCATGCACCACTGGGCAGCAGTACCTGCATGGGCCACAAGTGTCCCAAGCACCCACCACCTGCTGCTGCTGCTGGTGGCAGGGGCTGTGCACCATAGGGGAGGTCCTCACACCCCAAGTGTCACACATCCACACCCTGCCCCCAGAACCCCCCACATATACAGCTCCCCAACACACCCTACTGCCCACCAGACACAGCCACACCCCCTCACAAACCCCACCCTACACAATATACAAGAGTAAGATAAGTTTAAGTTGCATGCAATCACCTCTAGACACAATATGCAAACAAATCTACAAAAATATGTCTCGTAACAAAATTAAAATAGGTTATTGTAGGTGTTTGACTTTTAGTATACGATTTGGTTTTTTCTGGTTCCAAGATGGCAGCCCTCCCCCACCAAAAGGAAAGGGATGAAACTTCTGGTGGCAAAAGGTCAGGGATTAGAGGCAGGACTTCCGATCCCAAGATGGTGACCAGGGGGTATGGCTCCTGGTCATAGGGCAGGCCTACCCTTGAGGCCCTTACCAGCTCATCAAAACTTGTTAAGCAGCCCTCCAGCCAAAATAATTGTCTGGTCGTGTTCTAGCTTGTCTCCACGTGACAAATAAAATCTGGCCTACCTAGCAAAGTCTTTTACAAAAACTCTTTGATCATAGTCTAGAAAAACTATACAAAACCTAAAATCGCAACAGAAATGGGTAATAACAGTTGCTTAAACAAAAGTGTTATTTTTTAAAAATAAAGAGAGCAGCCTGACCAGAAGTTCACAATAAAAGAAGTAGGTAAATTTAATAGAGTCTAACCAAATTTAATAGAATGTATTTAATAAATTTAACCGGAAATGGTTATTATTATTTTTTTTTTAACCAAAGGATCTATGAAGTAACTAAAAGCATGGAACTAGACTTTCAGCAATCTCGTTACACTCAAAACAAATTCCACTGTTGATAGTTTTTCTGAAACTCATTAAATAATGAATGTTGGCATTGAAATAATCAATATTAGGTTTTAGAGTTCAAAACCAAAATTAATGCAACAGTTCCTATGAATATAAATATTATAGCAAAGAGATATTTGAAAAATGTGCTGAACAGAGAAATATTACCTAATCAAACGCTTCAATTTTCTAACTCAAAAATATATCCCAATTATGTAAAAGAGAAATGTCCTCTCAATCACCTTTCAAAAAGAGAGGCAAAACTGAGGCCCACCTGACTTGCAAGGAAAAACATCCCAAATTGGTGATCTACTTAATAAGGCAAATTTGCTGTTTCTATTAATAAAGACATCCATCCATGTTCCAGAGGTCTGTATGGTTTCCATTCACCTATGCAGCAGAGGTCTAGTTACATCATTTAAAATAGAGTCTTAAGACCAACTCCAACCTTTAAAATGGCAACAGAGTCTCCAATAAACAAACAAGTGACCCTCAGTATAGTTTGAAAATAAACGATAGGAAAAGTAAATTTAGTTTGATATTACCTGAAGATGACAGAAAGCAAAACTATTATCCACCCTAACAAATTTTTAGTCTACAGATCCTTTTTGACAACATGAAATCCAGTAATTCTTAATTTAAGATACAGTGGACAGTGGACAAATTTAGGTAAACAGGACTAGAAAAAAGCTCTTGGGTCACTAATCCAAGTTCCCTATTATTAAAGGCAACATCATCACTTTAATCCTTCCTATAAACTGATCTATCTAACTTGACCCTAAAAAGCTGCTAGAGGTTTTCTTGTTCCCCCAGTCCTCATGGGAAAAAACTTCCAGAAAAACATCCCTTTGATGGTTAGAAACCTCATTTTCAGCCTAAATTGATTTGTGACCAGTCTATACCCATTTGCTTTTGTGCCAATGCTGTCTGTTACATAGTTATTCTCCCTCCCCAGCTCTTTCTTCCCTTTGTTATATTTATAGTGAATAATTATAACCCCTCTCAGCCTTCATGTTGTTAAGATAATAAAGCCAAGATCTTTCAGTCTCCTCCCTTCAGATAAGCCAGCCATTTCCCTGATCATCCTAACAGCTTTTCTGCTAGACTTGTTCTTCCCCTCATTTTGCCAGTCTCAATTCAACTTCCTTGAATTGAAGCAACTAGAATTGCTCATAGCATTTCCAACAGTCTCACCAGTGCTTCAGACAACTGTATCAATTTCCTATCTCTATTAGAAACATCTCCTCCCCTCTTGATTCTTAACAGTGTAAGAGCATATCAAACTAAAAACCACGCAGCATGCCCCTCTATGATCCACACACTAGATCAGAGGTAGACAGCCCCTGGCACAGGTGCCAGTGTGGCATGCAAAGGCATTTTGCTTGGCATACACACCTCCGGGTAGATGGTGAGGAAGGACTAGGGCTATGCTGTAACAAACAGTGAGGCCCCCTAGTGGCTCCCCCGCCATCTGCCTCTGGCATGCCAAACATTTTAGAAGTTGAGGTTGTGGGTGTTTTTGACACTCTGCCCAAAGCAATGCTGATTCCTGCACTAGAAACAGCTAGAAAGAACAACAGAAGCAGAGGACTGTTTTGATTTGTATTGTCTGGAGACTGTCTATGATGAACTCTTTCACATATATTTAGGATGTACCACCCAACCTAAATTTGGATCCAAAGTAATTTTCTGGTGAACAGCATTTCTGCAATGTTTACTGAACAGCTCAGAAGCACAAAATAAAGACGCAGCCTTTCCTCTGTTTAAAGATACTTTCTTTATAAAGAAAGTTAAGGAAGTGATCAGCCTGCAGGAGGCTTAAGACCTAGCTAGAGGTAGTCAGCAGTAGGTCCATCTAAACAAGACATTTACAGCAGACTAATTAGCTCCGCAATAAATGTCTCATCATTTACATGTGCAGGGCTATCAGGCTGGAGTAAACCAATTAACTCCACAGCATTGCACATGTAGATGTTGATGGGGCTGGCCGGGACAGGAGGATGCTTCAGTTCAAGGACTGCCTGCCTGCTCGATCTACACTAGGGCACCCTTGTGCCCCAGCCAGCCCCTCCGCAGCACACTGAGCTGGGCAGAACAGCCCCAAGCTGGCAGGATAACCCCCTAGACCTCCTGCCATCTGGGGCTGCTCTGACCTGACTCAACTTACTGCAATCCCAGGGGCACATAAACACATCACCCAGGAGCAATGCAGTCTGGCATGATAGGCACCAGAGCTTATTGCATCACATTAAATATGCCCAGTGAAGAGTCTCCATGGCTGGGAACAGGCTGCATCTGATGACCAGTTCACGGGGGTGAAGCTACAGAAAGAGTTAAGAGCTCTATGGGCAAAGAGCAAGGGGGAGAGAAGGGAAGGGAAGAGGCCGGCGTGCAGAGGGAGAAGCACAGAGCGTCAGACACTTTCCAGATCTGAAGAAAGACGGCAGGTCTTGGTTTTGCTTGTCATTTACACACTTGCTTATTTCGTTTGCTTAGTCTGTTGCAGGAACAGAGCTGTCCCATTAAAAATGAACCGACTGGAAACCTGAACTCAGAGCAGACTGGCCTTGATAAGGAAGCTAGGTGAGTGACCTTCTTACATAAACATGTTTTCAAAGTGTTAAATATATTAGAGTGCCCATTTTTAAAAACTACTACCATTAAATTACTTCAATAA
>NW_017728992.1:164115205-164125952 GCF_001723915.1 Gavialis gangeticus | reverse complement strand
CCTTCTTACATAAACATGTTTTCAAAGTGTTAAATATATTAGAGTGCCCATTTTTAAAAACTACTACCATTAAATTACTTCAATAAGGAGGAAAAAAAAGTTGGTTTGAAAAAAAAAAAAAAAACAACTGTCCCTGAATTCTTAAAATGACCCCTGCTGCAATAATTACATTCCATAAATGGGAAAATTATAAATGTTACACTTTTCCATCTATAGAACCTAATTAACAGAGGATCATCTTGACTTCATCCCCCACTACCACTGCAGCAGGGAAAGCAATGGTAGGGGGCAGCTGGTGGCAGGGGGGTGGGGGCCATTATAGTTGGGAATAGGCATTAGGTGGGAGGTGGTAGGCAGCAAGGGAGCAGGCAACTTTCCTCCTGCTGCCCATCAATCTTTCCACCCCATTTGCCACACACACACGCGTGTGCACACACACAACCCCTCGGGCTCCACCTGCCCCACTGTGGAGCCCTGGGGTTGTATGATACTTCATTGAGACATTCCCTAAAGCGACTGGGGGTAATGGTGGAGCGGGTCAGAAGGCAGTTCACTGCCAGGCCAAGTTGCCTGGCTCTGCATCGGTTTACACAGCGTGTAGAGGTAGAGGTACAGGTTCCGCAGAAGAAACAAGACAAAAGGTCATCCTTTCTGAAGTCATGGAGTCAACTGCTGTTTGTAGTAAGTGTGATTTTTCAAATGTTGTAATCAGCTTGGATCCAACTGTATGCGCGCGCGCGCACACACACACACACACACACACCCCTGAATTACAAGCCTGAACCCTTTGAATAGCTACCATATTTACCTGAATGCAAGACAACATCCCAATAACTAGATTATATACATAGAAAACAAACATTTCTTATGATCTTCCATGTATAGAATCTAAATTTTTGGAGGATCATCTTAAATTCATCCCCTATTACTGCAAGGGCATAGGAAGAGGCAGGGCAGGCGGTATGGAAAGCTCAAGCAACTTGTCCCCTACCACCTCTACTCCCTCTCTTCCCCTTTCTCCCCCAACCTCTGCTCCCTACTTCCTCTTCCCTTTACCCAGCAAGCCCTGTCCCTGTTGTAGCCTGGGGCACTAAGCACAGTTCCAACCTACTCATTGTTGTATATGAATCTTGTAAAGTTAAAGCAAGGCTTTGTAATGCCAGAAGTGAGGCCATTTCTTTGTCCTTTCGCCTCAGTTCCATAAAAGCAGACACAGCACTTACAAGATGGCGTGGAGGGAAAAAAGAAGAGGTACTGTGTGAGAGTTACTGTATGAAGGTTACTGATAAGATATGAAACTGGCTGAATCCAGTCAACAGAGGAGTCTCATCAACAGGTGAACCTTGAAAGTCGAGCACGATTTGTTTTTGTTAAATAAAGAAACAACTTGAGACAAAATATAGGGGGCATGTAATCCACGAGAGTTAAACTTCGGTGTTCACGCCCACAGTGCCGCTTGATTGGACAGAATAGTGATTTAGTTAATAGATGATTGGGAGCACGAGCTAATCACGAACTAACGCTTATGCACTTAGAAGTGTAAAAAAGTATTGTAACTAGTAGGTGAGGTCCCTCTCTGTAGAGGCACCTTGCTCGAGCGAATAAAGATTCTGTATTTCACTTTAGATACTTGCTCTGCATGATCATTGCCCCAGCCTAGAGCGAACTGCACGTGGCTTTAAGAGCGTAATTCGTAACATCATATAGTAAGCCATATTAGACATACAGAAAAAACATCTTTCAGTAAGGGCGTTAGGCCCATCAGCAGCTCGCAGAAGCAAGCAGCATGAGCAGTGGCAATGGGCGGTGACAGCAGCGTGGGGCAGTGGGTGGCAATGACAGTGGCAGCCACCATGTGCAAGCCCCCTCACCCTTATTCAGCCCCTCCTCCCAGTGCTGCTGCTACACACACCCCTGGGAAAGAATGGGGGGCACACGCATGGGCTGCCACTGGGCTCTTCCTGGAAGTGCAGGGGGGAGGGGACACTGGGCTATGCTGCACTCGGGCCAGGTGGCAGCAGCACTGGGAGGGGTATGGCAAAGTCTGGAGTGGCTGCAGCCCCTCCTGTAGCCCCACTCCCAGCACTGCCGCTGCCTGCCCTGAGCACAGCCCAGCCCCCTACTGGGAAAAGTCTGATGATGCCCTGGCCCCAGCCCACCTCAAATGCAGATCCAGGGGTATGCACCCCCCCCCATACCCTCCCAGGACAAGCTGCTCATGGCTCCATTCTGCGCCCGCCCCTCCCCAGCTGTATAGCACCTGCACCAGCCCATTCCCTCCCTCAATCTGTCCCCCCACCCTTAAAAACAAGAAAAAAAAAAATGAGGGGTACAGGAATTGAAACCGAGTCAGAAGGGTACACGTATTTTAAAAAAGGTCAAAAACCCCTGAGTTAGGGCAGGAAATCCCCTATAGCGAGGCCCTGCATATGACATGTTGTCTCTTTCTGTGGTATTCAGCCAACCCAAAACTAGGTCTGGATGAGGTACTTATCACAGAATCAGGGATAACAGTTCTAGGAGGCTACAGCTTTATTGGAGGTCACACAATTACAGGTAATTCTGGTTCATGGATCTATTGCATTTGCCAGTAAGAAGCCAGAAGGACCCCAGCATTGCCAATCATGCTTGAAATTAGCAGGGTCACAGAAGCCAAAGAAAGCCCATAACAGAAAGTGAGGCACATGGCACTGTCCCTAGTGGCAGAGGTCTGCCCCCCCCAGTGGCAAAAAAGGGTACTCGGTGGTAATTCCACAGAGCCTGCTCATCATTTGGTATAGCATACCTGGCAGACTTCCCAAGCAATTCATTTCTAGTTTGTAGAATGTTCCTATTTGAGGTAAAATTATAAAGCCAGCTCTAGTTCCAGTCTGATGGCACTTGCCCCAGTGCTTGTTTACAACATACATTACAGATACTTTGTCAGCATTCGCTTCAGAACCAAGAGAAATGCCACACACACCACTGTACTTAAGATGTTTTATATCCTCTAATGAGGACATGTTCGCATTAAATGGTTCAGATGGGCACCCCCTTCCCGTTCTGGATGCATCTGTGATTAGCACTCTTGGATAATGACAGTTTCAAAAGGAGCTCTTTTCTTTTGTCAGGGCACAGCCACCCGATCAGCCTTCTGAGAATATAAGATGCCCTTATTTTATTTAGACAATGTTTTGTGGGTGAGCAGACCAATCAAAGCCAGAACTGTAGGTGCCTCAGACAAAATTTAGCAAGTAACATCACATATGTGCACCCAAACATAGGATCCTACAACAGGGCAGGCAATTATTTCAGCTGGAGGGCCACTTCGCAAGTTTTGGTGAAGTGTCAAGGGCTGCATGAGTATCCCCACCCCTTGACACAGTTGCCCCACCCTCTGGTTGCCATCTTGGGACCAGAGGTCCCACCCCAACTTTTGCCCCGGAAGTACTCCTTTGTGGGGTGGGGGGTGGTCACCTGTGTCATAAGACCCACCCACCCAACACCAACTTGCCCCATTTGCCACATCTGTCCCAGAATCCCCTGCCCTCATCGCATGATCCCCGACATCAGAAGGTCTACCCCTTGACTGGGAAATACTGCTCCTCCCTCACAGTGCATGGCCTGCTCCTGGGGCCCCCAAGAGTTCTGCCCTCTAGGCCATAAGTACAGGCACAACTTATCAGGTAGCAAGGGGTTGTGACCCCTCTAACCCACTGATGGGGCAAGATGGTTTCAGGGCCATCAGACCTCCCCTAGAACAGAGCCAAACCAATTGAGTCAAGGACTGTATACACAAAAATCTTTCAGAACAAGTCATTTTAACAAAAAGTATCATATAGGGAAAAAAAAAAGTCAAACATATACTAACACAGATTTTAATTTTATTAAAAAAATAATTATTTGAGTAGTGATTAACTAAAATGATTAACTTAAAGACAAACAAAAACTCAGTGTGAAGAATGAAGCCTGATGTGCATTAACTAGAAAAATCAAAAGTCATAGCCAGGTCCATCCCCTCCCAGCAGCACAGGGTTCCCAGCTGCAAGGCAAGGGCTGGGACCCCACAGAGCAGAAGCCAGCCCGGCCTCCCCTTCCCTCACCTGCGTGGCAGGATCCAGCTCAGCCCCTCCTTCCCTGCAGAAGCCAGCCCAGCCTCCCTTCCCCTCACCAGCACTGGGCACCAGATCCGTCCCACACTGCAGGACCCAGTTCACCCCATCTGGCCCTGTGCCACAGCAAAATCTGGCCAACCCCACCCCTTCTCCTCACCAGTGCCGGTATGACCAAGTCCATGCCAATCCGCCCCACGCAGCACAGCAGAAGCCAGTTCAGGCTCAGGTTCCTTTCACTGGTGCTGGCTTGGCCTGTCCACTGCTGCAGAACCTTTCCCGTTCCAAGTGGCTCACGGTGCAGCCAGCTCAGCCATGGCTTCCCCTCCCCAGTGCCGGCCCACCCTGTCCCGAGCAACACATGGCCAAAGCTGGCCCAGCCACAACTTCCCTTTACTTGCACCAGCCTGGCCCAAGAGGCTTACAGCACAGCCGCAGCTTTCCCTCCTTGGTGCCAGCCTGGCCCATCCTAAGCAACATGCAGCAAAGCCATGGTTTCCCCTTACCTCCACTGGCCCATCCTGGCCAGTCCTGAGCAGCACTAAGCTCAGCAGCCACTTATCCTTGCTGGTGCTGGCCCAGCCGGGCCTGTCCTGTCCTGAGCAGCACACAGCAAAGCCGGCCCAGCCACTGCTGTCCTGTGTGCCACTCAGGATGGGACAGGCCTGGCTGGGTTGGCACTGGTGAGGAAAAGCAACAGCTGAGCCACATTTGCTGCTCAGAACCAGCTCAGTCTGGCCAGAGCAGCACATGGCTCAGCTGCACCTTCCCCTTATCTGCACCAGCCCGGCCTGGCTGGTCCCGAGCAGCACACAGCTCAGCTGCCGCTTCTAGTTAGTGCCGACCCAGCCAGGCATGTCTAGTCCCAGGTGGCACACGGCCAAAGTGACCCAGCCACAGCTTTCCCTCCCCAGTGTCAGCCCGGCCTGAGCGGCACATAGCAAAGCCGTGACTTCCCAGTATCTGCACCAGTCTGTCCTAAGCAGCACGCAGTTCAGCTAGCCCAGCGGCACATGGCAAAGTCAGCCCAGCTGCCGCTTCCCTTCTCTGGTGCCAGCCAGGCCTGAGCTGCACAGTGCAGCAGAAGCCTGTCCAGCTGCCACTTTCCCTTACCTGTGTGGCAGGATCTTCAACAGTCCCACACAGCAAGGCAGGAGCTGGCCCAGGCACCCCTTCCCCTCACCACTGGCTCAGCCCCTCCTAACCATCTCAAGCAGCAGACCCAGTCTGAGCTAGGGGTGGAGCAAAGCCAGCTGGGTCAGGCTGGGGTCTGGGTTCCAGTTGCGAGGCAGCTAACTAACAGCCCGAGGTGCCTGCAGCTGGTGGCTCATGCTAACAGCCGCCCCGGAGACTTTCAGGCAGGCAGCCGCCATTACCTGGGTTTTGAAGGGTTTCCATGGGCTGGGTGGAAGTTCCTGGCAGACCGGATCCAGCCCACAGGCTGTATTTTGCCTACCCGGTCCAATAACATAAAAGTAAGTTCTTATCATTGCAGTCAAGCAAACCCTTGTCATCCTGACCAGAAGCTCTCACCTCCCAGAAATGCCCCAACAGAACATTTTTCATCCTACTTGTTGAAGCTGTTCCACTGTGTAGACGTAAGTGCAAGATTCATGGAGGATGAAATGGGAGGAAAAAACCCACAAAACACCAAAAAACAGCAAAGGGTGGTTATGATCCTCCATACAGCAATTCTGTTAGCAGCCAGGACACTTACCAAAAAGGGCGAGTTCCTAGGTTCTGATTCAGACAGATTTATTCAGCATGAACTCTGTGCTTGGAGGCAGCGAGAATTTCTCCCAGTTCAACAGGAAGCCTGGATGAGTGAACAAGTTCAGCACATAATCCAGGTTTATCAGGGTCTCCTGGTAAGATTTTGTCTGATCAACCAGTCATTTAAAGGCAAAAACCAACTTGAATATTCTCTCTTTTTTTTAAGCTGTGAGCCACTTCAGTGGCTGTGAGGTACTTCATGAAGAGCCTTGGTTACGTAACAGAATTCAAAGACAAGTCATTTTTAGTAACAGTAATTCAGCCCTACTGTGAATCAGAGATTTATCATGCAGGACAAGTGAACAGTGATACAGAAGAAGTGTGAGATATACAAGAGATAGAATGACAGAAACAAGAATTACTGTTCTGACACTGAGAAAAATGTATATACTTATTCAGTTTCAGAATAAGACAAAGACTCCCTTTCTTTTCTGGAATGAGGAAATGCCAAGTACAGAAACCTTCGCTTCCAAATTTTCATAGGACTACTTCTGCCATTGCCAGGAGGAAGATCGAAGCCATTTCTTTTTGTGTAAAGTTCTTATGACAAGGGTCCTGAGGGGAGAGAAGGAACAAGACCAGAGGGGGAAGACTGGGAGAAGGAAAGCAAGTAGGGAATTGGTTTTGAAAAAAAAAAAAGTTAAAAAGGATGGATATTTCAGTACTCATTTCTCAAATGAGTTGCCAGGCTAAATGGAAAGATGTAAAGCAATTTCTTAAAAAGAGGACTGTACCAATTTCTGTAAAGCTTTTGACTATTATAAAAATCAACCTGTTCCCTCAAGATGAAGACTGGCAGGTGACAGATGACAATGAGGATGGCCTACAGGGAACAGTCTACCTTGTAGAACAGCAGGGTTGTTTCTTGGGTAGATATTTACCAGGACCACAAACACGACAGAGTTCCTTGTTTCTGAGGAGACAGATACCTGACCAATCTCCAATACATCACCAGAGCACAGATTCCTAGAAACCCAAGAATGGCCATGGACTCATTAAGAGAAGGTAGCCTTTTTGTGCCAAATAAGTTAGTTTCCTCAAAGAAAATGCCTTCCCCAGATTCAAACACACTCATGGAGAATTTTAGGAGCACAAGGGAAAATAAAAAGTCCCATAAACACTCCAGAGAAGGGTGTCAAACATGCAGCCCACAAAGGTGGGTCATCCCATCTCAGCATAGCTCCCAAAGCCACCTTTACCAGCATGGCCAGCACGGCCAGCACTCAGGGAGATAATGCTGCCTCTCCCCCATTACTGGCTACAAAATTTCCAGTTTTTGACCACTGCTTCAGGTACAAAAAGCAATAAGCCCCTGGGTGTTAGCAGTGCCAACACAGCTGCTCTGGCAAGTGCAGCAAGAAGCCCCAGGTCAATTCTGGCCCACCAACTCATTTGAGTTTGACACCTGTGCTCTAGGAGTACACAGCCTCCAGAACTGCTACCAAGTTTAAAGTGGGCAAAACCTTTTCAACCCAACCAGCATCAGTAAGATGCACTGTCCTAGCCATACTAGCCTTATGGAGGCTCACTATTTGCCAGTTTCAGACTGATGCTCTATTTTACATTACCACCAGAAAACATTACTGTTACTTATGGAGTAATTGACCACCCTGGGATGCTCTGCCCAGTATGGTCAAGGAAACTTATTTAATTGATGGTGTCTTGGCCAATGGTCCCTCTAAGGTGTAGTGATCCACAAGCGCACACTTCAGTCTGTTCCCAAATTGGTCCTGCCTCCCCCTGCAACACTGCCCTGGGGAAGACCACGGCCTCTTCCTAACAGCTAATATACCCAAAGGTACAAAATCCATTACATGGATCTGGACTACACTCAGCCCAATAGACAAGTATGGATTTTGAGTAAAACTAACAGCCAGTACTAAACTAGAACAGGGTGTGGTTGGTTTGAAGGGAGAGGGGGAAAGCGTTGCTTACATAGTGGAGGGGAGCCAGCTTATGCTGCAGTAGGGGAGAAGGGAAGGGAGGAGAGGAGCTGCCCAGGTGATGCATGCAGCTGGAGGGGCTGGGGAGCAGGAAGTTCCCTGGCATAAGCCCCAGCCCCCACCTCACCTCCAGGAGCAAGGAGGCACATGGCATCAGGACTCAGCCCCCACCTCTAGGAGCAAGGGACACACGGCATTGGGGCTGGGGAGCGGAGCAGTTCCCTGGCACCAGCTGCTGCCCAAGTTTACTTTCAGTAAGCATCCCGTGTGGCCCCAGTGTGTCCACCACACTGTGCCCAGCTTGTTGGGCCATGGCCCAGCTCCACTCCAGGTGGATGCGTGGCCTTAATAAGTTTGTGCATGGCATGGTTTTAAATCCCGCGCAGCTGCACACATGCACAGTTTGGAGGAAACATTGGTCTTGGCCTTTTCCAAGTCTTGGTGGCAATCTGGGTATTGTACACTCCTATGAACACTCATTTAGAAGGTTTTTCCATACTCCTAGAATACTCCATCAGGTGTTTTAAGTGCAACCCAAAATGTCAGATTCTAGCAAATATCCAGGGAGGAACAACCTTGTTAATGGAGAAGAGGGCCTCTGGAAGTCACAGCATCATCTAGTACACTTTTGATACTGCTAGTGTCAATGTCAATACCTACGCAGACAAGGTTCTTTGAGTTAGTCTAATAAAAGATATCAAATTTACCCAAATAATAATACAAGATGGGTTCATGAATCTGAAATTCTGTAAATCGAGAGGGCTTATTCAATTGATGCGGAAATTGGAGCTGTCCTCTCCGTTTGCTGATACCAGTAAATTTTTTTCCGCTTTCTTAGACACTAATATACCTAGATACTGTCCAAAAAGAGGATTAATTATGTAGTCTGTCCCTAAATCTGAGTGTGTTGTGCACCTGAAGTTGCATAGACACAGACAGCATGCACCAGCTGAGGTTAAAGAAGTGCTGCCTATGAAGAGGGGCCAATGACTTCCACATTAAGGATAAACTTATTGGTACCAAAGTGTTCCAGTGCTGATGCTAGCTCAGCATATTTCCTTGGTCTCTTCCCTAGACTAGAATCAGAGATGAGCCCAGCACATGGGAGGCTCACGGACAATAGTCTTTCATGTTCCAAACGATACAGGATCTCTTCCATGGGTCATATATTTCTTTAGGAGTTACATATTGAATCTTGCATCTCACAGCTTTGAAATACTGGAGGAGAAGTTAATAAACAGAACTTTTCAGAAATATGGTCTTTCCTGAGACAGAAGTGATATCTGTGGTCTCTCCCTCAAGGGCATCAACTGACCCCACAGGGGATAGGTTTTAAAATGTGAAGAACTTGAGAATCCAGTTTCATGACAGTCATGAGGCTTTTTCTTACTTTGCAAGAGGCACTCTTCCTGCAGTCTTTTCTTAGTCAGTCACTTCCCCACCCCCCCAACATCATCATTATTGGCGGTTCCTCAAAGTTGAGGAGGGCATCCATCAGGCTTGATGGGTCCTCAGATGACTGAGGAGCCCGATTCTGGATGCACACATTCTTTGGCAATGGAGACATGTTGTTGCATGGACGTGTGGGATTCTCAGCCCCAGGCTGGTCTTCTTTTCCTTCCTCCACTACCACCGTTCCACCTTGATATCGAGTCACTGGGCCTCAAAGTGGTGCGTGCCTTGGTAGACCACGTGGTACGATGCCGAACCGTCAGCAGCTTGCTCCACCCAGCTGTTGGTGTCTATGCCTCCATGCTTGAGGGTGACCTTAAGCGTGTCTTTGTACCATTTCCTTTGGCCGCCTTTTGAGCTTTGGCCAACGGAGGGCTGGGAGAAGAGAATCTGGTGAGGGAGGTGGCTCTTGGACATCTAAACAGTGGCCTGGCCATCAGAGTTAATTTCTCAAAAGCAAGGCTTCAATGCTGGTAGATGACACTTCATGGAAGACGCTCATGCTTGTCCAACAGTCCTCCCCCACCATTTGATCTACAGGATTCGAGGCAAACACTGCTAGTGAAAGCTTTCAAGAGTGTTAATGTGGCATCGGTAGATGATCCGGGCTTTGCTGCAGTAAAAGAAGGGATGTCAGCATGACAGCCTTATAAACCATGATCTTTGCCGACTTCTAAAGATCTCCATTTTCAAAGGCCCATTGTCGCAACCTGAAGACAGCAGTACTGGTGCAGTTGACCCAGTGCTGAACTTCTTCAATCGATGGTAGCCCATTGAGAGACGCGACTGCCAAGATACGGAAAGTGCTCCACATACTCTAGAGCCTCCCTGTCTACACAGATAGCACGAGGGATGTTCAGCTGGCCTGCAGGGGAGAAGGGGGGGTTGGTGGAAAATCTGTGTCTTGGCAACATTCAAGGACAGGCCAAGTCTCCTATACAAAGCATTGACGAGATCTAGGGTTGCTTGCACATCCTTTGCAGAGTGAGCCATCACGCTGCAATCGTTCACAAACTGAAGGTCATGGATGTCCTTGGTGGCAAGTTTCATTTTTGCCCAGAAGCACCCAAGATTGAAAAGCTCCCCATCCAGTCGATACTGGATACTGACACCAGATGGTGGATCATCTTGGATGAGGTGGATGACAACATCAGGACAGGGGAGTACCAAGGGCACCCACTGGGGGCCTTAAATGTCTCTACACTAATGCTAGGAACATGGGGAACAAGCCGGAGGAACTTGAACTCCTGCTTGCAAGCAAGAACTTGGACCTGGTTGGGTTAACTGAAACTTGGTGGGATCCTACTCGCGGTTGGGCAGTAGGCATTGAAGGTTGTAATTTGTACAGACGAGAAAATGGGGAAAAAAGGAGGGGGTGTTGCTTTTTATGTTAAGGAGCAATATACATCTTCAAGATGGGATCAGAGGAGGGCCAAACTGAGGTGCTGTGTGTTAGGCCACATGGGAGTTGGGGGGGGGGGGGAAAAA
>NW_017728992.1:164114341-164115123 GCF_001723915.1 Gavialis gangeticus | reverse complement strand
GGGGGGAAAGAGACTTGGTAGTGGGGGTCTACTACAGACCGCCACACCAGGAGGACAAATTAGACCTGGAATTCTCCAGGCAGCTCTCAGAGGTTGCACAGTCAAGAGATATGGTTGTCATGGGTGACCTAAAAAACTCCCCTGGCATCTGCTCAGAGGATCAGTCAGCCAAAACTAACTGCTCATATAGGTTCTTAACCTGCATACAGTACCTCCACCTAATGCAGGAGGTGTGTGATCTCACTAGTGGGGGGGGGGCGGGGACAAAAAAACCCCCACCTTGCTGGACTTGGTGCTGGCTACGGGGGATGACCTGGTGGGGGATCTGCAGGTACAAGGTAACCTAGGGGATAGTGACCATCAATTGACTGAATTCACTATCCAGCGAAAGATGGGGAAAAAAGTAACTAACTAGCAGGGCAGAAGTGCTAGACTTCAGAAAGGATGACTTCAGCAGGCTTAGATTAGGTAGTGGGGCCTTAAAGCTCAAAAACATTGACAAAACAGGGGTCCAGGAAGGGCAGTTGTTACTCAAGGAAGTGATCCTTCGGGTGCAGAAGGAGGTAATCCTACTGCGTAGAGAGGGGGGCAAAAGGGGCCAAGAAGCCCTCTTGGCTAGACAGGAAAATCCAGGAAAGTCTAAAGGCAAAAAAGGGGGCATACAGACTGTGGAAGCAAGAAGTAGCTACCAAGGAGGAGTGTATGCCTCCTTGGCTCACACTTGCAGGGAATCAGTTAGGAAGGCCAAAAGCAGCATTAGAACTTAGGCTGGTGATAAAAAT
>NW_017728992.1:164108821-164109341 GCF_001723915.1 Gavialis gangeticus | reverse complement strand
CCAAGTCCCTTTCATCTGTAGCGCTAACCAGCAGAGCACTACTAAGCCTATAAGCATGGTGCAGGTTTTTCCTCCCAAGGTGGAGAACCTTGCATTTTTCAGTGCTGAATACCATCAGCTTCTCATCCGCCCATTTCATGAGCCTGTCAAGGTCTGCCTGGATTATGCTCCTGTCCTCAGGTGTGGATGCTTTACCCCAGACAGTCTGCTTCTGACACCGATGTCCACATCACTGAAGACGACAGGCCCTAGGACAGAGCCTTGAGGGACCCCACTGGTCACAGTGCACGAAGACGATTGGGTCCCGTCAACCACCACCCCCTGGGTCCTACCGCAGAGCCAAAGTCCCCAGCCAGCAGATAGTGATGAGGTCAAGGCCGCAGTTAGCCAGTTTAGCTAAGAGGTGATCCTGGGATACCAAAAAAAAATATATATATCATCGAAGCTTTTTTAAAAAAAAGTCAAGATATACAACGTCGATCTCTCCCCCCTTGTCCAGGTGATAGGTCACCTGATCATA
>NW_017728992.1:164095897-164103821 GCF_001723915.1 Gavialis gangeticus | reverse complement strand
TTAAAGGACAATAAAAAAAGTACTTTGTCAGGTATACAGGGAGCAAAAAGGCAGCGTCGGGCAGCACAGGACCCCTACAGTATACACTAGGACAGCTGGTGACAGATAGGAGGGACAAGGCAGAGCTCTTCAAGAATAGAGGCAACTCATTGAACATGAATCTAGACAAGACTCCCAAATGCATTACTGACAGAAGCAGGAGGAACACCAGCCTACCAACTGTCAGCGCCAACCTAGTAAAGAGACACTGGGAGGGGCTGGATGTGTTTAAGTCAGTAGAACTGGATGAGCTCCAACCAGTGCTGAAAGAATTAGCCAATGTCACAGTAAAGCCACTGGCATGACTGTTTGAGCACTCATGGTACTCACGTGAGGTCCCAGAGAACTGGAAAAGGGCCAACGTGGTTCCTATTTTCAAGAAGGGGAGAAGGGAGGACCCAGGTAACCTGTTAGTCTCATAGATTTCATAGACATTCAGGCTGGAAGGGACCCTGGAAGATCGAGTCCAGCCCCCTGCCCCAGGGGCAGGAAGTCAGCAGGGATCATAGGATCCTAGCAAGATAAGCATCCGAATGTGTCTTGAAGGTGGTCAAAGTGGGTGCTTAAACTGCCTCTGGCAGCAATCTATTCCAAACCTTGGGGGCTCGGACAGTAAAGGTCTTCCTTACGTCCAGCCTGAAAAATCGGTCGCGGTGGAGTTTGTGACCGTTTGATCTTGTCATCCCTTGGGGTGCTCTGGTGAACAGATGTTCCCCCAGGTACTGGTGGTCACCCGATAAACTTATAGGTGGCCACCAGATCACCCCTGAACCTGCGCTTTTCCAGGCTGAAGAGCCCCGTGGCTCTCAGCCTCTCATCATAAGGTCTGTTTTCCTGACCTCTGATCATGTGCGTGGCTCTCCTCTGCACTCTCTCAAGCTTCTCCACATCCTTTTTGAATTGTGGAGCCCAAAGCTGGACACAGTACTCCAGCTGCAGCCTCACCAAGGCCGAATACAGTGGGGGAAATGACGTCCCGGGATTTGCTTGAGAAGCATCTATGGATGCAAGCCAGCATTTTGCTAACTTTACTAGCAGCAGCAGCACACTGAAGGCTCATGTTCACCTTGTGGTCAATCATGACCCCCAAGTCCCTTTCATCTGTAGTGCTAACCAGCAGAGCACTACTAAGCCTATAAGCATGGTGCAGGTTTTTCCTCCCAAGGTGGAGAACCTTGCATTTTTCAGTGTTGAACACCAGCAGGTTCCCGTCTGCCCATTTAATGAGTCTGCCCAGATCCGCCTGGATAACCCTCCTGTCCTCAGGTGTGGATGCTTTACCCCAGAGTTTGGTGTTGTCAGTGAACTTGGCCAGTCCATTTCTGATTCCAATGTCTACATCATTGATGTAGATGTTAAACAGTATAGGCCCTAGGACAGAGCCTTGTGGGACCCCGCTGGTCACAGCACACCAAGATAATTGGCTCGCGTCAACCACCGCCCTCTGAGTCGTACTGCAGAGCCAGTTCCCCAGCCAGCGGATCGTGGTGATATCAAGCCCGCAGTTAGCCAGTTTAACCAAGAGGTGATTGTGGGATACCAGATTGAAGGCTTTTTTAAAGTTGAGGTCAATCTCTTCCCCTTTATCCAGGTGATAAGTCACCTGGTCATAAAAGGAAATGAGATTGGTCAAGCAAGACCTACCCATAACAAACCTATGCTGGGTATCCCTCAGGATATTGCCTTCAGCTAGTCTGTTAAGGATGGCCTCCTTGATAATCTTTTCCAAGACTTTCACCAGGATAGAGGTCAGGCCTATATTTTGCCAGATCTACTTTCCTCCCTTTCTTGAAGATAGGCACCACATTGGCCCTCTTCCAATCATCAGGCACTTCACCAGAGTGCCAAGAGCTCTCAAAGATCCGTGCCAAGGGCTGAGCATATGATGCTCGCCAGCTTCTTGAGTACCCTTGGGTGTAACCCATTAGGGCCAGCTGACTTGAAGGTGTTCAGCCTGGCAAAGTGTTCCTTCACGAGGTCAGCTTCAATGGAGGGCAACAAATCTCCTTCACCTGGACCTCCCTGACCCACGGTGGGCAGGGCTGTCCCACAGGACTGGTGAAAAACTGATACAAAGTACCCATTTAGTGAGTTCACTTTTTCCTAGACATCGGTTGTCAGTTGCCCCATGTGGTTTAGCAGGAGCCCAATGTTACCCTTGCTTTTCCTCTGGCTCCCCACATATCCAAAAAAGGACGTTTTATTGTCTGTGATATTTGTAGCTAGCTGGAGTTCCATCACAGCCTTGGCTTTCTGGTTTGCTATCTGCAGATCCGGAGCAGAGCAGAGCATTCCTCCTTGGTGGTGGTTCCAGTGCTCCATCCTTTGTAGGTCTTCCTTTTATGACGCAGGAGGTCTGCCAGGTCCCTGAAGAGCCAAGGGGGCTGCTGTGCCCTTTTGCTGCCTTTCCTCTGGGATGGGATGGACTTTGTTTGCACATCCAGGATTGCTCCCTGGAGAAGCAACCACTCATCCTGAACTCCCCTCCATCAGGTTGTGGCCTTTTAGGGCCTCTCTGACAAGCCTCCTTAGCTTGTCAAAGTCAGCTTTCCTGAAGTCGAGGACTTCTGTATTACTGATCGACTTTCCAGCTTTGTGGCAGATGGTGAAGGTGATCAGCTCATGGTCACCATCACCCGGCTACCCGTCGATTGTTATGTCACTGATTAGGTTGTCCCCGGTCACCAGTACAAGGTCAAGCAGCACTTTACCTCTCGTCAGCCCACAGACTTCTTGCATCAGATGGAGATCATCCACACATGAGAGAAAGCTTTGCAACCGCTTGGATTTGGCTGAGCGCTCCTCCCACAAGATGTCAGGGTAGTTAAAGTCTCCCATGACAACCATACATCAGAAGCATGCGGCCTCAGCCAATTCCCTGGTGAATTCCTGGTCCAGGTCTTGACCCTGGGTAGGGGGTATGTAGCAGACCCCCACCATAGTATCCCCTGTGCTGTGTTCCCCACGGATTTTAACCTAGAGGGTCTCAAGTCGTCCACCATGGGTGCCAATGTTGCCTTGCAGGGACAAATAGCTTTCCTTGACAGAGAACTATGCCCCCGCCCCTATTGTCTGCTCTATACCTCCTGGTACAGGGTATAGCCATCTATACCCGTGGTCCAGTCACGGGTGGAGTCCCACCAGGTTTCCGTTATCCCAATGACATCATAGTTATTTGCATTTAGCAAGAGAACAAGTTCCTCCCGTTTATTCCCCAAGCTCCTGGCATTTGTGTATAGACACACAACTGTCCCCTTGGGGGCCCTTGCCCTGTCTACATTTTGTTTCAGGGCTGGCGTGGGATCCCTTATGTGCCTTGGCCTGCTGGCCTTGCAAGGGTTGCCCAGTGGGCCAGCAGTGGCGGTAGTCCCCCCCACCAGGCTTAGTTTAAAGCCCGATGGAGCAGGTCAGCCAGTCTGGCTGAGAAAAGCCTCCTCCCCAGGGGAGAGAGAGGTGGAGGCCATCCCTTCCCAGCAGCTTGCTGTCTCTCTTGCCAAAGCGTGGGCTATGGTCATGGAAGCCACAGCCTTCCCGATGACACCAGCGCCACAGTCTTTGGTTAACTACCTGGATCCTCCTCTCCCTCCTCAGCCCATAGCCCAAGACTGGGAGGATTGAAGAAAACACCACCTGTGCCTCCAGGCCCTTTAGCCCTGCTCCCAAATCCCTGTAGCACCTCATGACCCGGCTGGAAGTGCTCCGAGCCATGTCATTGGTGCCCACGTGGATGAGGAGCATGGGATAGTGGTCAGTGGGCTGGAGGAGCTTAAGGATCTTCTCCGCAAGGTCTCTGATGCAGGCTCCTGGGAATAAGCAAACTTCCCAAGCTAAGGGGTTGGGGCAGCAGATTACCCCCTCAGTCCACCCCAGGATGGAATCTCCCACAACAAACACTTTGCATTTGGTCTTAGGGACAGCGGGGGCAGTAGCTGCAGTGTTGTCTGTGTTGCCTGTGGGAGCTGGCAACTCAGCAGGCTCTGCTGGGGCTGCAAGAGGTTTGTACCTGTTGCGAAGCTCTAGCGGGGCAGGGGCCTTGGGGCCCTTCGCCACCTTGGTCCAAGCCCTGAGCTGGACAGTAAGGGAGGTCTCACCTCTATGCTTGGAAAAAAACTCTTGAAAAAAAAATTAAATCAAGGATCACATTTGTAGGAGGAGTCTAGTGGGTAACGTAATGCTGAAGGGCAACCAGCACAGGTTCAGAGAAGCTATATCCTGCCCAACTAACCTTGTTCCTTTCTATGACCAGGTCATTAAATGCTTAGAGCCACAGGAGGAGTCGAGGTAGATGTCATCATCTACTTGGACTTTAAGAAGGCCTTTGACACAGTATCCCATCCTGTTCTCATAAACAAACTGAATGGCTGTGCCATAGACAATTACACAGTCACATGAGTGGCAAATTGGTTTAGGGGTCATACTCAGTGAGCGGTGGTGGACAGATCGGTGTTGACCTGGAAAGATACGGGCAGTGGGGTCCCCCAAGGCTCAGTCCTTGGGCCGGGACTGTTCAATACCTTCATCAGCACCTTGGATGAGGGTGTGGAAAGCACTCTGTCCAAATTAGCAGATGACACCAAACTATGGGGTGAAGTAAACACAATGATGGGAAGAAATTGAATCCAGGCAGACCTGGACAGATTAGAGAAGTGGCCAGAGAACAAAAGGATGCAGTTCAACAAAGACAAGTGCAAGGTGCTGCACCTAGGAAAAGGGAATCACCACCACACTTATAGGCTAGGGGATGACTGTCAGCAGCACAGTGGTGCAAAGAGATCTTGGAGTCACTGTTGACTCCAAGATGAACATGAGTCAATGTAATGAAGTAATTAGCAGAGCTAACTACACTTTGTCATGTATTAGTAGGTACATCACAAACAGATCCAGGGAGATGATGTTTCCCCTCTATGCAGCACTGGTCAGGCCAATTCTGGGCACCATAATTCAAGAGGGATGTGAACAACCTTGAGAGGGTCCACAGGAGGGCCACTTGTATGGTTAGAGGCCTGCAGGGAAGGCCCTATGAGGAAAGGCTGAGGAATCTGGACCGTCTCAGCCTCTGCAAAAGAAGGCTGGGGAAGAGCTCTTGCGGCAGTATACAGACTCACCCAGGGGGGCACCAGGAAATATGAAATGCTCTGTTCACCAGAGCACACCTTGAAATAACCAAGAACAATGGCCACAAGCTGATAGAGAGTAGATTTAGGTTGGACATCATAAAGAACTTCTTCATGGGTAGGGTTGCCAGAATCTGGAACGGGCTTCCAAGGGATGTGGTGCTCTCCCCTACCTTGGGGGTCTTCTAGAAGAGACTGGACAAGCACCTGGCTGGGGTCATCCGACCCCAGCACTCTTTCCTGCCTAGATAGGGGGTCAGACTCAACGATCTGTTGAGATTGACTGTCATGGATGATTCATAGATGCTAGGGTCAGAAGCAGGTAGATGGTGAACAGAGTGGGGGTGAAACAAACCCATTACGCTAGTTAAAGATCAAACCATTAAGCATTCTTATGCAGGAGTGGCTTGGGGAAGAGAGAGACACTTTACATGTCACAAGAGAAAAATTTAGTCTACCACCACAAACAGTGCCCATGTGGTCATTCAAGAGATTTATCCAGAACTTGAATTCTCACTCTACTATGTTTGTTGGGAGCACAACTCTGCCAAGCAGATGTTGCAAGGCAAGTGGTTAGTAACCTTGCAAAACACAGTATGAAAAAGTTACTGTAAGATTAGAACAGTTAATGAATACATTCACCAAGGGAAATGCTGCTGCTTAGTCCAAATAATTTGATAAGTATACAAGATATCATCTATATAAAAGAGAGAATTTTTAATACTTCTAAACTACTTAAAATACTTCTTTTCCCCCCTCTACCACCCAACCCACCAAGAGCTACAATTTTATTTATACTTTTTGGAGGAAGAATTGGATAACAGACATGTAACGTAGTTTGGGCAAATGCCCTAGCCCAAGGGTAGGCAACTCTCCCCACACCTAGCATGTGCACCAGAGCATGACACACAAAGGCATTCTGCTTGGCAGGCATGTCTCAGGGACGGGGACTGGGGCTGCACTGCCATAACAAGGATTGGGACCTTCACATTTCCCCTGCCATCCACCCCTGGCATGCCATCATCTTACAAGTCAAGGTTGCAGGTGTTTTGGCATTCTGTCCAAAAATGTTACCAGCCCCCTATCTTAGCCATTACTGTCAAAGTCCCTCTTTTATTATTTCTTCTGGTCCCATGAATATGCTCTTCCTACCTGCAGGGGCACAGCTTTAGTAGGAGATAACAAGTGCCCCATCAAAGCTTAGTTGCTAGTCTCATGGTTAGGAAAACTAATGCCTGGGAGATGTGGGTTTGAACTTCTTGTGACCAGGAAACCAGGCCATTTATTGCCTAAACAAGTCCTTTACCAAGGGACTGATGCATTACTGAGGAATTTTTTTTGAATTTAAGAATCTATATCAGAAGGAAATGTAGTTAAAAAAATCACCACTGTGGAGACAGAAGTCAGTCAACAACTGTCCTTGGAGAAAGCAAATCTCCAGCAGTCAAAATACAGTCTTTAAATTATCCTACATAGTCCTTGTAAGGATCATTTGATTATATAATTTCCCTGTCAGTCTTTTATTCAGAACTCACATTTTCTCATTTCCCAGCTAAAGTGTTTCATTTTTGTTATATTAATGTCTTTAATTCAAGCTATACTAAAATATGTAGTATGCCTTAGAACTTCATTCCTGACCAGTGTGCTATTGTTTTGAAGCATTACGCTTTAAAAACAAAAAAAAAAAAAGGATATTATGCCACAATATGGTAAAAATATTTTATTTTAGTCAAGCTGGCCTGGCCAGGGCCCAATTCACCATGAACAAGGCCCCAGCTGGGCTGGGTCACGGGACAAAAATCAGAGCCCAGCTGCTCCTCCAGAGGCAGTGTGGTGATGAAAGGAGTGGAAGGGAGGCCCCCCCCCACGCGCCCTCGATCTTTGCACAGGGCATGGGTGGGCTGCAGCTGGGTTCACCCTCTGCTCCCCAAGTCCATACCTCACTGCCACAGCCCTTTCACCCCCTCCCACAGAAAACCGTGCTTACTCAAAGCTGTATACTGCGGTAGGCAAAATGGTATATAGAATATTAACCACAGATAGTCAAAACCATGGTTGGCGAGGGAAACCTGTATAAAAAGGGGTTGACTGCCAGCCCACGGTATGCTGGTCACTTCTGGACTTCCAGTGAAGCAGCCAACCCTCCTGCAGACCGGCAGCTAACTCTTCACAGCCCAGTACCAGGCTGCAGCCCAGAGGTTGGGAACTTCTACCCTATTCAATACCCTTCCTGGCATCCACCATTTATTGGTTTAGAAATGCCAGAGGAAACCTCCAACCAACAGCCATTAACAGATCTATCATTTTTGAACCTGGCTATACTATGCTTCCACCCTTTCCTGCGGTAATGCATTCCACATAGCATGAAAACTACTCTCTTGCTAGTTTTGTACCTACTAATTTTGCTGCCTAGTTGTAGTATTCTGGGACTTGCTAAACAACAATTTCCTGTTCGCTTGATCTACATCCTTCATGATTTTATAGATCTTGATCATTTCCCTCTTCAGCCTTCTCCCTTCCAAAAATGAAGAGTCCTAGCCTTTTTAAATCTCTCCTGATATGGCAACTGCATCAGGCCCCAGATTATTTTGGCTGCCCTTCTCCGTAGCTTTTCTAGCAAGAAAGGTTATGGCAAAAGCACTAACATCCTCAAGTGCGAACACCACCAAACACAAGCAGCTGCCAGAGCTGCTGTTTAATATCATGGTCACCCATGCCCCTGCCACCAAATTCCTGGCCCCAGAGGCTCAATTCAGAGATGAGCCTTCCCA
>NW_017728992.1:164090461-164090897 GCF_001723915.1 Gavialis gangeticus | reverse complement strand
AGAGGCTCAATTCAGAGATGAGCCTCCCCAGCCACAAGAAGCACCGCAATCCAGGTGACCTGCCTCAACGGGCCAGATCCAGCTGTCAAGCTATTTTTTGGACACCCCTATGTGATAGTTTTCACTTAAGGTTTTAAAAGTATCTGCAGAGGAGTCTGCAACCATAATCAGGGACTTTCCCACTCCCTAGTTGGGAGACACTGCATTCCTTTTCTACTTCCAATCCTTTCCATATGTTGTACACATAGTTTAACTATTTAAGCTTAAAAACAGATGTCAATACTTTTATTTTCATAGGTGTCTTAGTATTGGCCAAATCTAAAATTTTACAATGGAGAAGTAAGAAGAAATAAATCCATCTCGTCAAAGGAGAAATTATACAGACTTAACTTACACAAGAAAAAACAAACAAACTTTGAAACTTGGGGGGGGGGGG
>NW_017728992.1:164089052-164090449 GCF_001723915.1 Gavialis gangeticus | reverse complement strand
GGGGGGGGGGGGGGGGGGGCATAGGTTGGTTCTACTGGCCTCTCCTTCAACAAATCACCTTACTTTGGGCTAGAAAAATTAAAAATTGCTTGAATTTCTCCTGTAGCTTCAATTTGATTAATTTAGCTCTCTACTATAAACGTGTGAAGTTATCACACAGTAACAGACCTAAACAAATGGAAAAATCTGCTACTGGATTATTTTTTCAGTCCTTCAGCACTACAAGATTGCTTTCCATGAGCTATTTTCCATTGTTTTATATAGTCACTGGCAAAGGCCCCTCCATCATTCCTTTGTAAGACTTTTATATAGTTTGACAGATCTTACTGGAAGGAAGATTTCTGGGTACTCAGACTATGACCATATATACAAGGTGCAAATTGACTCTCACAGCTAAAACAGATTATAAACATAAACAAAAATATTATAATAAATATGCTGACAACAATTAGTGGAATAATTGCTGCAGAATAAATAGCTTCTATACACTATATTAATATAGTGTGGATACATAATAACTGAACCATTCCCAAGCATTACTGATTGGAAACTGGTTCACAACTGTGTGAAGTACTGTGGCTCCAACAATAGAGGGTGGGAGTTAGCACCCAGCACAGCACACCTCCCAGTGGGTGAGAGGGGGGCCAAAAGGGAGCACTTCCACCAATGCTTTGGGAGTCCCGGGAATAGATAACCTAGAGGTGAGAGCATTTTTACTTTCCTGCTTTCCTTTTGCTCCGAAATATGAGTGCAATAAATGTAAATAGTTGGCAAATGACTGAAGTCTTCAGTGTGCATGCCTAACTCAAGTGTCAGCCCCCACCAGGAAAGAGTGATTGAGCCCATACTTCCAGTTCCCAAGGGATGAGGAGGGGAGGAGGAAGGGCTGTGGTCAACTAGGAAGTGAGGACACAGCTGGTTGTCAGGTAGGTTTTATTGACCAAGCAGTACAAAAGCACTACTACTTTGATAAAAAGTACCAACAAAAGGAAAAAAAAAAAAAATGGACAGCAGAGTTCTTGGCTGTGCACCAGAGAACCAACCCGTTGTGGCAGTGTGTGGGTGTGTGAGGAGGATGCAGAGAGGAGGAGCAAAGCAGTGCGGGATGCTTGGAGGACTAACCAGACCCATATCACAGAATGCTTGCTGTCCACATAACAGTAAGCTTTATTTTCCAGGCACACTTTTGAACTGATCCAGGCAGATCTGAACTGGTTTAACATGCTTGCATATCTATCCACCTGTGTTTCCATGCCCAGAAAGGGTGCATACAGACAAGTTCCCACATGGCTGTAGAATAGGCTTTTCCCCTTACTATAGATACGCCTTAGAACTTCGTATTATTAATAATAGGGCTGTGCGAAGCTTTGGTCCCTGATTCAATTCAGCAGAGACTC
>NW_017728992.1:164085245-164088773 GCF_001723915.1 Gavialis gangeticus | reverse complement strand
GGGCCTTGTGGGGGGGGGGGGGGGGGGGGGCACCCAGGGTCCCCCCCATGGCTGACCACTGGGGGGCCCCCCCCACAGGCTCCTGTGGGACGCTCCATCCACCCCAGCATCGCAGCATTCATGAGTCACACCTGGTACCTTGAGATATATAGAAAAAAACATTTAAAAGTTATGTCCATGTCTGAATCACCGATTCTCCGAATCAGCACTGAATCTTCAGATTCAGCCAAATTGAATTGGGGACAGCGATCCAAATCAACGAATTGAATCGCTGTCCCCGATTCAAGCCAAATCCAAATCGAATAAGGCCCGTTTCACATACCCATAATTAACAGTAATCTGAAAAACTAGGTGTGCACCAATAAAGATTTTTTTGGCTGATACTGATGGCCGATTATTAACCAGCCATATCAGCAGATACTGCAGCTTGGAGAGCAGCATCCAGTCAGTAAGTCGAGGAGGAGGGGGGGGCATAGGGGCAGGAAGGGGGAGCAGATCGAGGCCCCCCACTGTGAGGGAGGGAGTAGCGCAGGGGCAGGCACTACCCAGCCAGGGCAAGGTGGGGTGCAGGATGGAGCCACGGGCAGCTTGTCCAGGGGGCAAGTGGCACAGCAGCTCCCACCGTTGAGTGCATCCCCAGGGGAGGCTTGTGGGGGGCACACGCCCCTGCCCCGGATTTGTACATACGGCAAGGGCGGGCTCCCGGATGCAGGCTCAGGGCTGGGGGCTGCGCAGGCCTCTTCCCAGTGGGGCAGTCGGGCCAGGGATAAGCTCACAGCAGGCAGCAGCAGCAGCACTGGGAGAGGGGGCCACTGGGTGTGTTACAGCCACTCCAAAAATAGCACTACCAGCACCACCACCCACCCCAAGTGCAGCCCCCCACCATGAAGAGGCCAGTACAACACTGCTCCCACTAACCCGCTGCTCCTAGCCTAGGGGCAATTATTTTGGCTGGTGGGCCACTTAACAAGTTTTGGGGAGCTGTTGAGGGTTGCACACAAAATCTTTCAGACAATATTTTAACAAATTATAAGTTCAAAAAAAACCGTATACTGAAAAATCAAATATCTACAATTTTATTTAAAAAATTAATTTTTGTTCTCATTTTTTCTTAAGTAGTGTATATATTACATAACAGCTCAAAATACAGTCCTACTCTTGTATATTGTGCACGTGTGAGGGGGAGGACGGGGGGGACTGCCCTTGAGCTAGGTCCCAGGAGCCGGCCAAGGATGGGAGTAGAGACAGAGGCTGCTTGCATAGTCTGCGGTATGGTGCATATGCAGTCCACCCCCTACCCCATCTAGCCACACTGTGCCACTTAGGCCAAACAGTCCTCTTGCATGCATTAGCAAACTTTGCCTTGACTCACCTACAAATCTTTTTTAGGTCCTTCTGACAAAGTATTTAGGAGAAATCACAGATTCACTGGAATCTGACAGGGCCACATGGTGAGTGGTTCTGCTGTTGAACTTGCAACCTCTGGACTGTCAACTATATGCCTTGGCAGAAAAGTATTACCCAGGAAAGTATTAACTCAATTTACTGGTTGTGAACCAAGTTACCACAGATCCTACCTTCCTCTCCAGTGGGAGTAAAGAAACCACTTCAAACATGCCACCATGGACAAGGTGGTAAAATTCATGTGAAGAATCTCTTTTAGCTATAACTTGTAACAGAGCAATCAAGGAACTTGCCCAAGGTCCCACAAGACATTAAAGGCCAAATCATAAGCTCCATAAGTTCCAGCCCACTGCCTTCAGCACAAGGCCCTACCCACTCTTCAAAATTGCACCATGTAAAAATAAGTAAAGCCTTTTAAAAATATATGAATATTGGGGCTTGAAGGAAATCCTACTGCCTATGAACCAGCAATAGCGACAAAGGATGTTTTTGGACAAGTGCAGGCACCTGGGATATTGTTTCCAGCAGATTTTGAGTTCTTATTTAAATATATTTGGGGGATGTTTTTGCATCTGCCTTCCATCTCCATCTTTCTGCATCAGCCTCTATCTACAATGTTGAATGTGTCCATATTAGACCTGGATAAGGAGGGTTTCCTCCCTCCAACTGTTAAATCATTACTCAAACAGGTTTGAAACTTGTTTTACAAGCCTCTTACCCAGAAAGCTCACAGCGACTATCATAATTAACAGTACTTTTCAAGAAGCAAGCAAGCACCAGAAAGGACAAGTTGAGCATATTGAAAACATTTAGCAGTCCTTCTGTTGTGTGAACTTTCATGCAACCAAGAGTCAAATCTAATTTTTCTTGAAGAAAATAGTTTAGGCAGATAAAGAATAATGAATAGGAAGAGAGGCAAGATTGTGGGTCTCTGCACCTACAGGTACAGCACACAGACTAGTGTGGGAAGAGAGGAGGGAAAGCTAAAGGCAGACTTGGTCAATTTTTGCAGCCCCTGACTTGTGGACTGGTCAGAGTCTTACCTGACCCCGTGACTTTGCCTATAAGGCCTTTAACAGCAACAATGCTGTCTTGGCCATCTATGAGCAGCTCTGCAGCCCAGAGACAGCAACTGTGTTTATGCCAAAAGGAAAATGTCACCAGTTGCTATTGAACACAACAGTTAAATACAGCCTCTGAATCAGAACTTCCTAAATCTGAAATGCTGGAGGCTGCGAGGAACAGGAGGGAAAAAAAAAAAAAACGCAGTCAGACTCAGTTCACTCTCCCTTTCAGTATCCACTCTCTGCCACTACATAACAGACCGCTGGTCTAGATGGACTTATGACCTGACCTAGTAAACCGCAGCTCTTATGTTCTTAAGACTGAAACCCAGGACTCTGCCTCCCAGGGAAGTGCCTCATCAGCGGGCTCTCTCTCTTATTTCTTCTGGCCCCATGACTTGAATTCCTCCCTACAGTGCCCAGGCCTTCAACAAGAGGGATGAAGAGTACACACCCAGCTAAACTATTCTATGTGAAAGTAGCTACAGCCCTTTTCTAGGAACTGCATTTGAATCCCTTTCAGGATTCAGGGGTGGGCAATTATTTGAGCCCATGGCCCACATAGGAAGTTTTGGAAAGCTGTCATGGGCTGCATCAGCACCTCTCACCCCTGGCAACAGCTCACTAAACCTCCCTGTGTGGGACGGAACAAGGCAGGGAGCCGGGGAGGCTCAGAGCTGTGGTGGACATTGGCACAGGTTCAGCCTCCAGCCCATCCTTCTGCTGGCTACATCCCCAGCAGATGCCAGTACCCACCTGGGGCTACCTCCAGTGCACAGGCAGGACCTGGCACACATGCCGTGTCCCGTAGGCATGGGGCTGCTGGGAGGGAAGGAGAAGATGCAGAGTGGGGCACGCTCACCATGAGCAGCAGTGGCCAGTGGTGGGAAAAAGTGGGACCTGTGGCAGGCTCCTTGCAGCCCTTCCCTGCAAAGTTAATGCCTTGCTCGGCTCGGAGTCGGGGCCGACTCGAGGTTAACTGCAGCTCATCCCTGTTGAAGCAGCACGCGAAGCCTGTCCTGGCCCGCCGCCACGCGGGGGCACGGAGCCGGGGGGCAGG
>NW_017728992.1:164083355-164085234 GCF_001723915.1 Gavialis gangeticus | reverse complement strand
CGGGGGGCAGGCGGGGCCTAACCACGGCCCCGGCCCCGCCCCCGCGCCGCACAGCCGGGCTGACCCGCGCTCACCTCCATGCGGACGGCGGCCGTGTCCTGGTCGTAGTGGCCCAGGAGGTTGGGGAAGAACGTCATGTTGTACGTCATCGCCGTGCAGCGGGGCGCCGTGACGGGCTCGCAGGTGAAGAGACTGTGGCCGTGCGCCAGCGCCCACATGCAGCCGCAGGCCAGCACTGCCGCCAACGCGCCCATCCCGCCGCCTCAGCGCCGCTGCCGCTGCCCCTAGCGCATGACACCGAGGCTCCTCGTCAGGGCGGGGCGGACCCTTTAAGGGCGTGGCCGTTGCTCCTCACCTGCGTGACGCAGGAAGGGGGGGAGGGACTGTTCCCCCACCCACCGCAGCACCGCTCCGCGCCGGCCGCACCGGAAGTGGTGTCAGGCCGGGTGGGCGCGAGGGGGAGCGAAGGGGAAAGTCGCGAGGAATCTCGCGATATTTGAAAGCAGGTGGGAGGGAGCGGGACGAGGGAGCGGCTGGGCTGGGGCGTGGAGCTAGGGGTTAGGAGGTGCTCCGTGGGGCGGTGTCTGCGGCAGGCCCCGGCCCGCGCGGCCGGACGGCCAATTCAAATTAACGGTTTGCCTTGGAACTGCCTCGCTTCGTTTGAGCTCGTGGCCGTTTAAATCCGGCGTGCAAAGGGCTGTGCCTCGTGCTCGGAGCGGAGCGGGGGGCAGTGGTGCGTTCCCGCCCCAGCCAGCGTCAAACCAGCAGTCTGCGCGTCTAGTCGGGCAGCCCCAGCGAGTTCCTGGACTTCACAGCTCGCTACCATCCGCCGGATTTCTTTTCAAACTCTTCACACGCATTAACGACTCTTTCGCCTTTTGAAAAATAGTTTTAATGTTTGACTAATTAAGCTGCCTTTCTTTTGCAAGTCTGCTGTCCATTAGCCGTGCAGCTCCTTTTGCACAGCCCTGCAGACTGTTTTTAACTGTAGCTACAAACATTACCTCAGGTGTAAAATTAACTGTTTGTGAAGTGTTATGAAGACGCTCAAGAGAATCATGTTTTATGAATCCTGATGAAACGTACGTCTAATTGTAATGACTGCAATGTAAAGCAGCAATGGAGTATTTTTTTGGCTGTTTGTGTCTTTGAATAATACATAATATATGTTGTAGTGAATGAATGCACATTCCAATAAAGCTATATTTATGTTTGCTTCAATCTTAAACGGAATAATACAACCCTAGGCCCTTAGCATATTAATAAAGCTAGTTTCTTTTTAGCTGGAGAAAATGTGTGTTGTTTATAGGTGATGATGATGAACCACAGCATGTGCAGCTTTTTCAAAACCCTTGATCCACCCATGTCCGGGCCTTATCAGGGTCACATTAAACAAGTAGTCTGCTTTTAGCCCTAGGTTCCAGCTCTGCCAGTGACCCATGCTGTGACCATGAGCAAAGCTGCTCCCTCACCAGTTTCCAGAGGGCAAATTCGGAGCATCCCTGTCTACTATGTCACAAGAACAGATTTATTCAATCTATATAATTACTGAGAGCATTGTAATTGCCTTAACTATCAGAGAGTTTCTTCCTAACCGACTGTTTATAATCTATTTTAGATTAATACAAAATAAACAGATGACTGTCATGCACAAAGTGACACAGGCAGGATAGGGAAGAAGATAACCATTAGAGGCTATGTGCATGTAAATAGGCAAGGGAATTTGGTTGGTGTATTGGGAACTGGTGTGATTGATGTACGTATGACTTAGTATCTTCTACTTGCAGCGTAGTCTGTATTTTTGGACCACTGAACCATGGTATTTTAGTAGCCACTTAAAAGTTTCATAGTTGGTAGGGTCGGAAGGGACCTAAGCAGA
>NW_017728992.1:164060317-164081883 GCF_001723915.1 Gavialis gangeticus | reverse complement strand
CCAGTCCCTCCAGAAATTCCCTGACTAGATCCTCACTGAGGATTAGTTCAATCATGCAAACACTTGCATGTGGGTAACTCCACACATGTAAGCAAGTACTCCCACAAAATTACTTATTTCAAGGATACTAAAGGTACTCACACACATAACGGACTGCTGGATAGTTGTCAGATACTTTTCAAAGAAGCCCTTTAGCGAGACCTTAGTTCCAGTCTTTCTAAGGAGTGTTTGACTTTGGAACCTTAATGACCTCTTACTGTAACTTTTTTAAAATTATAATTTCCTAGATTTAAAAAAAAGCCAAAAATCCCAAATTCCCTTGTGTGTGCCTCTACTGATCCCCATATGAGTTATGTGTGATGGTGTAACATGCAGCAGATAAGTACATTGCCCAATGTCATCTTCAGTGTGGACTAGCCATTACATGAGGAGGAAACTCATTTTGCTAGTAGGTTTCACTGGTGACAGGAGCAGAATTCATTTCATCTCTGTCATATCAGTTTGATGCTGATATCAACAGTGTTAGAAGAATCACAAGAAATCTCATGGACCTCACAATGAACACATTTCCTCTAAGGGTTTCACAGAGGGAGATTAAGCAACGTGTTCAAGGTTAGACTGTATGGGGCTTGAACTTGAGTCTCCCAGATGCCACTGAGCCATTCTTCTTCCCTCTCAGGAGTGGAATGTGGTTCCAGTCCAAGTTCTAGAGGATGTGACCTGGAGAGGTAGGTTTCAGAGACTCTACCTCTGTTACCAACCTGTCTCTGTCCCACGTTTTCATCTAATTGACTTCTGTCCAAGTCTTTAAACATGCATGTCAAAGAGCCTCACTCCTTTGCATTCCTGTTCAGCATATATGACCTGGGGTGCATGGGAAGTCAATCATTCTCAGTGCACATTAAATCTTAGATGAACATTTTTGGCAGGTGTGCCACAGATTAGCCCTGCACCCTCATGAGTACCACTCAGATTCCTTTCCCTTGCTCAGTCTTCAGCTCAGCTTTTGGGTCCCTGCCCTGTATTCCACAACCAAACTACTGCTCTGCTTACTGCTCTGTGGTCCCTGCCTGATGATCTGCTTTCTGCTCCCTGTCCTATCTGTCACCGGGTTGTCTGTCTCCTTCCCAATCTGTTGCTTATCACCCCTTGTGGCACCTGTGGTACAGGTTGGAGTGCCAGAGTATGGAGATGTTAGAGAACCTCAATAAAACAGTCATTATGGGTTTTTAACATGATCAAAATAGCATATTTTCCTCCACATTCATCTCTGAAACAACTGAACTTTTGGGGAGGGATTTTTACGAAAACAAACAAAAAAATCAGCCTGAGGCATGGAAAGTAAAAGTTTGGTAAATTTATAAGCAACTGTACACAGGTCATAAACAAAAGGTATGAAGCAATCTTAGTTATAAACTACCATTGCTTTCTGTAATATACATTATATTAAAAATGACATCTTCCTATGTGTTAGGGAGTGTATTCTTTATATTATGAATCAAAAGTCCATTGGCTTGAAAGGTCTTTATAGTTTTAATAAAGGCTCAGACTGACATTTATAATATGTTTGTTCTGAAGTCCTAATGCTGTTGCTTAGTTTAGAATTAAAATTGATAAAACCCTATATTCTTCAACATTGTGCCGTCTTTTATTTTGGTGCTGATGTTGTCCTTATTTTCATTTGAATTTGTTTATAGTTACTTCCACTATTAAATGGTCAATTGCGTTTAACATCTCTCATCTTCTCAGCAGGCCAGTGAAGGGCCTCAGACTTCAGCCTTGATATTGAAATTCATTACACTTGTTCAGAGTCTCCAATGAAGCTAGAGAGGCTTTAGCTTTGCTTGTACAGACCTGTTGACTCCTAGGGTGATAATAAACATTATAGATAATCAAAACTGTACATAAAGTGCATGCTCTAATTTTAGTATAAACATATTGATATTCAGTAAGTTATTCAGTAACTTACTGTAGTTTATGTATTGCTGTGTTGTAACTATCCTACCCAGACACTGCAGAATTCTTAGAGGTTGCCACTGAAAAATCAAAGTGTTAATAAGCATTTGAATATAGCTGGGGTAAAAAATGTTAAATGTGTTACATAAGGGAAAGGAATATTGGCATTACATAGTCTAAAAAGCCCCAATTACACATCCAATTGAAAAGATAAGAATCCTACTTGGGACCAGATCTTTGTCAGTGTTAAACCTTCCAAGAACCACAAAACTGGTTTGGTTTAGTTATCTGGGGACTTAGGGCAATGAGATTTCATTACTGTTTCTGTTAGTTACACCCTTAAGACAGGTGCCAGTATGTTTGGAACCAGCAAAGCTAAGAGGGGGATACTGGTTTGTGGGCAGCTCAGTGTCTCCATATACACTGCCCAGGTTTTTGTGCCCTAGAGAGGTCACTTCAGCTTCACTTTATTTTCAAGTGTGGGTTATGTTCAACCAGCTGATATCTCATTTGTTGTAATTCTGTTGTCTCACATGACTGACAGATGTCTACTACTACTACACTCTTAAATATTCACATTGGAAAAAGACTTGTAAAACAAGCAGTATTGTTATGCAATCCCGGACAGAAGGCAAACAAAGGGAATTTGGTAAAAACATTTTTACCTTGTATGCTTGTACTTTTTTCCTTCTTTTTTTGTTCAGTGCTGATTTTATTAGTTTTCTACTAGTGAAATTCATTTCTGTTTGGGTTGTCTGAGAGGTCTCATTTTCTGTTTACAAAACTAAGTGACAAACTGGTAAATTCAGCAGCCAGAGCAAAGTGAATTGGTTAACTGGCCAATGAACAATTGTTTCCATCTTGTAGGCAGCAGACCCATTTTAAGAACTGTTTTACACTCAATTACCAGAGCAATTTAGGATTCCTGCAGTATGTTTTGTGTAATACATGTAACAGCTTTGATCATTCCTTTTCAAAAAGGATTTTCGTATGAAAGTTAAATTACTAAAACCAAGTGTGAGGCTAAATAGTATCTCTTTGTTTTCTGTAGGAATCTTGTGTTTCTAATAGATGATTGTGCCATAGGAAAAAAAATCAGATTATATACCATTATCACACCACCACCACCCTCAACATTTTGTTTTCATCACAGTCTAATTCCTAAGCAAACTATCCAAAGAATCCAAAGCATGGAGAGCCTCAGAGCTATGATGTAAATGATTTGGGTTCTGAGGGCTCTATTATGCAAAGTTAAATGTGTGACTACTTCCATCCCTATTCTGCGAAGCGCTTAAGTTTTAGGCTAACCTTTTTACCACAAGAACTTAAGTTCTTTGCTGAACTGGGGCCCAAGGTAAAGGTATTTTTTTTAATTTATCCCTGGCAGTACTTCACACAATGACACCAAATCTATACCATAGAGAGCTTAAGCAATGTAGCACCTGACATGCATTTGATGCACGGAGTAGAGTGGATAAAAAAGAACATTCTCTTTGAGGGACCTGTTCAAAGCCCACTAATGTAAACTCAAATTTAAATTCTCATAATGGAGCTTAGGTGAAGTTTAAGTGATACATAGGTCTTATGTTGGTCTCCTGAACAAGATCAATTTAATCCTGGGCTTGAATTTCTTCACTTAGCACAAGTAAAAAACTGAATAATTATCTTTGTACTGAAGTACTGTACTAAAGTCTTGGAGAATTTAATTGATATAATATGGATTTACCTATAACAATTTGAAGTTCACTAATTAAGTCTTAAGGCTCATAATGTTCCTGTCCTTGTGGTTATTAATAGACACCAGTCATAATTTTGTTAAAAAAGCAGGTGGTGTAGATTAGCCAGGAGATGGTACCAGTAAATCCTGTGGTACGACATAAAACTAGTAATCCTTATATTTTTCCTCAAATACTTTTTAAAAAATGGAAGACCTGGACAAAATATTGTGGGTTAATTAAGATATTAAAATAGTCATGGAAGAAAGCATTTCAGTAACAGGAAACAACATTTTTTCTACCAAGTCTGATAATGAGTTGAAACTTCATTACTTTAATCAAGCTGCAACAGAAATCAACATAGTCACATGGTTTTAAAAGTAGTTTAAATATTTTGTGTTCTATTAACATGTTTAATATAACAATCAAGAAGTTTAAGTTTGTGTGATTCTTCTGAGCAGCTGTAGAGTTGTGCTATCAGGGCTCCTTAGACGAGAGGACTACAATGTAAGCGCAAAGAATGCTCCAAAGTGAAGAAAAAACAGAGACAGAGAACTGTTTGTAAGCCTTTATTGCTTTGTCTAGATCTGTATATTTCTTTTTTCACCTAAAGCAAACAAAAGTGATTCTACATTTACAAATGTAGTGTAGGGGTCTGTTTCCTGCCACTACTGCATGTGTTTAAATATGCAAACTGTAAACTCAGAGCCCACAAGTTCAGAGCTCTGGGAAAAGTTGTGTAAGCTACTGGGAGCCCAGGGGTAGAGGTGCCAACATTGGTCTCAGGTCTGCTGGGCTACAAGGTCCTATTTCCATGAAGGCTTAGCAGACAGAGAGATTGTGCCCAGGGAGTTGTGCTAGGAAGGCCAAGAAAAGAAACTGCCAGAGCCTGCACTGATCAAGGGAAGCTTTAAAAAAGCCCGGAGGTCTAGTTTGCTGGGACCAAGCCCAGCTACCTGGCAGGTGTGATAATCTGCATTTAGTAAGCCATTTGATTGGATGTCTTCGGAAATGTTACTCATTAAATTATGCAAACTGGCTTTGAGATGAGCAATGTCACTGAAATTGCAAACTGCCTGAAGGACAGCGAACAAAAGGATAAAAAAAATTACAATCCACTTAGCTAGGAAAGTGTCCAGTGATTGCTTTGCATGCTAGTGTTAGACCTGGCTCTATTTTACTAGTATGTTTTTACTGAAGCTCCGTAAGAGGGCATAAACCTCTATTACTAGCAAATGATTAATAATTTAATATCATACTGAATTTAAATGTGCAGTAAACATGCGTGGAGACTGTAAAACAATACTTGGGACTAGAAAAGTAAGAAATAGAGTTAAGGCAGGAGGCAGACAGGGCTGTGTAGCAGAATGCACCCCAAAGGCAGCCCAGACGCTCCCTGGTGCCAGCCTTAATCCTGCCCAGCTCACCCACTTCAGCCTCTCAGGATTTCACCCTGCTTCTGCTCCTGCTGCACCTGGATGTTAAAGGTAACAGCAGGGGGAGGCAGCCCTCAGAGGCTGATAAGCTCCGGTGGGTGCTCCTTCTGGTTCTCCACACCTCCTTGGGCTCAATGTAGCGTGCATGAGTTGGGATTTTGACCCCACTGCACACAATTCTCTCACCGTGGGGCTCCAACCCCACCTGGCCCTAATTGCCTCAAGGGCTGAATTTGTGGCCTCTGTCTTCCCCTATCCAGTCACACCAATACCTCCTGGATGTTACTTTGAAGTTATCCACTGGGCCCTCTGGCCTGCCTGTCAACCAGTCAGCCTGCCACACCCCTGGCCCTGGCAACACCCTCCTGGCTTATACCTGCTATGGCCTCCATCTTGCTGTGGTCATCTTGGTCATCCTGGCCTTGGCCTAGTTCCTGCCCCTGCCTTCCCCCCCTCCCCACACACTTTATTCTGGCTATAGGCTTGTTGCCCTGGCCCACATGTTTGGGCCTAGCTTTTGCAGCCCCAGCCCTCCCCTTTCCTTCACTCTCCAGGCCCCAGGTCTGTTGCTTTCTCCAGGCCCCTAGCCCTGTCTCCTGCTGTCCTAGCCCAGTGGTCACCAACCAGTGGATCTCGATCCACCAACAGATCTCGGAGCCTCTTGGAGTCGATCCAAGGCTGGGGTGGGGGCCGAGTGCCCGCGTGCACCAGCCCAGCAGGTCAGTCCATGGGGGAGGGAAGAGGCCGGCCTAGATCAAGGCGCCCGCGGTGAGGGACAGTTCTGCAGAGGCAGGAGCAGGGGCAACCTGAGTGAGGCCTCGGCTGGGTGGGACTTACCTGCTGGGGAGGCGCACCCCCAAACAATTTTTTCTCCCTCTGCCTTGATCTGGCCCCCCGTCCCTCCCCACAGACTTACCTCCTGGGGGGAAGGGGGCTGGCAATGGCGCATGGTAGATCTTGGGTTGCTTTTAAATGCCAAAGATAATCTCCTCCTTAAAAAGGTTGGAGACCACTGTCCTAGCCCCTGCTACCCCTGACCCAGGGCAAGGTTGCTCACTGTTCAGCCCAGCCCAGCCCCCTCTGGCCTTCCTGACCCCGGGGAAGGCTGCTTACAGCCTCTCAGTGGTTTGGCTTTAGCCCCCATGCATCCTCCTGGGTCTCTGACCCTGGAAGGGCTCTATTTGGGCCTTAGCTTCTCCACCCTCACCTGTGGCCTCTATACCACCCCTGTGAGGCACTCCCTGTCCTTCAGTGTTACTCTGTACCAGCTACAATACCCTGTTAAATCCCCTCCGGGGGTCTCCAGGATCTGTAGTTACTACCACTTTCAGCGTCCCCAGGTCCCAGCCCTCCCAGTGTTGCCATCCAGGCCAGCAGGCATTCTGTCCACAACACAAACCAGGACCAGACTGCACCCCCTGGCTCACGCAGCGTTGCCAGGTCTTAAATATGAAATTATCATATTGGAAGCTTAAATTATTGTATTTGCTGAAAAACTATCGTACACTGAAACCATATGCAAATATGTATGCAAATAAGTCATCTTATTTACTGTATATTGCTCACTGTAAATCGCCAGTGAGTGAGTGACAACTGGGTCATCAAAATTGAAGCTTTTTTAGAAATTATTTTGAAGTAAGCAATTGTAAGGAAGTGCTGAAAACAAGCCCATTACCTGGCAAGAGAAACACTGTGACTATGTTGGTGGGCTCCCCAGGGCAGGTGATTGACTCTAATATGTCTTCTGTGGGAGATATACATTGAGCAGATTTTTTTTTGGCATTGGGTGGTAGAACTGGAGCTTGCTCCATCCACTCCATGCATTGACCTGGTATTCCAGTGCTTCCAGGACCGGTGCAAAAAAACAGACCAAAAAAAAAAATCAGTTAAGATTTTCTGACAGTGACTTGGATATTGCATATGCTGCATTAATTAGCAGCCTTGAAAATTATTATGCAGTTTGAGCACTTTTACTATTGATCATATATTGTATAAGGGTCAAAATTATCATACTAATATGATAATTACTATACACCTGGAATGCTTTTGGTAGGCTCTGTCCATTTGAGTCATATGGCTTAGCCCTCAGCTTTCTCTAAGGTGTTACAACCCTGAGCCACTACCACTCAGGATTAACACACAAGCAAACTGCACATGCCTAGGCCCTAACTGAAGAAGGGGCCCAGTTGTGCTTATTTTACATATTATAATTATTGAGTGAAAAAAAAAGTAATATAAAAATTTCATCTTCAGCTGGGGGCCCATGAGTTTGTTTGGTTAGGGCCCACTAAAGGGTTAATCCAGCCCTGCTACCACTGCCTTCTCCCCTGCTGCTCCTTAACCCCTTGTGGGTTTCCCTGGCTGTATGCAGCTCTGCAGCTGGGCCCTGCCCAGCAGCCTACTTAATTGCAGTCCTTGATGCTGGCTCCCTACCTCTCTAGTAGCAGGAGTTAAAGGCTCCCTGGCACAGGCTGTTATACACAGAGGCAAGAATCTAACCTATTGCAGGAGTGAAGCAACCTAGAGAAATCAAGGATTGTTTCAGTTAGAGATTTAGGTACAATTTTTCCTGCAGATCAATACAAAAATGTAATAATGCATTAGAGTACAGATGTTCAGGTAATCACAATCCCAGAACAGCAAAATAACTTTTTGATACACTGCAAAGACCTGTATCAATTTTTTGCTTTAGTCTAGAACCTGGAAAATACACCTACTGACCAGTTACCACATCTTGGAAAAAGGTGTTTAACCCTCTGAACATTTATAAAATGAAAGTCTCTCCCCTTCTCTATCCTTCTCTTCAAAAACTCTGACACAGACCTTTTCTCAGAATCTGGGTAACCTGTGCAGGAGTCTCAGGGGAATTCTTGCTCCTTATGAAATTATGGAGTCCAGATCACAATCTAGCCTGAATAATCTTCATTCAAGGTGAGCTTTTAGTTATAATTGGTCAATTAGTCAACATGGATTTATTTCTGTTGCCTCATTGAGGACAGGCACAAGCACTTCTGGTGCAAATGTTGAAAAACGTTCATTAATATTTGTGGCAGTAGACTAGATGATTCCAATGTTCATGAAAGAGAACAATTGGAAATGAAAATGTGACCAAATAAATTCACTTCCTTTTTTTTTTTTTTTTTTTTTTGAAAGGGTTTATGTAACATATTTGTGTTCTTATCTTATTGTAGATTACAGTCAAGTTCAGGCCATTACCAACATGCCTACCTCTGCAGACAAAGAAAGGGTGCAGATTCCTTGGAATGGTAAACTATGCAGGATAATTTGTGCTTAAACTAGCAGCCAAACAAATGATCTGACAGCTGCTGTGCAAAGTTTTCCCATTAACATGGGATGTAAATCTTAATGTAAATCATCAGGGGCAGATTAATGCATGGGTCTGCAAGGTCCAGGCCCAGGGGCCCCTGCCAATCAGAGGCCTGCTGGGGTGTCAGGGGCAGAACAGCCTGGGCAGGCATCCTGGCTACAGGCATCCGGGCAGCCAGCGTGTGCTCCTCCCCTCTGGCTGGGCCAGGGCCAGGGCCAGGGCCAGGGGCTAGGGATGGGAATGGGGCTCCCTCCAGGTGGTGGTGGCTTCCTAAGGCTGTCTGCTTCCAGGAAGCTCCATGGGCAGCCCTGGTCCCACTCCCTGCTGTCTGCAGGCAGCTGCTGGCACCAGCACCCGTGGGACAGGATGGCACAGCCCTGCCTGGGCCAGCAGAGGGGCCGGCAGAGGAGCAAGTGGGCAACTGGGGGCAGAGCTTGTGCCCCGTCGCAAGCCAGCCCTGGCCCAGGCCTCTCCCATGGCGCTGGGGGACCGCAGCTGTGGTTGCATGACACCTGCCAAGAGGAGGGGCCAGGCTGAGGCCGGGACCACCTTCATCTCAGCAGTGCTTGTGGCCCCTGGTTCACCTTGGATGTGCCGAGGAGGCCAGGCAGGCCCAGCAGCAGCCCCTTGGCAGGCACAGAGGGAACCTGTTCTCACCTGGGGGGTGGGCCTCCAATGTCCTGTTTGCCCAGGGCACCAATAAAACTTAATCTGCCACTGTAAATTGTGGCCCAAGAACTCAGGTGACACAATATCAATGTAGCTGCACTGAGCAAGACCCAGCAAGCGGGAGAGGGGGCAGCTCAAAGAACATGGAGGTGGCTATACCTTCTTCTGGAAGGGTAAACAGGAAGGAGAATGCTGACTTCATGGAGTTGGTTTTGCCATTAAGAATGAACTTTGTTGGGTTGGCCATATCATCTGGATGTCCAACCCCAGACTTACAAAACGCATTTTATTCTCCCAGCTCAGCCAAGATGTATGCTCAGGAGGAGGGCAGTGCTTCATGGACATCCCTAAGGCCAACTTACAAAATACAACATTGATGTCAACTCTTCGGAGACTATTGCCCAGGACTGCCCCAAATGGAGAAAGAGTCTGCTGCAGGGATCTCAGGACTTCGAAACCTCCTGACAACAGCAGAGGATGGAAAAGCAGGAGTAGCAGAAACAGCATGTCATGGACCAAATTAATCCGGTGCCTCCCATCCCACATGGAAACACGTCCAAGCTGCAGTAGAGTCTGCATCCACATGTCCAAGCTGCAATGGAGTCTGTCAATCCCAGATAGGCTTTATCAGCCATCTTTGGACACACAGATAAGACAGTCATGGAAGACAATCATCCTTGATAGCGAGAGAATCCCTGAGAAGGAGAAGTCTTAGTGAAAAATATTGAGAACCTGAAGGAGTTAATCAAAGAGTTACAAGATATGGTAAATCTGAACCAAAATTGTCCATGAAGGCTTCCAAGGAGGGTTTTGAAATAGTCTTATTCCAATGATATAGTCAAAACAGGAGATAGTGACTTAGACATCATAGGTGCTAACAACCTGGGTATCAATATGTTCAAATAGAGAAAGAGGCTCTGGCCTATTTCATAGCTATAAAGAATTTAATATCCTTACTTATGAAAGCTCACACTGGCATATGTAAATTAATGTTATTATCACAAGGATGTTCACATGGCATATGCCCAGCCCCTATCAGTAATTTAAGAAAGCAGTAACAGTACTAGATGTACTTTTGTTTAAGGCACACCAGAATAATGATGCTTAAGGTACTATAGAAACATATATTAAAAATAAATATATGAAAATTATCTAGTTTAAAGAAAATCTAAGAGGAGGGCCAGAGATGTTTTATACTGGTGTCAAATGATCAGTGATAAACAGCACAATCTGTCAAGGCAAATTGCAAATACCAGAAATATGGGCCAAATCAAACAAGACATCACATTGGTGGAACAGGAAAAAATGCCCCCCTGGAGCAAAATAGGCTTATATCCTAGTCCACAAGTGTCCAAATTGTGGCATGTATTCCATAAGTGGCATTGGTAGCTTCTATGCATGACGCAGACTGAGCAGGAACAAGCAAGACAATGGCAACCAAGACAGAAAACAGAAAGCAGAGAAGCAGATCAGGCAGAGAGCGCAGGACAGGAAGCAGAAGGTAGAGCAGCAGATTGGACAGGAAGAGGGAATTGGAGTGGCACTCAGGAAGGGCATGGGGTTAATTTGTGGTACACATGTTGAAAAGGTTGGCATCCACTGTTCTAGCTTGTTATTCTCAAGTCTCAGAGATAGCCTTACTAGAAAATATGCATTTCAAATGTTTTTCAATTTTTTTTATCAAACTTAGTATACCTGACATACGAATGCCTGATAATAGGCATAGGTTAGTAAACAGGAGTATAAGCAGTTTTTAGTGCGGCTTAGATTTAAGGTGTCATAAGAGGTATTGCATGGTCAGGGTCTGATCCAGGGGGCATGCAGTGGTGCAGTTGCACCCCTGCTTTTATGCTTGCTCAAACCCAAACTTTAAAGCCAACGGCCTGGCAGCAGCAGCAACATTTCTATTCAGTGGAGTCACTTCTAGCAGTGAGAGAGTCACTTTCCTTCATGAATCATTATATAATCATCATATAATCTACCTGATTCCTGCTAATTTCTCTTTAATTCACAGGTGGTAATGACCCTCTTTCCTTTGTAATGATCTTAATGTTTTACTATCCAAATTATGCTTTCTTCTGCAATTGTTGCTGTTTGTTAGCAATTCCCAGTAATCTCTCTCTCTTATTTCACACATCTACTCAGGGGTGGTAGTATTAACTTAAAAGTAGAAATAACTGACAGTGAAATACTGGAGGCAATGTCAAAACATTCAAGAAGGCTAGATTTTTTTTTTTTTTTTTATTACAGATCTGAACAAGAGATGTACACTAGACCATAATGACTACAGGACCCATGAAAGAGTATCTTTTCATTATTCTTGCCTAGTTTGTTGTGTTTTTAAATGTATAAATTATCTAGCAAATTAGGGTACATCTCAATAAATTTGTATTTGTTCTTGCTTTGATCTGAAACTGAATAATATAGAAGTAGACCCCCTAGCACAGGGACAGGCAATTATTTTGGGTGGAGGGCCACTTACCCAGTTTGGGCAAGCTGTTGAGGGTCGCATGGGTAGCCCTGCCCCTTAGCAGGTTCCCCCCCCCCCATCTTGGGACCAATGTCCCAGCCCCAGCACCGGTGGGGCCCAGAGCAGGTGCAGGCTGGCAGGGGCCTGTGGAGCTGGGCTGGGCTGCACCAGCAGGGGGAGGGGGAGCTGGCCCGGCTCCACAGAGCCCCTGCCGGCCGGAACCCTGTACCCCTGCCGCCCTGCTCTGGGCCCTGCTGGCGCTGGCCCTGTGCTCGCACTCCCGCTCACTCCCAGTGCCCCCCAGCCCCGCGGTATAGGCGGCGTTCGCTGCTGCTGCCCACCCGAAGCTCACGTGCTGGCAGCCCAGAGGCGGCGGCGGCAGCCTCACTGCAATCTGCCATAGCGTGAGCTCCGAGTAGGCAGCGGCAGCAGCAAAAGCTGCCCAGCGCGGCAAACGGGGGGGCCGCAGCTGCTGCTGCAGCACAGTCCCAACGGGCAAGCCCGGAGCTGGTGTGGGGCCGGGCAACAACCTGGGGCTGAGCACAGGGCGGAAAAGCGGCCCCTCGCCTGCCCTGTGCTCGGCGCCCCACGCTGCAGGCACTCATAGCCTGCTTGGGGCCGCCTGCGCCTGCTCAGGACAGCCCCACGCGGGCTGCGAGTGGCTCGGCAGGGAGTGCCAGGCGTGGGGCGGGGGAGAAGCCACTTTCCCCGCGCTCTGCACCAGCTCCCTCCCTGAGGCTCCTGCGCCAGGGCAGCCACGCCGACCCCGGCCAAAGGCGCCCCTGGCGCTTCCAGCTGGGCGGGAGGCTGGGCGGGCCCTGCTGTTATGGGAGCCCGCTGGGCTTCCCATGGGTCCTACTGCCCCTGGGTCCTGTCATCTTTGACAGGAACCAAGGACATAAATTTAAATTAAAAAACAAATGTTAGGGGCCCTGCGGGCTGGATAAAATTGCCTCATGGGCTGCATGTGGCCCACAGGCCATATTTTGCCCACCCTTGCCCTAGCATATGAGTAAAGCTTCTAGTTTCTGCTTAACTGGAGAAAAATATGAACTGTTATGTGTGATGATGTGCCACATCATCTGGACTTCCCTTTTCAAAATCCAAGATCCACCTATGCCCATGGTCTTATGAAGTCATTACACTAGCTGGACACACACAACAGAGAAATAGGAGACAAATCAACAAATTCTCCAAATCCTAGAAAGGAAGGAGATAAAGAATCCGCTGTTTTACCTTATAAGGCCCTAGGCAACATACTCAACAGATTGACAGAACCACGCCCCAAGACATGGCGAAACCAGGTCTACACAATACCATAGAGCTCTTTAGTGACTAATTGAATGTTGCTATTAACTTTACTTAATATATTGGTTACAAATATTTGACAACCTCTTTTATCTTAATGTTTATTAATTGTTATGGCCTTTGATGTAGGAAATTGTACTCATAAAAAGCTCTTGTCTGAGTCATCAACCAGTTCTACAGAGCCTCATGCTATGCAATCCTCATCAGTTAGAGAACAGATACTGAATGCACAGACCTCGATTAGACGGTGCTTCTAATTCTAACTTCTAAACGCTACTGCTATACAGTATTTTACATCCCTCTCCCCCGCCATAAGCAGCAGGTGACCATGCATGTTGGGAGAGGGTGACGTGGATGAGTAGAGCTCCTCTTCCTGTTATGGAGGTTAGTGCAGGTGGTGCAGGGGTTGCCGCAGTTTGTAGCTGGTATTTCTGACCATATCCATTCCTTGATGCAGAATAGAAGAGATTAGTGGTTCTTGTTTCAAGCTGGCTGCTGAATGCCTTGTGTGTGGTTCAGGCAGATGGAGCTGGTTCCTGGTCACAACTCCAGAACTCTGGACATCTGCTACGTATGTTGGGAAGAGAACCATGGCACAGAGCTGTTGTGTTAGCTCTGTGCCACCTGGGTATTTGCATATATCAGAGGGTTCCCTAAGTAGTTGGATGACCCAGGCTATACCTTTTGGAGCCCCAGAGCAGTGCAAAGTCAATCTGTTGAGCTGATGCCTTTGTTCTCTGTTTCCACATTACCCTTTTTACTCTGGGCACACATGCACTTTTTTTTCTTTTGCTCTGTTCAGTCCCAGGGAGTTCCTGGGCCTGAAACTCTGCAAGGACTCCGTGAGTCAGGCACTTAGACACTACTAGGATGGCACAGTTTAGGAGTCTACAGCTGACAGCCAAAATGCCCGATTCCCCACTGTTTTGCACTTTGTACAATTATTTACTCCATTGCTGAGCATAAAGTAGGTGCATAAATCACCAAGTAAGAATAACAAGGTTTTACACCTACTTTTCAACAGTATAGCCAACTACATGAGATGCAACACAGTAGAAAATCTAACCCATAACATACTCCAGCCAGTCTTGATGTCAGAACTGTAATTTTCTGTCAGGTTTCCAGGAATCTCAACAGGCTGTAGAGCTGTTGTTGACTCTATGGAAAGAAAGCTGGCTATGACAAGGACAAGCAACACTGGACAACCTTATTTCCCCACACAGTGCCTGGTTATAAAAAAGGATTCTCTAATTTACCTGGGGAAGTTGGGGCTTCTCAGAAGTCATGGTTCTGTCACATTATCCTGAGGGGAAATCCAAATGAGAGGAAAGGAATGGCTAAACACACCATAAAAATAAACAGATTACAATAGCAAGGATAGACCATACAGAGCTGTTTTGTGAAAGACATATAACAACACACTACTAAGAACAGTGTAATTATGAGCTAAGCACTGACAAAGTATGCAAGTTGTACGAACGGGAGAAAGCTCCTATCTCAAGGAGCTTAAATTCTGTATAATGTAGGTCAAACAATGTAGACATCAGATTGCCAAAGAATAGATTTTTTTTGCCAAAATGGTACTGATTTTTCTATGCAGTGTATCTCAGATCTTCACACTTTGTACTAAGCTAAGTCATCCTTTTCTACATACTGGGTGCTACATACACATTCATTAATGTGCTTTTCCTAATGTACATTAAATTTAGTACCTCCAATATGAGGTACGAAATAAAGGTGCATTAGGCTGCTCTACTGCACAGTAGTGAAAGGGCATGATTTTTTAGCAATGCTTAATGCCTATTTTTACTGTGCATTATAGTGTATCAGCACAGTTTTTAATGCAATGTTTTAATGCACAATAGTCTACTGAGCATTAAAGTGTACGTGTAGACGCACCACTCAACTGCAGACATAGCACAATTGTCCTTTAACAGTTTATATTTAAGAATTATTGTAGCAGTCTTGATGTTTTTGAAAAGATAACTATGCTTTTATTAAAAGACTAGCCAACTGCCTGTCAAGAATGATGGGCGGACCAGGGGGCTGGGATGGAGTGCCACCACCTAACGCCCCATGCTGCCGCTGTTCTGCCTCTTGCAGAGACCAGGGTGGGGGATCTGAGACCAGTGCTGCTGGCCTCAGCTCCCCCACCCTCTGTCCGGTCCTTGGAGCGGCTTCGGAATCATGGCGGCGCTCCCCCACACTTGGAGCACTCTGATTGGCTGCTTCTGTCAGCCAGTCAGAGTGCGAATAAAGCATTATGAACAGACAGACCAACAGACAGACTTAGACTTTTATAATATTAGAATGAAGAACACATTCTCCTCCTACTTACACCAACGTAATATAAACCTGAGTTAACTTGCTACTAATTATATTGTGCTATTCTGTTAGCTGCTTGCAAATCCCATAGTTCTCCTTACTCTTGGGAGTAAAGAAAATAATTCAGCAAAGCTGGTATTCTTTCTTCCTGTGAAATATGCAAGTGAAACTGTCAAGTGCCATACAAGAGACTTCAAATCTCCAGCAATTTAGAAGAATCTACATGTACTCTAAATTCAGGAATTCTGGCTGTGTTACTCCAAAGTCAGTTTTAATTTGTTTCTGAACCTGAACACCAAGAGAAAGAAAACAATAAAACCTACTTTAATGGGAATGACTGTACTGCCATATTGATTCGTTGTAAAATAACATTGGTTACTCTGGATTACTGACCATTGTGTGAGGGCAACAAGAGTGTAATTCATGGAGACTGTGTTAAGAAAATGAACTTTGGTTGTAGCTACATGACTGTGCAGTAGCTTGTTACTATTTTTCAGAGCATCGTGTGGCACAAAGTATGACACAACGCTGCTGTGCAATAGTAACGAGCTACTGCGCAGTCAGCATCACCAAAAAGCCATTTGGGGACATTACTGCACAGTAACTCTGGTTATTGCACAGTCATTTAGTACTTGTGCATGCAGGTACTAAATGACTGCACAGTAACAACTGCGCAATCAGCGTCTCATGTAGACACAACCATTGTCACTTATGGAGGCTCAGAATATTAGTTTTTAAATTGTCTCAGATTATATAAAACTTTTTACTCTAAAAACCTACAAATAAATACACAGGCACTGTTTCTACAGGCACTGTACACTAAGGCCACACTATACCATAGAAGCACAGCAAAGGGATTATAGAATATATGGAACTCACGCTAACTTTAATGCCTTTTTACTGGTACATGGCCATTTTGGTATGAAGCGGTCTTAATGTAAAAAAGAATCATGGTCTTAGAGGAGAATTCTTAGCACTTGTTTGATGCAACTGAAGTAGCAAAGCAAGGGGAGCCTCTGATAGTTAATCTGAGATGAATGCCAAGATGTACATATTTAGTACACTGTTGGTTTCCAGAGGTTACCATTTGGTGCCAGTTCAGTATATTAAATATTTCATAAAACTCTGGAGCATGCTTTTCAAGGAAAAGACATACCAATATGTTGTTGATACTATTTGAAGCACAGAAGACAAGAATATGATGAGAACTTATTAAAGTGCTTCCAAGAGGTCAGTAACATAAGACTATAACACAAGACTATCATTGAACTGGAACATGTGTCAGAATGATGCCGGAACAAAACAGTTTGCACTTACAAAAGAGCTGAATGAAAGTATTTGGAATATGCCAAGTTATTAAAAAAGATGATTACCCTTCTATTGTAGATTCCTAAAACAGATGTGCTAAATATTGCACACAAGGGTTTGTGCATCTCCTGAATTTAGCTTAGATTGTAATAGTAGTTTTCTATGTGCATTTGTAATAGTGGATTTTCCAAAGGTAGCATATTTGGATGTCAGCAAAAGCTCCTCAGATTAATACATCTGAAAAAAGCAGACCATAAACAAATATAGTGTCTGGCAAGAAGGACAGAGAGAGGACTCTAGCCTGCATAGTACTAAGCAGTCTGGCTCCAAACTAAGCATGTGTTTAACTAGAAGAACATGAGTCCCAGAAGCATTGGTGGCATGGTCTTGAGAAAAAACTCATAGAAAGAGATTTGGGGCTAAGTTCTAATGTGAAAGAGCCTGGAGCTGTAAGTAAAGAAAATACCTTCTGTTGTTTGATTCCTTCCATGTTCAGAGATGGTGGATTTTTGTAAGTAAATGGGATTGCCTCAAAGGCATGTGGGTCCAGCATCAGTTTCACTTCCTAAATGAAACAACCTTAAAGTCTTGACCTTTGGCTAGTTGCTCAGGTCAAAAAGGGGGAACACAATTATAGTACTTTTTCTGTAAATTATCAGTTTTTGAAAGATTAACTACAGGTAACAACATTGAATCTTTCCAAATGTGTAGGTGATAAAAAGCAATCCAGCTTTCCATCTTTGAGATAAATCACAGATGCATATGTAAAACACGACCCTGAAGGACATCACATAGATTCATAACACACTTTGGAGAACTTCAGCTCCTCAAATGAACTTTCAAGAACACACAGACTGATCACAGAGATAACAGCCTCTGTAAAATGAAATCTTAGAGAAAGGTCATTTCAAAGGGGAATACAGGAAAAGCTATCAGTCAAGCCTGACGTTTACTTAATAAGAATAAAGATCATATGTCAGAAAAAAGCACAGCACCCAGAGACCAAGCAAAGGCAGAGAGAGTCTGCATGGGCATTGGAAAAGTTAGGCTCAGAGTTTTTCCAGTAGGATGGAAAGGCTTATCAATTATTACCCCAAACTTTCAGATTGCCATGCTGTCAATCACAGATCAAGGGATGTTAAGAAAGGTAAATTTCATATTCATTAGGCATGAAATCCCAGCTATTGCAAAGAATCCTTATTTGTATTAATTCCAGAAGTGAATACAAAACTCTTCCCTCAGCTGGTAGGATCAAGTATGTCATATAATCTGAGACGTAATGGTGAATCAGAATACAAACAAAGCTAATATCTTTTAATATTTGTAGAGACTGACATACCTACACACTGACATCCTCACTGCCACCTACCTGTCCCTGTAACAACTGCACCGTCCTAAATTCAGCTGCCCCTGCAATGCTTTAATATTCCATGAAACAGGTAAGTAGTTGGCTACTTCAGCTTTTGAACACGAGCCAATGAGGAGGAACTTTGATTCTGTGCTTTGGAGCAGGCCACTTTTGAGTGGATGCTTCAAAAATTACAAAGACTCTGTCTTCAGATTCTTCAGCACCAATTAAATCTATCAGTCACTTCTGAAACACTGACAATTATGCAACAGTCAAGTGTCAAAAGACAGTCATATCACAAAGGGTACACAGTGTTAGTGCATAGGAGGTGGCTGAAAGATTTCAGCTCCGTGGCAGATTATTATAAAGCTAAGCTGAATGCTACTGCAGCGTGGAGCAATGCAGGCATCAGATTTGATTCGTGAAAGTTTTGGTTCAAACCAGCCCTTCCTCCTTCTAAGATAAGGTAAACAGTGTAGACTGTGAACACTGACAAGATCCTCTCTCGGGGATGGGCAATCATTTTGGATAGCAAACTACTTAAGTTTTGGTGAGCTGTTGAGGGCCGCACACATAACATCGTTCAGAAGATATCATTTTAGCAAATTATAGATAAAAAGAAATCATGCACTAAAAATCAAACATCAGATATAACTTTTTATGTCAAAAATGATTTTTATCCTCATTTATTTGGTTTTTGAGTAGTATATATACAGGTGATTGCATAATAGCTCAAAACAAAGTCTTACTTTTGTATATTGTGGGGGGGGAAGTGTGTGTGTGTGGCAGGGGTGGGGGGTGTGCACATGTGTGTTGGGGGCTGCCCACATGCTAGGAGTCAGCCTGGAGTGGAAGGGGGAGAGGGGGAAGAGGGGGTATGTGCAGTAGAGCTCACCTGGGCTGTGCGGTGCAGGTGCAGTCTGCTCCCCCCATTCGGCCTGCAGCTGCTGACACAGTGCTTCACATGGGGCTGAGCCCTGTCTGCTCCTGTCCCAGCCAGTGCGCACAGTTTCCTGGCAGGGCTGCTCCTGGTGCATCTACATCTGCCTGAGTACTGCTCAGCTCCCCGCACCTCCAGCAGCTCCTCCTCCTGCCTCTGCTGTGCTGCTCCATGCAGCAGGTAGCTCCAAGAAGCAACAGTGGCTGTGGGGACATTGGATGCACTGGGTGCGCTGGGTTGAGACTGGCCATCAATGTTTACAGATGGGTCCTGGTACAAAAAAGGTTAAGAACCACAGCTCTAGACCAACCTCCAGTTCAAAGCAGGACTAACTAAACCATCTCAGTTAAGTGTCTGTTTAACTTGCTTCTAAAACGTCCCATGATGATATTCTGAGTATGGTTTAGGAAGAGTCACAATAAATATTTATTTCTCATTTTGTGCTTGATAACTTCTTGGGCCTGGTATGTGGTTAGACTGCTGCTTGGCTTTCATGCTCTTGATTATAAGCAACGTACTCTGTTCATATGTGGAGCTAAAGCCCTATACGCATTCCCCTGTATTCCACACCTCTCTGTACATTTCCCCCCACCATCCACGAATGTGTGAGCATTATATGAATATGAAATTGAAAGATGAATAACACTGATTGCATGCAAGACTGTGTTGTCCAAAGCTATCGCTCACTGCCAGCACAGTTTAGTTCTCACCTCTGACACCAATCTTTGTTCCCAAGCTTGGGCTTTTCTTTTTTTTAGCAGAGGTTCAGAGCAGTATTAAACTGCTAATGTCAAATGCCCTAGAAGCTGAATATAAAGAGGTACACTGTACAGAGAGATGACAGACTATACCCCTGACCTAACTGGTACTCAAACATGACAGCAGGGAAAGAAAACCTGCCACAATCTCCTCTTTCCTCCTGCTTACACAAGTTGTCTTTGTGCCATTCACAAGTGTTTGTTCCAATATCTTTTCAAGGCTTATCTAAGCTTGAACTTGATTTGGTTTGAGGATTAACATGAGGTATCTCCTGTGTCAAAAAACAAAATGTTTCATTGCAAATCACTGAGCATTTTAACATTTTAATAAACCTATAGGGGAGAAGCTGACAACAAAGCACATGGGCTTTAATTTTGCATGGCGCTATGTATGTGCGATTTTTTTCTTTTACTGCTCGTAATGTTTAGCTTGGTATATTCATCATTATTTATTAACAAATCACTGACTATATCTTTGCATTTATGGTCATAAAACTCCACCATGCACTGTACTAACATCTGCATGTAAGTAAAGCATGATGAAATCTTGTCAGCACACATGTACATTAAGATATGTGCTGTCATAATTAATAAAGTCTTACAAAAGAAGCTGTGCAATTATTGACAAATTCCCCCAGCCTCAGAATAGAAGTACAATGGGTCCCTGACTCTGAAGTAGCATTTTATGTATGCATCCTCTCTGGCTGTTCAAAGCATTTGCCATGTCTACCCAACCTACTCCCATCTGGAAAGTCCCTCTCTTGCTATCACGAAGGTTGTAAAAAAAAAAGCAGGCAGCTATCATGAGAGATACATATTTTGCATCAGCATTAAGCCTCAGTGTCCAGCTTCTCCATCTCTCTTTCAGTCCTCCACAAATACGTTCCATTGCTATTCTGAAGCTACATAGGATATAGTTCAACAGTTCCTTTCTTCTGTCCAAGTGTCCAGTAAATGGCTTCAAATACCAGGGAAGCAGAAGGTAAACTGTCTCCCCCTGACTGACAGGAAAATTAGCAGTGCCATCAGTATGCACAGAGATAATAAGAGCAAGAATTTCATTTCTTTTTGCAGAAGAAGTGCAGAGATTTGAAAGTATTGGCATGACTATTGCTGAACCTTCCATTGATGTTACCCAGGTCTTGCAGCACTGTATGGAAATAGCCCTTTCTGTTAACAAACTTTGAGTTCTGGTATGAGGGGCATAATAGATACCTAAGCCTCAAACAAGGGCCCCCAAACAATTTTGGAATCCCAGCAAAAAAATGTGCAAATAACCTGTGCATTATCCAGTTTTATGACCCAGAGAACACCTCCCTGATAACAGCATGCATCTCTATTACAAAAGCCTGAGTACCTGACCCACCAACAGTGTATTATTTATCTACTGGCCAGGAGTAATAAGGGGCAATGAGCTGCCAAACAGCAGTGGCTAGAGGTGCACCAATTCATCGGTCCCATATCGTATCAGCACCGATATATGGAAAATTGACTATCAGCAATCGGCTTTTCTTGGCTCATGTGGCTGATAATGTGGCCGATAAATGCCCTGTACATGCACGCAGCTCCAGCGCAGCATGCAGGCAGCCAGGAGCACAGCTCAGCAGCACAGAGAGCAGCTGGGTCTTGCTGGTAAGAGGGAAAGTGCGTGGTAGGGGGCAGATCGAGGTCCCCACGGTGAGGGAGGGAGTGGGGCTGGGGCTGCACAGCTGGGGCAGAGCATGGGATGGAGCCATCTGGCAGGTATTGGGGGGGGGCTCCCACCACTACGTTCACCCCAGAAGGGCATGGGAGGTTCACACAGGGTGAGGGCAGGCTGCCACTGTGGGCTGGGGCAGTGCAGAGCTCTTCCTGGCGGGGGGGGGGCAGCGCTGGGAGGCAGGGTTGAGGGGGCTATGGCAAATTTTGGGGTCGCTGCAGCCCCCCCATAGTCCTCACCCAGCGCTGCTGCTACCTGCCCTGAGCATAGGTGGGCTCAGTCCCCAGCCAGGAAGAGCTCAGCACT
>NW_017728992.1:164037488-164055317 GCF_001723915.1 Gavialis gangeticus | reverse complement strand
TTTGGGGTGGCTGCAGCCCCCCCATAGTCCTCACCCAGCGCTGCTGCTACCTGCCCTGAGCATAGGTGGGCTCAGTCCCCAGCCAGGAAGAGCTCAGCACTGCCCTGGCCCCAGCCTGCAGTGGCAGGCTGCCCTCACCCCACGTGCAAATCTTGGAGCACATGCCCCCCTCCTCCTGGGGTGTGCACAGTGGCAGAAGCCACGCCCCCTCCCATGTGCCCCGGATGAGCCGCTCACAGCTCTGTCCCCTGCTCCACTGGCTGTGCAGCACTTACCCCTGCCCCAACCCCACTCCCTCCTTCACCGTGGGGGCCTTGATCTTCCCCCTCATGTGCTTTCCCTCCCCCTCCCCGACAACAGACTTACTAGCTGGATGCCACTCTCCATGCTGCCTGGCTGCATATCAGAATCAGATTGGTATCAGCTGATATGGCTCCTTAAAAATTGGCCATTAGTATTGGCTCAAAAATTCTCTATCGGTGCAACCCTAGCAATGGCCACACATGTCTCCATGCTATTGCTTTCCATGGAAATGTTCTGGTGTTGCAGCTCCTGGGCAAGAATTCTACAAGTTTCCAGGAAAGAGGCCTTTGACATCCTGTATTGCAGCTGCTGCAGATCATCCATCCAAAGGTCTGCAGGTCTACCCTGTATCATTCATCAAGGTTAACTGGATAAACCCACAGCAACAGGCCTCCGACAAAGCTGGTCCCTGAAAAGATCTAGCAAAAAAGATTTGATTCAGTTCGTCCTTCTTGTCTTGGGTCCCTTTTTCACCAAGCTTCTGATGTCACAGCACAACCTGAGGTATGCTTTCAACAGCCTGTTTGTATTCACCACCAGTGTTTGTTCAGTTCAGAGCTTGCTCATCTTGCCCACTTTGAAACTGGCACTGCCTAGCTCAGAAATAGCATGAATTATTTAGCTTTTGCTCAAGCCCAGAACTCCATTTCCTTATGGTAGCTATCCCCCAGTGGCCAGGGCAAAAGATCCCAGAATACTTTCAACAAAACAGTACAGCAACATGTACAATGATGAGAAAATGCCGAGTGCCTGTTCTGAAACATCACAGTACGCTGTGCAAGGCCTTAAAGATACACAGCAAAAATAGCTTCAATGCACTGCTTACATCACACATGTGGCAGATATCTTCAGCTGAATGCATAACCTATGCGGCAAGTTTCATGGATAGGCATGCCCTAGGGCAGGGGTGGGCAGTTATTTCAGCTGGAGGGCCTTGTTTTGATGAGCTGTTGAGGGCCGTGCAGATAATATCTTTCAAAAGATTTTAAAACAAATTATACATAAAAAACCCAAATCATATATTAAAAATAAAACATCTAGTATAACTAGGGCCTGGCTTAAATCACGGTCCCAGCTCAAGGCATGGCAGCTCCTTTCATCTTGGAGTTCCCCCCATGTGCTCCCCACTGCCGATTGGTGGAGGGGCCTTGTTGGCTTCCCCCCACCCTCTGCTTGCTGTTTGCTCCTGATGGCCAGGAGGCAAAAACCACAGTTTTAAATATACCATGATTTTTGCCTCCCATCTGGTCAGCAGCAAGCAAAAGGAGGCAAAACCATGGCATATTTTTAAACTGCGGTTTTCATCTCCCAGCCATTAGGAATGAGTAGCCAGTGGTGGGGCCAATGAGGGGAACTCCAAGATTAAAGGGGCTGCCATGCTGCGAGCTGGTCCCACAATTTAAACCAGGCCCTAACTATAATAGGGTAATTTTATTTCAAAAAATATTTTTGTCCTGATTTATGTTTTTTAAGTACTGTATATAAAGGGAATTGCATAACAGCTCAAAATAGTCTTACTCGTGTGTATTGTGTATATGGGGATGTGGGGGATGTGGTGGTGTGTGTGGGAGGAGTAGGAGGTACATAGGAGTGTTGGGGGGGTTAGTGGGGGTGTGTAGGTGTATGAGGGGTGTGAGGTGTGTGTGGGTAGGTGGGTGTGCACATGTGGGGACACCCCCACATGCCTGCTAGGTCCTGGGACCTGGCTGGGGGGTTAGAGGGAAGAGGGGATTTGGGGATGCATGCATCAAAGCTTGCCTGGGTGGTGCAGTGTAGCTGTGGTCTACCCACTACATCTGGCCCATGGCTGCCCCTGTGGTGCTCTGCATGGAGCTGAGCCCCACCTACTCCTGCCTGGGGCAGCGCCTGCTGTGCTCCTGCCTGTAAGCACTCTAGCCCAAGTCCTGGCCCTGGCCAGCGTGCATAGCTTTCGGCAGGGCTGTCTTCCACCCACTCGGCTGCCCAGAGGTGGCTGCTCATTGTGCTGAGTGGGTGGAAGGAGGCTGCGAGCTGGAGCTGGAACCCCATGCGCTGGGGCAGGAACTGCACAGCTGAAGCCTCCCCTCTGCCCGCTACCCTTCCCCGCATTACCTACTGCCCAAAGGGATGCAGCAGGGGTAGGAGGAGGTGGTGCCACTGGAGGCAGGGAGAGCCAAGTAGTACCTGGGCAGCTACAGCTGCACTGGGAGCAGCCCAGTGGGGAAACTGTGTGCACTGGCTGGGTGGGAATGTGGTGCAGGCTGCCCTGGGCAGGGCTCAGCCCCCACGCAGAGTGCCACAGGGGCAGCTGCAGGCTGGATATAATCAGTTGGTGGACGCCTACCCACAGGCCAGATCCAATCAGTTCTCAGGCTGGATCTGGCCCTCAGGTCATGTTTTGCCAGCCTGTCCTGTAAGGGCAGACTGCAGGTGGGTACTGCTTCTTATGCCTTTGTGTAGGGGTCAATTACAGTGGCTAGGGACAGAAGTTACACATAAAATGGTTTAAGTGATCAGAAAGTGGTTTAAACCTATATCAGAACATAAGTTCAGTGCACATTAACCAGTTTCAAAATGGCTGAAACTGGTTTAAGATAAACCTGGTTGAATGTAGTATCAGACTTTGGGTCAAACTGGTTTATGGAATTTCTGTCCCAGAGCACTTCCCGCTTCAAGTTAAATCACAGACCCTCAGCATGCTTCCTAGCCCTGGCCTGGGCTGGGCTGTCTGCACCGGAGAGCAGGGCTGGCTCCTCGCCTCTGCTCTCTAGCTGCAGCTGTGAGAACTGCCTGACAAGGGGAAGGGGGGGCAAGCCCAGCTAGGGATGCAGCCCAGTCTACAGGGCGCGGACTGCCTACCCCCCCAGGCAAACCCCAGCTGAGGTCTGGGGCCAGGGAGGGGAGTTAAATACCCTTCCCCCTCTCAAACTTACTGCTGGCTGCAACTGTGGACTATAAATCCCAGAGGCACCTGGAAGTAGGAAAAGGAAGTGATGAGCAACTGTGCTACTGAAATTCTGGACTGCAAATCCCAGAGACATCAGGGCCAGCAGGAGGAGGATGTGAACAGACAGTCACGCTCTAGTGCTGCTAGCTTCTGGCCTGAGCCACTGCAGGCATGTGGCTGCATTTCCTGAATCAAAGGTAAATGTCTGTTCACTTCTGTTTCAAGTTAATCTGTGCAGTTTAGACTAACCTGCAAAGACTGAATTGATTCAGCCTTGGGCTTTTTGACTGTCTGTGCATAGCCAGTATGTCTGGGAAGTGAATGTGCTGCTCCACACTGATCTCACTAATGAGGTCAAGGAAGGATGGCTGGACCTCAGCCATCAGAGTGCATGTTTCTCCCACTGAAAGTATGGCAGAACTGCCCATGCAGCACCCACTCCCCAGAGCCAAAGGAAGAAGTCCATTAAGCCAGAACTCCTCCTAGGTTCCCCCTGTGGCAAGTCTCCTTTACTGCACCGCAGGTCTTTACCCTGCAGACACAAGCTAATCCCAAACGTTGAAAGTATTCTGTTCTCAGGATCCCATGTGCAGCTTCATGCCTGACTGCTGAATCAAGGTCTCTCTGTCCTCCACCCCCACCAGATTCCTTATTTCTGGAACATCTCAAAGCCATTCCTTTGTACTACAATGCCTTTTCAGCAGGAAACAAACTAGTTGCTATGTCAGCATCTTGGCCATGAATCAGAGAAGGAAAAACTATTTGTCAAAGTACATGCTGGGCATAGACAATTAGGATAGAGATGATTTTTAGCCTCAGAAACTCTTTCAGACAGTGGGGAAAAGATCTCTACAACCAAAAGAAAATAAAACAGGAATTACAGAAGAGAACTGGTGTGATTTCTGAAGCAAAACTCAAACAGTGCAGCTCTGTTCCCTTGTCAAACCTGTACTGCCAGAAGACTGTATTTTATTGGCTGTGGAATCTCATTAATTTCAAATGCAAACACCAAGCAAACAGGAAAAACTTTCTGGCTCCATGCCCCAAATACCTGATTCTGGAGTTGGACACCAAGCAGTCTCATCCTGGAATCTTCTGTTCCTTGCTGCTGAAACTTGGGAAATACACAGCACCTTTTGATAGGGTTGTTGGTTGTAGCCATGCTGGTCTAAGGACATAGGCAGACAAGGTTCTTTGAGTAAATGTGTTATTTTTATTAGACCCACTAAGTAGTTGGAAAAATTGTTCTTTGTAAGCTTTTGGGCAGAAACACCCTTCTTCAGGCATAGGGAGAAGTCACCCTATATAGGTGTAGGTTTATTTGGCTTTCTATGGAAGCCAAATACACAGCTGTACTTACTGCCCCCTGCAGGTGGCTATTTCTGCAGCATTCTCAACTGCACTTCCAATTTGCCATTTTGCCAGAGAGGATAAGGATCTGCATGGAAGAAAATATGATGCCTCCTCTCAAATGCCTCCCTCTTTGGAATTGGGACCTTGTCTTCCTGTGTCTTTATACAGAATCTTCTATCCGAGGATTACGGGTGCTATTGCAAAAGAAATATCAATGATGTAAAACTTAAGCCTGGACATCTAATATTAAATTTTGTCTTTCATTCACTAGCAACCTCAAGGAAGAGACATTCAGAAAGGTGGACTGAGCAACTTTTCAAACTAAAAAATAAAATAGAACAGGGGCTCTCAGAGTTTGTCGGACCATGGATCCCATCTTAATAAATCATAGAACCATAGAGAAGTAGGGCTGGAAGGGACCTCCATAGGTCATCTTGTCCAACCCGCTGCCTGAGGCAGGATCATCCCTATTCAAACCATCCGATACAAACCGTAATTTAAACTCTACATAAGACCCTGGGCAACCCTGATGAAATGTAAACATAACACCCTAACCTGCTACCTGCCACAGGTAAAGCAGAACCACGACAGCCAACATCCTGCTTCTATGAAACGTTGTCAGCATGTGTACAAGAGGTCCTGGGGAAAGGGGCCACACCGCACACTAGAGCGGAAGGCAAAAGCCCTCACACTCCATACCAATCTGATCATGGGGTAAAATTCTTTCCTGACCCCAAAGATGGTGATCAGTCTGACCCTGAGTGGAGGGGCAAGACCCTCTAGCCAGGAACTTCCAGCTTTGGTCCCAGCAAGAACATTGGCACACCCCAGTCAAAGTCCCCAGCCTTGGCTGTCACTAACACCCAGTGCCTCTGGGAAGGTTTAAAAACACCCTGACGTGTGTAGCAGAAAAGTGGGGAGGGGGAGGGGGAGGGGGTGGGGGGTGGTGAGGAAGGGGGAAACCAGCAGATCCCAGAAGCATGGGAAATACTTGTGGCAGAACATAGGCATAGCTCTGCATAGATTGGGTGGGCAAATATGGCCCACAGGCCAAATCTGGCCTGCCAGTTGATTACATTTGGCCTGTGGCTGCCCCTGTGGAGCTCTGCATGGGGACGAGGTCCATACACTAGCCCTACATGCTTCTGCCCAGGGCAGCCTGAACTGTGGTCCCGCCTATGCCCATCAGTGGCCCTGGCCAGCATACATAGCTTCCCAGCGAGACTCCTTTGGGTGCAGCTGCAGCCCCTGGGTACTGTTCAGCTCCCCCTGCTTCCATCCAATGGCTCCTCCTCTTCCTGCCCCTGCTGCACCACTCCGGACAGGGAGGAAGCTACACTGGACAGCTCCTGCCCCAGCACGTGGATGTCCAGCTCTAGCTCCCAGCCACCTTCCACCCACTCAGCCATCTGCAGGTGGCTGCTCACTGTGCCAGGCAGAGGGAGTGGGTGGAAGATGGCTGGGAGCTGGGCAGGAGCCTTATACACTGGGGTGGGAGCTGCCTGGCTACAGCTTTCCCCTCGCCCAGAGTGGTGCAGCAGGGACAAGAGGAGGAGGAAGATCCTCTGAAACTGGGGGAGCTGAGCAGTATCCAGGTGGCTGCAGCCGCAATGATAGCAGTCCTGCCAGGAAGCTGTGTGTGCTGGCTGGGGTGGGGCCATGGCAGGTGTGGGCAGGAGCACTGCATGGGAGCAGGTGGGGCTTGGCCCTATGCAGAGTACCACGGGCCGGATAGGGGGGGCACAACACCTGCACCACTGAAACTGAACCTGCACCACTCAGGAAATCTCTGCTGCATGTGCCCCCTTCTCCCTACCCCTGTTTGTCTCCCAGGACTTAGCATGCAGGTAGCTCCCCTTACACATGCGCATGCAGAAATACACTCCACACCCTTCCCACACAATATACAAGAGTAAGACTATATTTTGAGCTATCGTGCAATCACCTGTATATACAGTACTCAAAAAAAACTGGGACAAAATTTATTTTTGAAAAAAAATTAAAATGTTATAGTAGATGTTTGATTTTTAATATACAATTTGGTTTTTATCAATAATTTGTTAAAATGGTATGTTCTGAAATATGTTCTGTGTGCCACCCTCAACAGCTCACCAGAACTTGTTAAGTGGTCCTTGAGCTGAAATAATTGCCCACCCCGGCCCAGATCGTCATCAGCATTTGTCCACTCTCTTCTTGTACCCTTCCCTAAATGGTCTGAAGGGCATATTGCTTTCCCTGGTCCCATCACAGGGACTCACCTGCAATCACAAGAGCCACTTTCTCTCTGTTTTCCGTTTCATAGCACCCCTGTGGCAACTACTCACCTGGTTGTGTGAAAATAATCTTTTGGAGAATATTTATTTAGCTGTTTTCAGTGCAAGTAACCCATGGATTGCATTTGAGAACCCCTGAAATAGACTATTCCATTTTATAAGAGGGAGGAGAGAACAGTTATTTGTATATCTTCTATCATTACTCCTAGTTTTGTAGGAGGCATCTACCAGAACCTTCTCATACTGTACATTTCCCTTTTATATAAAACAGATACATCAGTCTAAAAGATTTTTTTATTTTTGTTTTAAATTCAAAGTCAAACCTCAGTCATTTGCAAATAAAATCCAAGTACAAAATGCTCCTTTCTGTATCCATTTAAACAGATTATTATCTTTTTTCATTATTTCCCAGTAAAACAAAGCCTGCTTCTTCAAATGTTATACAGCTTGCTCTTTTCATAAGGCATGTTAAATATATTTCATTTCAAATATTAAACATATTAGAATTAAAAACAACTGAAAGGTTCACAAAAACATGCATGTACTGCAGAACATATTAAAGACACTACAATGTATACATGCACATATACACATGAATAAATATTCTAGGAAGATCAACACATCTTGTTTTCTGTGAGGCCTTAGTTAAGTAATGGACAAAAATGCAAGTTGAACCTAGGACTTGCATATTGCTTACACAACAATCATATTCTCCTCCCCAACTTCCAGTGAACAATAATCTTAGCTGTGCTGTAGAAGTGTGTATGTCCTCCAGGCAACAACCATGATGAAATTGCTAAGTATATTGGAAAAGCACAGGAACCAAATCAAGCAGACACCTCCACTGACTTACAGTGGGACTGAACTTTCCTATTGTTTTCTACTTGGTAATTGGAGAGTCCCTCTTTGCATTATCCAGATGCTGTTTCTATGCCCAGTTTCAAATGATATCCCAGAAGAAAATTCCATCACTGTGTCATGGAGTCCTCCAAGTGATTGGACAACTAGAACAAGTTCCTTTGAGAAACTTTGGTTAACAAAGCTCAGGCCAAGGTTGGTAAAGTACTTTCTCCACAAGGGATGTTTTTCAGGCATGACCAGATTCTCCTGTAGAACCAATTACTTGAGAAACAAAATAAGTAGCATGATTTATTGTACTTCCAATTAAAGAACAGTGTGGAAAGTATTACACTTCTAGCTTCGTATCACAGAAGCAGCCAGAGGCATTATTGGCAGGGTGGGGGAAGCTTTTTTTCTTTCAGAGATAAATTCCCTCTAGTATGATTATTCTGTTTTCTATATTGGAGCTACTTCACATTTTAACATCTGCTTTGACGAACAAAGAATGAGAAGGTTTTCTCATAGGAAGGCCACCTCTGAGTAATGATGTCAGGATGACTGAACCTGTTTACCATGTCACCTGACTATCACTGGCTACAGAAACAGGAACTCCATAAGAAGCCAGATTGTAGGGGTAGGTAAGGACAACATTGGTCCCCAAGACCTGAGCCATAGTTGTGTGACTAGCAATATTTTTTTCTCTTTAAACAAACAGCTCAGTTTTAGCCACTGAAAATACAGAGGCCACACCAATGCGCAAAACCATACTCAGAGGCTCAAGCACTTGACAACTATAGAAAAAGTTGATCCACTATATAACTCATGACAAGACAAGCCACACTTCCTCCTATAAACTGGCTGTCACACTGCATATTATTGATCAAATGCAAGACACAGTTAAGGGCCAAGTGATGCTGTCAGTTGCATGGATATAAATTCAGAGGCCCCCACCTAGACTCAGTGGATCATTTGTCATCAGCTTCAGTGGATTTAGGGGCAGACCCATAGATTTATTCTGGTGTACACAGAAGTACCTGAAAACAAAGTTTAACCTTGCATAGGCCAAAAAAGCCAAACCTGCCATGACTTACACTCCCATAAATGACTCAATTGGAAACAGCACTGAGATCAGTAAGGTGCACAAAGCATATATCATCAAGAACAGAGATTTCCACCCATGAATTCAAACTGCCTCTACAGTGGTCCAAGTTAAGGAACCCTTGTTAGCATCAACTAACAATCTTGACATCAATTTCATACACACTTATACAGGCAGTATATTGTGAGCTATGGTAATATCCTAAGGCCACAGTTCCTAAATTTTTTGGCCAGTGGGCCACTGTCAACCTTCAACAGTTTTTATGGATGACCATACTCCCTTATTAGCACACTTTTAATTGAAAATGCTACAAAGGCAGACTTATAAGCCAGATCAGGCCCACAGGGGTGGGTCATCCAGCCCATAGGCTCTCTCATGGACTGGATGATCCACTTTCATGGGCCAAATTTGGCTCATGGGGCTTGTCGGTTCAGCTGCCAGAACCACTATATGAGCACAGCTTCAGAACCAAGGGGAGTTAATGCTCCTGCTGGCCACCCCACCTTACCTGCTACTAAATTTTGGAGTTGTAGTCACTGTTGGCAACTAAAATCAGGGGCAAAGGGAAAAGAGGGTGGAGCTTTTGTTAACCTCCTGGGTTATAATGCTATGCCAATATAGTGGATCTGGTAACTTTGGGGAATAATGTCATTGCCGCCACTTGCAGGTTGTCCACAGTCTGGAACCAGCCTGCAGGGCCAAAGGCATTTGATATCCTTGTCTTAAGGGAAAAAAGAACCAAATATCAAAAATCAATTAATGGAGCAAGGAATGATATCCTGGTCTGAATAAATCAGTGATGAAGAACATTTTCATGGAGAAGATATACCCAGAAAGCTGAAAACAAAATGCAGTTACAACAGGAAACTCAGTAATGCTGCATCAGATGGGGCAATCAATCTTAAAGGTCTCTTACTGCAGTCTACACATCATCTAAATATTTACTCCTAATGATAACTAGTTCATGGTGGGGTATTTTAAATTTTTAAAAGTAGAAATGTATTATCTGTCTTTTTCAATAACTGATTACTGCCTCAATCATGTCTCTGAGCCTTCTGAACAGTTACTTGTTCACTGGTCTTAATCTTTTGGACATTTCCACCTGTGCATTTTTTCTTTTTGTCTCAATCAAACGTTTGTTGACAGGGTGGCAGGAAGACAGTCACTAGCAGGAGTATTGGTTGCAACAGTCAGCACTGTGAGAATTAATTGAAATTTTCATGAGTGCAAGTTTTTACACAGTTCCTAGGTATAGCAATTGCATAGCTACCATCAGTTAATATTGAGTAACAATCAGCAAGAAACACAAAGCACCTGTCTGTTATGTTAATTCACTTTAACTATTTTCTGAAAGACAATGTTGTAACTGGGTAAATATTTAAGCTGGTCATAAAAATATATTAAGATATATTTAAGATAATATATTTAAGCACAAACCTTCTTATTTTAGATACTTTTATAGAAATTGACACAGGAGACGTTGTCTCTGCCCTTCCAGAAATAGTATTAAAACAACATAAAAAGTTAAATGTTACACTTAGGATGTACCCTGTATTAATCAATACAGGCTAGACTCTTACTTACACTGACTAGTACATTATTCCACAAATAACAACCCTGTCTTCAACTGGGCTACCCACAGAAAAAGATATTACTCAGTATTGCCTAGGCCTCATGTTATCATATGAGTATGCTAATACAGTAATAATCCTCAAGAGCCAAGTCTTATTCCTAGTGAAGTTATAAGGAGCATGAATGATCCATTAAAGAACTAAACATGTGCATGAGGTTCAGTAAACATGAGGTTTGGTAAAACTAATGCAGTGGTCCTAGGAAGTTCAAGGCATACTGTAATTTTTGTTACAGAGAGCATTTAATTAATATGAACTGTAACAGACCATAATACATTAAAAATTTGACAAGTTGATTGTAGTTAGACACAGATCCAAGCCAGAACATTTTGACCAAGTTCTTGAATCCCTAAAGGCTAAGGTTCAGGATTTGAGTCAGTTCATGAGACCTTGAACAACCCCCAACAATTAATCAGAAACAGAAATACTGAAATCACCCAATACAGGCAACCTTGGTGACTCCACTACTACACAGATATCTAAACATGAACACCAAGACTTGCACTTTAGTGTGTATGCATTCTTTGAGATTTAAGTTTAGAGCAGAAATGCTCCTACCTCTAAGGGAGGTAACTCCACTTTCTCCACTCAACAGATCTGATTTTTATGTCAATTCAGTGGCACAACCATTAAAAAAAATCTTTTATGGTTTAAACTCATATTATTGCAGAATCAGCACAGCTCTGTGAAAGTGAGCTGGACTTCATTCTAGCTCCTACTTTAAAAACAACATAGCTAACCAAGATATGGTTGCTATATTTTAGAATGGATGGCAGCATGTGAGCTAAGAATAGCGTGGCTTTTAGTCCCTAAGTTGAATTGCTGGACTACCAATTAGAAAAGTGTACCTTTAGTTATAGACACAAATCTGGAAATCCACAAAGGCATTTTCATGCCTTTCATGATGTCAACTTCATACCTTTTTGAACATATCTGCACTTTAACCACTGAAATTATCCTGAGTACAGGCTGGCCAAATGTTGATTCTAACCCAAGGTAGTTTCTAAACCAGTGATTCACAACCAGGGTGCCATAGTACCTTGGGATGCCTTGAGACCCTTTCTAAGGTGCCACAGGATACTACACAATGCTAGAACTGTTAGGAGTGCAAACATGAATCACAGAATAAACCTAGAAAGATTTCAAATAGGAATCCCTAGTGTCACAAACATTCAGACCTATTGTGGTCTCTCTGAGTTCTCTGCAACAGAAAAAATTTACTGTATTTCCATAGTAAAAAAATGACTGAAAACTCAGATCCAGCGTTTTCCAAGGTGTGCCTTGAGTCTAAGAGACTGAGAACCACTGTTCTAAGTAGTGAAGAACAGTGGTTAGTCTACTAACAACATTTTCACGTGACAGAATAAAGTTTAGTTTGGCCACTGTTCCTGTCACAGCTCTGACTAAGCAAGAATTCCTACCTCAGTAAGGACGGGCAGTGAAACAGGAAAAGGGAACATCCCCACGACCTGCTTTTGTTCATTAGAATATTGGTGGGTGGATCAAAACAGCAGTTCACAGAAGAGACAAATCTCTCCAGCCAAAACTGTAAACACCCCTAGTAGGAACAGCGTGTCTGGTAGAAGTCTGACTGCTCCGTTCTCCCTTCTCCATTGCTCAGCCATCAACATAAACTCAGTTAGATTAGTTAGGTGTAAAATAAAGCAAAGACATCAAAAAAAATCTCACACCATTCTTTGCATTTCCAAATATCAGGAAATAAATGGGCAGTTATGGGCTGTGATCTATAGTGCACCTTCAGAATAACAAGTGTGGACTGGCAGGAACAAAGACTTCTGAGACTTCTTTGAGCTATGACAGTAGTCATCTTTCTAAATAATAATCATTACAATATATGATGCAGGCAGTATCCTGCCCTTTTAAAGGAATAGGGTTTTTTCCCATAGCCCTTTGTCAGTCACAACTTAGAGAGACAAGCTCAAGACAATTTGAATATAGGTTTTATCATAATAAAGATGATGCATGTTTGGACTAAAAGTTTTGGTTTGGCTCTAGCTCTAAACAAAAATACTTATGGAATGGTTTGCATATAAAACTATTCCAACACTTGTACAGGAGACTAGAAAGACAAATAACAATTGTGATGGAAACATTACATAACACCAAGATTGCAGCCTTTCTTTCCCATGTCTCAATTTTCTTTTTTTTTCTGGGATTTAATCATTAGTAGGTACCATATTTGAACCTCAGCAGTTTTATCACATTCAAGTATCTCCAGTTATTTAATGTAGATTTTCAATGAATATAAGTTAGTATTATTGGATAATAATACACACACTATACAAGCAGTTTAAAACGAAACAGCTGTTATACTGAAATTAATAGTTTGCAAATTATCTCCCTGCCTGAATACTGTTGGTTCACGCTGTCTGTTTGCTAACCTCAACTGTTTCCCTCACAAGGCCTATCTATGAAATAGCTTCTCAACTAACATTAGGAACCTGCTTTCTCCTCCTTTAAAAAACCCGTTAGATGCATTCATTCCCTGACATGTACTAGCTGATATATATGCATCACACTGATTGCCTTCTGTAGCTTTTCTGTTTTGTGCTGGTTTATACAATCCTGTCTCTGCCAGTAACCTTCTGGGCAGGGTTCTGTGATTAATTTGACACTGCTTTCATTTGTACAAGAGCTCATACACTTCTATGAGCTTGTGTATTCAATCAGGTTTGTCTGTTGCCACAGACAACAATGACCATCCATTTCTAACGAAAAATAACTGAGCTGCTACAGTAGGGGTGCACAAAATATGGCCCACAGTCTGGATCTGGCCCACCAAGGGATTTTGTCCAGCCTGTGGCAGGTCCACCAGTGCTGCCTGGCTCAGGTGCAGAGGGCAGCCCAAGCGGCAGGACATAGGGCCAGTCCCACTGCCCAAAGACGTGCAGCAGGGCTAGGGTGATATGCAGGCTGGATTCCACTTCTGGCAGCCCTAGCAGTGGTAGCAGTAGCCGTGGCAGCAGCTACTTCTGGCTGCTGCTGCCAGACCAAGTCCCACTGCCCAGGCACCCTGGCCCATTTGCCCAGCACCCACCACCAGGACTGGGACCCACTCAGGCAGGGTGTGTGGCCAGGTGGATGGGATGGGATTGTGGGTGGGTAGGGAGTGGCATCTGGGAACAGGAAGGGGAGGTGGGGCTGGGATCTTGGGGCAGTGACAGTGTGGGGCTAGGGCTTGGGCCAGAGCCACAATCCATTCCTTGCACTTCCCTGCGATGGGTGCTGGTTCTATGGGCAGAGGCATGTGTGGGGATCGCAGATCTGCCCCAGGTCCTGGCCCCACACTGTCGCTGCCCCAAGATCCCAGCCCCAGCCCTATCCATCCTACTCCCAAGTGAAGCTCCCCATCCACATGTGGCCCATTCTGTTCACACAGCCAAGTATGCCCTGCCTGCATCGGTTCCAGCCAGTCTACATGGAGCGGGATCATGGCTGTGCCTTGGGCTCTGGCCCCATGAACGCAGCCCTGGTCACCTGTCCTGCTCCAGGTTGCCACTCCCCGGTCACCTGCAACCCCATCCCAGCTGCCCAGCTGAGCATGGAGCAGAGCCACTTAGAGAGTTTTGGTGAGCTGTTGCTGCGGGGGGAAGAGGGAGGTGCTTACGCAGCACAGTTGGGTGGTGGGGGTTGCAGCTGACCTGGCCTGCAACAGCTCATCAAAACTTCTTAAGTGCCCCTCGGGCCCAAATAATTGCCCACCCCTGTGCTACAGATATTCCTTACTTTCAGAGATGGGGCCAGGTCTCTTGCTGTTCTTCAGCAGTTTGCCAAGTTGAAAAGTAATCATAAGCCGGTGGGATAAATGCAGATAGTTGTTTTCACCTACACAACCTTATTTTCAATGCCATTTTGTTCTTGTATAAAAAAGCACAACACAGGACTACCTACCAGATAAAAATTAACTTTAAGAGAAGTGCTAAAATGGGCAGATCTACATCGCCTATTAAAAGGCATGCGCTACTGTATGCATAATAATTCGTTCTGGACTTCACATTGTTTTTGTGTATGAATAATGGAAAATAATTACTTATCTAAACATTTTACACGGCATAGACTTATATTTCAAGTAAAGAAGTAGATGCTTGTAAACATAATGTCAACTTCTTAAAATGATTCTTCTTTGGAATAAATTTGGTTGCATTTCCAGGATTTTATTTACGGATGTTTGCCAAGGCATAAAGAAGTACTTCCTGCAATTCATACATTAATTGATTTTTCTTGCCTTAACCATTATCAAGCTGAAGGCATTACTGAGAGGATCTCCTCTCATATGTTATCAGTAATAAATATCAAAAGTTGCTGAACAGGTATTATAAATTATAATTAATGATGCTCATATGTGTAGTGGATGATTTTACCCGTGTTATTTCTATAAAAATCCAAGTTCAATCTACAGTAAGTTTATAGCTAACTTATTACTTCATTCTTAACAGGGTCTTGTGTTAATTACTGTATGGGACCATATGTACTGCCTTTTTGTTAATACACTTACGATAAATGTATAATGCAGTCATGTGGGATCCATAACAATGCAGTCAAAATGTATGCTCTATCATTTTTCCACATACTGAAAAAGCCAGAACACACTATCAGATCAGCAATGTTTAATTATCAAATATAGATAATTTTCTTGTAGTTGTCATCATTAAGAAATTATTTGGGGAAGTATGATTATTTATAAAGTGATAGGTGTTTTACAGAATCTAGTAACATAGCTCTGGGCTTGGAGTTACTGAAGTGGAAAAGATCCAAGCCAGAATATAACCAGAAAACTCTGTGAGCTAAAACCAGGGACTTAAAGTTCATTAGACTGGTAACAACATAAGTTTATTGCTTTCAACACCTAAACTCTTCTGATGTAGACAGTGAAGCAAAATAAAGTAATTTAACCAGATGACAATATGACACAAGGATCACATATATTGTTTAAAAGCCAGTATAATGTTAACTGGGCCTATCTCTCTACTTCTGAGTATCCAGGGTTGACAATTTATGAAACCCTGATCCTTAAATGAACTTTGCAGAACCAAAGGTAACATTTCAGGCTACTTATTAATAACACTGATTAATTACTCTTTTATGTTTTAAAGTGAGTAAACTGCAGCTCTACTTGTCTAATCCCACCCTAAAGCAATGCAGGACAGGAAACCTACATGTAGAGAACACAGGACTTGGAAAGGAAAAAATGGCACAATTTTTGCTGTATGCAAACTGTCTCTGCCACTTAAAATTACACATCCAAACATCCTACAATGTCTGCAGCTGTTTACTACTAGGTAAGACATTTCTCAAGGCACTCAGAAGCAGCTGCCCGTTGCATTCAGCACAGAACATCTTGAGATTTTCAAATCTTATAAATGATCAATCACACTGAAAGTGCAACAAAGTATTGTCAGGTCCATCCTCACTTTTGTTTTGCTCTGTTAATTGACACAATTCTTTGTTATCCTTCTGTCGCTGTTAATTTGTCTGATGCTTTTTGTAACATTAATGGCAACTTCTTTTGTGGGCATTTTCTTTGTGTCCCATTTAGCCTGTAAAAATGGAAAAAAATTCAGTGAGTTTTGCACTGACAGCAAATTGAGACATTTAAAACTATTACCTTGATGTCTGTCCAATTTAAGGATTTAAAACCAAGACAATCTACTATGTCCTAGTGCTGCCATATGAGTGATGTGTAGTAGTTTCCTTCTGAATTTCTCAATTCCTGCTAAACATCAAGGTTTATGGGGAGTGCCCTGTAGAAATGAACTGGCTGACATCAGTTCTCCAGGGAACTACCCATAAAACTCAGAGAGAGTTCTACCTAAAATCAGATGCAGTGAAATAGCCCAAGCTATTTGCTACCTGAAGTAAAAATCAGATAAACGTACAATGCACATAGTCGCTATGGAGGTACAACCCTCCTGCTTACCTTAACTTCCATGGGCTAACTCATGCAAGAAGAAAAAGCAAGATCTGATACATAACATATGAGAGTTCCATAGATGTATGGATGGATGGACAGCAAGTTGTAGATCATTTACTGTTCTCTTAATGAGGTAACCTCTCCTTCACCATTAAGGTCCTGTCCAGACAAGTGTGGCTGTGCAGTATGTGGCACCGCAGACACGTCTGCCAGCCAGGCTGCTAACCAGGTTCTGTGTGGCAGAATCACTGCTGCTGTAACCCAGGGAGGCCCCCAGGATCCTAAGTAAGGCTGCTGGAGCCAGCCCAGTGCTGGCCCCAGCCTCCCTTACCACCCCTGGGGTAACTTGCCATGTACCAGAGTGCACATGGCATGGGCATTCCCCAGAACAAGTAGCAGCAGCGCAAGGTGTGCCGTGGTTAGTTGTCCCTGGGGAACCAAACATCCATGCTTGTTTGGATGTGGCCTAGCGATCTTACATATATTAACAAGAGGCTCTACACTTTCCTTCAGTTTTACCTGTAGATGCAGTGCCTAGGGGGGATGTGGATTCAGATTTAAAAAGGGATTTATGTGCATTAATCATCTTCCTGTCTAAATGTATGTGTGTGTTCATATAGTTTACATAGTTCCTGTCTAAATACGTGTTTGTTCACATTTTCGCATTAAATTCAAAATTCTGTACGTGCCTATGCACTACATGCACACCTATGCATTCCAGCATTTAGACAAGAGTGGTCCAATGTGTTGGAATATGAAGGTTCTTTGCATGCTCATCTCAGTATGTGTGCATGCGCACAAGGTAAGCCGAAGGTAGACTGGAATTCAGTGAGGAGGAGTGGGTACACATAATATACCTGGGCTTGATTTCATAAGCATTTTCTAAATATGCTAGCTAACCACACCATGTCACAATCCTCACAAACTCACAGCAAAACAAAAAAACAGCAAATAAGTGAAACAGAGAGACAATATCATGCAGATGTTATCAACAGCAGTGCGTCCCTGTTTAGCTACTGTCTAGACTTGGTTTCCTGTCCTCAAGGAGAGACTGGAAATGTCCAGAGAGGGTATTAAAGATGGCTCAGTTCTGATGGGAGATATATTATGCATTTGTGCAATAATTAGTGAGCCTGGAGTTATGGTGCATTTATATACTTCCTTGCTGCCTTAACTAATGCATTGCTGATGGTGCTGGGAGTCAGGAATAACCCCCTATATAGGTATGGGAGCATAAATTCACTCCTAGTTGAACTGTAGATAAGCTCATATCCAATTCAGCTAATATGGGTGTACAGGCAGTCCTCAATTTATGACATTTCGATCTAAAATGAATGGCACTTACGACCTTGACAAATTGACCCCATGTTTCAAGGTTCCAACATGGGTTTCAGCGTTAGGATGCTCAATCCAGCTGAGTCCAGCTGGTAAGTCTGGAAGGGGAGGGGGGAGAGAAGGGGGGGGGGTGGGGG
>NW_017728992.1:164036510-164037033 GCF_001723915.1 Gavialis gangeticus | reverse complement strand
AGCAGCTCATCTGGGGCTGGAGGGGGCGGCTTCCCCGGCTGCGCGCTACTGGTCCGGGAGCTGCTCATCCGGTGGCTCCTGCCGCTGCTCCTGCTGCTCATCTAGGAGGGCACTGGGGGGGGCGGGGGTGCCCCCAGATCCGGGCGGGGCTGGGGCTGCGCTGCACTGAGCTCTGGGCCACCATGGCAGCGCTGCGAGTGGGGGCTATGCCCTGCCGCCATCGCTCAGCCAGGGTGGGGTGGGCATGGGATGGAGCCTCTGCGCTGCCTCCAGACAAGCGACACAGCGGCGGGAGCTCCAAGTTCCCCCCGGATGAGCTGCGCCTTTGCCCCGCGCCCCCCCTGCCCGGGTTGGGCGAGCGGCGGGGGGGGCGTGTGCCCCCAGATCGGGGCGGGGCAGGTGGCAGAGCAGGGGCAATAGTGAAAATTTGCCTTAGCCGCCATAGCCCTTGCTGCCCGCCTGGAGCTCAGCGCAGTGCACCCCGGCCCCGCCCCCCGCACAGATCCGGGAGCACCCCGCCCTC
>NW_017728992.1:164033004-164035880 GCF_001723915.1 Gavialis gangeticus | reverse complement strand
TTTCGTTGTGGGGACTTTGATCTGCTCTCCCACACCCCTTCCCTCCCCTCCCCTCCCCCACAACAGACTTACCAGCCGGACACAGCTGTATTAAGCGTCCCAACCCCGCATTTATAACATTGCTTCTATGGGAAAATTGGTTCCAAGTTACAACGTTTTGACTTAAGATGCAGTTTTCAGGAACCAATTGCATTGTAAGTCTGAGGACTGACAGTAATTCAAATGCCTCTATCAGTGACAATCAAATATTACTTCATATTTTTCCTGCAAGATTCTCGCATTCCTTCCCACTTTTGGGTTATGTAGTTTTTCATGGACTGGCATACTTTTTAAAGGAGCTATTCATATCAATCCAAAATCTTTTCTCTGTGAGGATCCAGTCATTTGGACTATCAGCACAAATCTGCTTCACTTTACACTAGTACAATTCCCATGAAGGTCAGAGTTGCGTGCATGACTGAGACTTGCATGGCTACGAGATGAACTCCACATATGGCATTGTGCATTATTTTGCATTTCTGCAGGTTGAATTGCATCTGCTATTGTACCACTTAATCCCCTAATATGACCACATCCATCTGGTGTGTCTCTACCTTTCACATATTTATTGAATCAAAACAATGTAATGTTAGCCAGGAAGCTTTCAGACAGCACTGTTCAGCAGTATATCTAACTTCTTTACTACAGAGGCATGTATTTACTGTTTAACAGGTGGGGAATCTGAATCACAGAGAGGGGAAGCAATTTACCTGAGATTACCCAGCCAACCAGTGGCAGACTCAGAATACACCTCTTCTGAGTCCCAGGGAAGCCCTCCCGGCCTTTAGCCATACCTTCTCCTGCTGTGATTAGATGTAAAAGGCAAGTGGAAGCCAGTAGGAATTCTCTTGCATATAAAATGAGCAGGACCCAACTCTTGAGTCCTTTACCTATAGTGTTCTCACACTGCCAGGGGCCCCATCCCCAAGCATAGCCTAGCCACCATGTCTGCTCCAGAAATGCAGTGAGGGAATCTGCTCTCAGATGTATTGGAGCTCTCAAGAGCAACCACAGCAGATACCAATCACTTTTGGTTTGGTGTGTGAGAGCAGGAGCAGGTAGGTGGGTGTGTTCAGAAGGGTATACTTTGGCAGGAACAGGAATGCAGTACAGGCACCCCTTTAGTATCAGCTGACTTCTCTGCACTTCAGAGCAACAATAAAAAGATCTGACTGCATATATATTTGCTAGAAAAAGACTAGAGAATACATGAGAAGAACCAAATAACAAAATAATGCTCATGTGACTTGTCCCATTGCAGTCAATGTTCACATGATTAAAAGGTTGCAAGAATTGGTCTGTCATGTCTCTTTTAACTCATCGACAAGAGGAGGCATGGTCCTCTTTGAATCTCTTAAGTCTGTTTTAATAAACTACTTTACATCCCTGCAGTAGCAGGACATTGACAATACACTTATCCCCCCCTGCTTTACCTGTGGCAAGTTAAAAGGTGCTTTTGGTGTTTGAGGCATTACGTCTGGTAGTTGGGCATGGTGGTTGTTTCCAAAGTTTTTAAAATCAGATTAAACCAGGGATGTCAAAGATACAGCTTGCAAGCCAGATCCAGCCTGCAAAGCTCTATCATTTAGCCCATGGTGCTGTCTACGGGTGTAGGAATTGCCTCACAGGCAGCATGTGGGGTGTGCTTGAGGGCCCTGCACACTGCAAGCAGCAGCCGCTCCAGCCACTTTGAGTCCACACTGCATGTGGTGCCTGCATCAGTATGCATCAGCGCCATCCTGGGGAACCGCTGTGTATAGCACAGCCCTGGAGTAGCCAGAGCAGACTGCATTTCATGTGACATCTGCTCCAGGATACACACTGCATCTGGCATGTAGGGCTGGTCTATGGGTCTGATCTGGCCTGTGGACCCGCTCTGTGCCACTCATCCAGCCTGCGGAGCCAGATGAATTTGACATCCATGGATTAGACCAACATTTTTGTAGCATGGTTTAGATAGGAGAATTCTGCCTAGAGCAGGGTGCTGGACTAGATCAGGGGTCAGCAATGTATGACCATAGGCTAGATCCATCCCACTGATTTAAAGCAGCCGTCACTTTCCCGTGCTACCACTAGGAAAAACAGGGGTGGCAGCTGATTTCTAGCTCCAGCCACCCACCTCTGACCTGAACTGGGTCAATCCAACCCACAGCCTTAAAAGGTTGCTGACCTCTGAACTAGATGAGCATCTTATGTGCCTTTCGATCTTACTTTTTTATGACTCTATAACACTAAATACAAGTCACTTTATTGTTGTTAAAGAGAGAGAGAAAAATCGTCCTCCATAATAACAGAACAAATAACATTTACAGAACATAATTCTAAAATGCTGCCAAGTTTCTCTCAAATTGGATTTAATAATTACATTGATTCTGTTATCTTATATTCAATTTGACTGATTATTTTTTCTTTATGGGCTAATGATTATGACAAGCATTTACATTTTTCATTTTCAGCAAACCTCCTGTGGCTTTAGATGTGGAATATGCATCTCTACTCCTGCTAGTGCAGTATTGAAGTGGAAAGACAACAGTATAGTCACAAGGGAATATTTCCATGTTCCAGGAGCAATGAAGGATGAAGAATAAAGTAGGAGACTTAAAATAAAACATTAATAATTAATAAAAAATTAATAAAAAATTAATTAATTTTTTTGTCAAGGTGAGCAATTTTTTATGTTGTATTGTATCATATAGTTCTAATTTATGGAAAGGAAAGGACATACCTGATTACTATTAAATATTTAATATAGGCCTCATAGGCAGGCCCTATGAGGAAAGGCTAAGGCTTCACAAGAGAAGGCTGAGGGGGGGATCTGGCAGCCTGTTACAAACTAG
>NW_017728992.1:164024818-164028004 GCF_001723915.1 Gavialis gangeticus | reverse complement strand
TATAGCATTCATTTTAAGCCTCCTCTCCCAGTTGCTCATTAGGGTCTCAATTCTTTTTGGGATGAAATCTGCCATACATGGTTTCATCCCAAAGGCAAATGTTTGAGCAAACCTGCTTGATGATCCCAATGTGCAATTTGGCAAGAGTCTTTGGTTCTTTTTCTCTCTCAGCACATTGGCCAATCACCAGTCAAAGGAAAAACAGGCATGTCTGTGATACTCTAGGAATGGCAAATCCTGCATCTGTGCAGAAGGTTGGACAAGATAACCCTTGAAGTCTCTTTTGTGATTCAGTAAAGATGCTTCAGAATCTGCAGCATCCCAGAGATATCATTTTTCCATACGGAAACATTAATTAGATGTTTCTACTATAAATGTATGAGGTACATGTGGGATAAAGCATAAGTACCTGATTCACGCCAACTAAAAACATTGGAAAGATTCCCTTTGAACTTCTTGAGCTTTGGATCAAGTCCTGACAAAGTCATGGCCCATGCAATCAAGCAAAGCAGTAATTAAGGAAAACCACATTTCTTTTTTGATTATTAATCTAAACAACTGAGCAGAACACACAACATTGTTTGATTTATTCACTATTACAGTTCAAAACCAACAAATGTAGGTTTTTTAGTATGACAAATGTGTGAGTTATTCTGACTGCTAAATAAAATATCAATTTTCTGCTCAGTGAATCATGACACATTGTCAAAGGTACTAGGCTTGATCACACTGTGGCTGCAGTGCAAGTATTTTATTTGATCACAAAACACCACCCGCGGTGTGACTGTAAAAAGGAGTACTGTCACAAAAATTATGGTTGTCCCACTGAACCTAATCTTGACACTACAGAACATATTTATACTCCTACCTCTGCTGTTCTGAAGCCATGTTGTTTCTGTGTCATAGTTCCAGTAGCATGAAGTGTAGGTTTTGAACACTGAGTACCACAGCTAGCTTTTTTCTCGGTGTTTAGCATTCCACATGCACTCGAGGACATGGTTACACAGGTCTGAGTTGATTTTCCATCCTCCAGAATGCCTAATAAAAGCATATGAAATTCTGTATTGAACATTACAAAAGCAGTTTATTGTTTATTCCCATTTTATAGCTATTTTGTAACTTTTCATGCAAAGAAAAGTGTCCACTTGATATCTAGCTTATATAACCCATGGCTTTAAATGTGATTCCAGGTACTAAAAATGTCTCTGAGCCTTCTTGCCTGTTTTTGTGATTTTCCTTTGTTTGTCAAACATATCTCTTGCCCTTATTGCTCTGTGAAAGATCCACCTGAACAAAATGGGAAATAGGCCTGGTTCCTGGGAGCAGCTGTATCTAAGACCTTGTTCCCTGCAGAGCCCTGTTGAAATCCTGGACACAAAGGTTTGCTCTCACAGAGCAGCGCACGAGATTAAGAGCATTACTGAGTGCATGGAGGCAGTGAACCTGACAGAGACCATGATCACATTCGCAGTGGCAGACGCAAAAAGAAAGTCCCCATTTTATTCCCTCCTAGTTGTGGAATTTTAAGGGTTACTTATAAAAATTCTAAATACGAAATATTCAGACATAAGTATGAGTTTTATAGTTTCATAGTTTCTAGGGTCAGAAGGGACCTGAGCAGATCATCTAATCCGACCCCCTGCCATGGCAGGAAGAGCACTGGGGTCAAATGACCCCAGTAAGGTGGTCATCCAACCTCCTCTTAAAAACCCCCAGGGTGGGAGCCTGCACCACCTCACTTGGAAGCTGGTTCCAGACTCTAGCCGCCCTGACCGTGAAGTAGCGCCTCCTGATGTCCAACTTAAACCTTCCCTCCGCCAGCTTGTGACCATTGTTCCTGGTCACTCCTTGCGGCGCTCGGGGGAACAGGGACTCCCCCAGCGCCTGCTGATCCCCCCTAACCAGTTTATAACAGGCCACAAGATCCCCCCTCAGCCTTCTCTTTTGAAGGCTGAACAGGTTCAGGTCCCGCAACCTTTCCTCATAGGACCTACCCTGCTGTCCCTTGATCATACGAGTGGCCCTCCTCTGGACCCTCTCGATGCTGTCCACATCCCTCTTAAAGTGCGGCGCCCAGAACTGGACGCAGTACTCCAGCTGCGGCCTGACCAGTGCCGCATAGAGGGGGAGGATCACCTCCTTGGACCTGCTCGAGATGCATCTGTGGATGCACGACAAGGTGCAGTTGGCCTTCCTAGCCGCCTCCCCACATTGCCGACTCATGTTCATCTTGGAGTCAATAATGACTCCCAGATCCTTTTCCACCTCCGTGCTGACAAGAGGGGAGTTCCCCAGCCTGTATGTGTGGTGCCGATTGTTCCTCCCCAGGTGCATCACCTTACACTTGTCTGTGTTAAACCCCATCCTGTTCTCCTCCGCCCATCCTTGTAACCTATCTAGGTCCAACTGTAGCCTGTTGCTCCCCTCTATTGTGCCCACATCCCCCCACATCTTAGTGTCATCAGCAAACTTGAACAGGGTGCTTTGCACCCCCTCATCCAAATCACTGATGAAGATGTTGAACAGGGCGGGCCCAAGGACCGAGCCCTGTGGGACCCCACTTCCCACGTCCTTCCAGGTCGAGAAGGACCCATCCACTACCACCCTCTGGGTGCGACTCTCTAACCAGTTGGCGACCCATTGGACTGTATGGGTGTCTATGCCACAGTCCCCCAGCTTCCTAATGAGAATGGGGTGAGAGACAGTATCAAAAGCCTTCCTGAAGTCTAGGAAAACTATATCCACTGCCACCCCTGCATCCAATGATTTAGTGACCTGGTCGTAAAAGGCCAGGTTATGTAGGTTTTCGCTTTATTTTTACAATAACTTGTGCAATAAAATCAGAGAACAAGGGGATATATTTTTTTGCCCATCAGTAATCAAATTACTCATATTTTTCCATCTGTAGTTGTAGAGTGCTGGTGAGCCTAAACAATTTCCTCATCTTGACCTACTAAGAAAAATAAGTTGTCACTAAACCTAACTAAATTTTAGCTGCAATACTAGGTCTTCATAGAATCATAGAAGTAGGGTCAGAAGGGACTTTGTAGATCTTCAAGTCCGACCCCCTGCCTGGGCAGGAGAAAAAACTGGGCTCAAATGATCCCAGCTAGGTAGGCACCAAGCCTCCTCTTAAAGACCCCCAGGGTAGGAGCCAGCACCACTTCCCTTGGAAGTTGGTTCCAG
>NW_017728992.1:164022851-164024294 GCF_001723915.1 Gavialis gangeticus | reverse complement strand
ACTGGACACAGTACTACACCTGCGGCCTGACTAGTGTTGCATAGAGGGGGAGGATCACCTCCTTGGCCCTACTTGAGATGCACCTGTGGATGCACGACAAGGTCCGGTTAGCCCTTCCAACCGTGACCTCACATTGTCAGCCCATGTTCATCTTGCAGTCAATTTGGTGAAAACTGTGGATCTGGCAAAAATGATAAGAGTGACAGCAAACAAGGTTGGATGTGCCACTGTGGATACTCTGGTTTTCATTGTCCAAAAACTTAAACCCTACATGTAAAGAAGCATATATACGAATAGCAAAAATATATAATCTTATAGTATAGCAGCAAAAATACTATAATCATTAGATAGGGATGTAAGGGTATGATCACAGACATAAAATAAAAATATAAGTGAAGGGGAACTGTATAACATGCGACTGTTATTGCTATTTGAACTGTGAATTGCATCATCAAAACTCAGTCATTAATCCAGCATGAATTCACGTATATTACTGTGTTAAGAGAAGTAGCTCTTTATTTTCTCCAAAAATCTGCAGGAAATACATACAAGAAGAAAAGCTGCCTAATCAATGGAAAGAATTTTCAGCAGCAAACTGCCAGAGGAAGTGACTGAGAGAAGCAAAGGCAGAGAAGCCTCAGGGGAGCACATCAAAACAGCTATGCCACCTCCAGGAAAGGTCCATCAACCATTGCGATGCTGAAAACAATGAAGACTTTAAACTAAGCCCGCCAGCAGATGGGGGGACTAATGCCACTGCTGGCCCACTGAGCCGCCCTTGCAGAGCCAGCAGGCCAAGGCACTTAAGGGATCCCATCCCAGCCCCAGCCCTGGAACAAAATGTAGGCAGGTCAAGGACCCCCAAGGGGACACTTGCACGCACATACACAAATGCCAGGAGCCTGGGGAATAAACAGGGGGAACTTGTTCTCCTGCTAAATGCAAATAACTATGATGTTATTGGGATAACGGAAACCTGGTGGGACTCCACCCATGACTGGGCCATGGGTATAGACACCTATACCCTGTACAGGAGCGTCTAGCCTCATCGAGAGTGGACAAAAGGGGCAGAGGTGTATCTCTATGTTAAGGAAAGCTACGCATCCCTGCAAGCCGACACTGGCACCCATGGTGGACGACTTGAGACCCTCTGGGTTAAAATCCGTGGGGAACACAGCATAGGGGATACTATGGTGGGGGTCTACTACATACCCCCTACCCAGGGTCAAGACCTTGACCAGGAGTTCACCAGGGCACTGGCTGAGGCCTCACGCTCCTGGTGCATGGTTGTCATGGGAGACTTTAACTACCCTGTCATCTTGTGGGAGGAGCACTCGGCCAAATTTGAGCAGTTGCAAAGCTTTCTCTCATGTGTCTGACCTCTATCTGACGCAGGAAGTCTACAGGCCGACAAGAGGTAAAACGCTGCTTGACCTTGTACTG
>NW_017728992.1:164017451-164017851 GCF_001723915.1 Gavialis gangeticus | reverse complement strand
ACCTATACCCTGTACAGGAGCGTCTAGCCTCATCGAGAGTGGACAAAAGGGGCAGAGGTGTATCTCTATGTTAAGGAAAGCTACGCATCCCTGCAAGCCGACACTGGCACCCATGGTGGACGACTTGAGACCCTCTGGGTTAAAATCCGTGGGGAACACAGCATAGGGGATACTATGGTGGGGGTCTACTACATACCCCCTACCCAGGGTCAAGACCTTGACCAGGAGTTCACCAGGGCACTGGCTGAGGCCTCACGCTCCTGGTGCATGGTTGTCATGGGAGACTTTAACTACCCTGTCATCTTGTGGGAGGAGCACTCGGCCAAATTTGAGCAGTTGCAAAGCTTTCTCTCATGTGTCTGACCTCTATCTGACGCAGGAAGTCTACAGGCCGACAAGA
>NW_017728992.1:164004573-164017440 GCF_001723915.1 Gavialis gangeticus | reverse complement strand
TTGGCTTTTTCCTGGGTGTCAGTTGTTAGTTGCCCCATCTGGTTCAGCAGGGGGCCAATGTTGCCCTTGCTTTTTCTCCAGCTCCCCACATATCTGAAAAAGGACTTTTAATTGTCCTTGGTGCTCAAAGCTAGTTGGAGTCAGTTGCAGTCTTGGCTTTCCTGGTTTGCTCCCTGCAGGACCAGACCACTGCAGAATATTCCTCCTTGGAGGTGAATTCCATCCTCTATCCTTTGTAGGCTTTTCTTTTTAGCCTTAGGAGGTCTGCTAGGTCCCTGGAGAGCCAGGGGGGCTGCTGTGCCCTCTTGCTGCGTTTCCCCCGGGATGGAATAGACTTAGGTTGTGCATTGAGGATTGCTCCCTTGAGGAACAACCACTCTTCTTGAACTCCCCTCTCCCTAGGGTCCCTTAGGGCCTCACTGACAAGCCTCCTGAGCTTGTCAAAGTTGGCTTTCCTGATGGATCGCTGGCCTGTCTCTTTGATGTTCCCTCCTGCTCTTGTCCCCTCTTGCTCATCTCTCAGTGTCTCTCTTTGCCCTGGGTGTCTACGGGGTGTGGGACCAGTCCTGTTTCAACGTCCACTCTGACCTTATCTTCAAGATGTCACAGTCCATGAAGCTGCCTCCACTCCTCTTCTTGACCCTGCGGGTTGACTGGGGATGCCTTCCCCAGTTCGGGCTCTGGGTGCCCTTCAAGATGATAACATAAAACAGAAAAAAAAAAAAGAAGAAAAGGAAAAGAACAGTAGGGGTTCGAGCCTCAGCCCACCCCACTCACAGATCCAGCGTCTGTGGTCATCAGGATCCCTCAATGCCATCCTCCTTGGCCCAACTGTCCTGACAGGCTGGGTGTGTAGCCCTTTAGGGGAGCCAGGACTCTTCCTGAGAGTCCGTGTCCGGTCTCCTGTGGATCTGGTGAGCCTGTCGAGTGGCCCGGGGAGCAAGATCGCCTCCTGTCTCCTGCTTAGCTACTGCCCACCCTGTTTCCCCACTGCCGGCTTTTAAATCAGTTGGGCGGCGGTTTCCAATGACGTCATCCACTAGCGCCTCTTCCAGCCGCAAATAAAAGCAGTTGATGAACTGTGCTGGCAGCTCTTCTCGGTGCGGCGCAGCGCAGCTTTTCCTATGGAAGGCAAGTTAGCTCCCTCCTTAGGGCTTTTTGTTTCTTCTTTCTGGCAGCTCACCCCAGCCTTGGGTCCCACCATGGGAGGATGTTCCAGGACCTCCGTTTGTGTCCCCCCAGGACAAATAGCAACAAGAAACATATGAATCCTGTGCAGATGCAGTAGTGTTTTTTCATGATGTGATGGCAGACAGCACGAGCAAGCACTGAGACCTTGATATTTCGATGAGCTCCATGTGGATATACCCTTGTGCTCTTGCAGATTCAGGAGTCTGTACAATACTCTGCAAGGTCAGGGCATTCACACGTAATTTAATATTTAAGAGACTGGCTAAGGATGATACTTGTTTTATAAATCTAAGTAATTATATGACTACTGGCATCCTGGATAAGCTGGGTAATCAATCATTAAATTTCCTAGCTTTTCTCAGCTCAGCAGCTTGCTTGTTTTTCCATTCCTGTAACTGCTTCATTTCTAAAGATAGGTAAGGTAATATGTAACAGGATTTTATTTGAAAGTGTTTCCTAAAATGACATTACTAGATGTGGCAGTAAGCCCACGTTTGTGGATTGGTGGAACTTGTAAAATACGATTTTTGAATTGGAGCCTAAAATAAAATCTGCCTAAATATGTTAATCAGCTCTGAAAGTTTGGTTTAATTTCTTAGCCAAATAGTGAGATTTCCATTAGAGACCATTTTCAAAACTGGATCAGACAAGCAGAACAGGAAAAGGGTAAGAGTTAGTCATGAAAGCTGCCTCCTTTGATATCTCTGGGACATTCTGATTTTTTTTAGGTATGCCTGGATACTCAATGTCTGGGTGCAAATGTCTGGGTGTTGCCAACCTACAAGTCTGCATCACAATGTAACCACATTGTAAATGCACTTAATATAATGAACTATCATGCCACCATTAGACACACATTATGGCTATGTTTCCAGAAGGAAAATACAAAACCAGTACCAGCCTTAAAGAAACCCACACTTTTAATCACAAAAACCAGTTGTTAAACCTGAGGGAGGATACTTGATGTCCAAAAGCTTGCTCAACTGCATTTCCAACCATACAGTTGATCCAACAATACAAATAAAAAAATGCTTGCCTCTTTTCCAGCACAGAAATGTGTATGTTATGAAGATGCATTCCTCGTTTCAAAGACTGGAAGGATTTTCCAGGTCCAAGTGGTCAGTAAATATTTAAAAATGCCTATTTTAATGTTAAGTTAATTTTGACAACGGCCCTTTAGTTAACCTACAAATTATAATTACCTATCACGTAGAATGGTTTATATTATGAAAAAACTTCGGAAACATTCATCCTTAAAACCTCCATAATGCCCTTATTTTTCAAGGGAAACTGAAACATAAAGGACATGTAATATTCCCAAGGTCAGAGTGTCAGGGACTGGTTTAGATCCTAAGACAACTTTCTGGGTCCCTGCACTGCACTCTTAATTTTCTTTACTGGATACAGTAAATATCTGATCTAAATCTTAATTCTCTCCCTTCTGCTGAAGAGCATAGGAGAAAGCCAAAGAATAAGGGGGAAAAAATCCTCTATGTTTTTCCCTGGGGGAAGAGGTGTTTGCCTTTCCTCTTTTCCTTAGAAGAAGAGAGATTCCACTGCTCACACTCCATAGATCTGAGATCGCTGCTGAAGATAGCAATGCCTCCTGTTATGAAATCTAGAGCACATCTTTGCTGCCTCCCAGTCCATTGTGGCTTTCTCCTGCTGGTTGTGCCTTTGGAAACACCTTCAAAGAGGTACCATAGAATAGGAGACGGGAGGGAGGGTAAGAAGAAAACTACGAGAGTTTCAGGATGCCTTAACTTTTTAAATATAACTGCAGGGGTCTGGGCAGCACTGATCTCGCAGCCCTAAATACAGCAATATATGCTAAATGTGTATCTCAAGTAGCAATCAAAACTCACTCATGACTTGAAATGGTAGAGCATAATTCTGAATGGGCCTTGGTTACTAGGGTGAATACTTATTAGTTTAGACTGGTTAAAGAAATAAGAGGGATTCAATATACCTCCTAAATTACCCAAAGTTTAAAACAACAATATTAACTAACAACAATATGAACTTTAGGGCTAAATCTGTGTTCAGGGCAAAATCTGGTTACAAAGGCACTATACTGGTTACAAAAGCACTACAATTAAAATTTAATGATAATGAGAGCATGCTGAAATCCATTAAAATGTCAAAATTCAATCAACTTTATGTATATCAAGACAAATTTCCTCCTGTGCAACTTTTTGATCTTCCACAAGCAAACACAAGAGTCAATTTTCATTATTCAATACTGGAAAAAATGTATTTACATTATCAGAGATATCAGATCTTCCCCTGCTACCACAGCTAGGATTTTCAGTAGTAGTATACATATAATCCTTTGTAAATGTTACATTTAAACTGAAGATGCACATGTCAAATCAATCATTTGACTCTGGTAAATAGCAGCAAACAGGCAATTACTTCCTCCTCAGAGGAACAGGTAAATAATTATTTTCAATTTTAGTGTTTGTGATTACAAAACATTCACACTTTTTTCTTTTCCTCTTATGTTAAGGACTTGTACAAGATTTATTCTGAACAGTCTGTACAACCATTGGTCCCCCTTGCAACAGTTTCCATTTCGTACTGTTAACCCCAGCTTCAACTATGTGTTTGACCCCATTGTGACTGAGGAAGTCTGGATCTTATTTCCAAAAATACAAAACAAATGTCAGTGCTTTCATGCTTTTCACCAGCATTTCATCCCATCAAATGACACATAGTATATACAGTGGTATACTTGCTGGATGTCCCAAGTGAGGCAAAGCTGCCTCTTTTTCAAACTCTGGAAAATGTTCTCACTCTGAAACCAAATTCTGCCTGAGCCTTTCCTTTCATTCTTAAAAAAAAAAGAAAAGAAAGAGTTTGGCTTCCCATTACTAGGGGCCCCTGTGCAACATGAGAAGTTGGAAGCAGACTAAAATCCTTCAGTCACTCCTTTCCTCCTCAATTCGCACCTCATTACCCCAGTTACTTGTCATTATTACCATTTGTATTACTATTTGTAGGAACATGTGCATCTCAAGTAGGGCCAAGGAGGTGATCCTCCCCCTCTACATGACACTGGTCAGGCCACAGCTGGAGTAGTGTTTAGTGGTAAGGGTAATTAACTATTTGAACAATTTACAATGGTTTTGGTGGATTTTCCATCACTGCATATTTTTCAATCAAGACTATAGGTTCTTCTGAAAAGACGTGCTCTAATTTAAATGGGAATTAATTCAATTAAGTCCTGAAGTCATTATATTAAGGAGATCAGTCTAGAGAACCACTCTGTTCCCTTCTGGGTCATCACTTTGTGAAAACACCAAAGGATATGGTAAAGCTGAGAGACCTAAATGATGATGTCTCCCTTCAAGCACATTTTGTTTTACAATGCTTGCTTGAGGGTGAAAAAGCTGTCACACCCATCTAATATACAACCCACAATGAAAGCAGAAACTATATTATTAACACCCTCAGTCAAGAGCTGTCAACTTTCCACCAAACCATCCAAGAAAAACTGAGTCTGTCCTCACCACCATGGTTGGCTTTCCACACTAGTACAATGTAGGGAAAGCATTCACCCTGTGGTGGTGAGTCTATTATATCTGCACTCCAAGTAGTAAAAAAATCATGCTTTTATGATTTAGTAAGTACTAGGATAAAACCCTGCAGATGGCCCTTGTATGGTGAATTTAGCAGCTCCCAACAACAACTTTGCAGAGAGAGAGAGAGGAAACTAAGAGTGCAAAATACACCGAAGGAGCAATCTGTGTTATAGAGCCAGAAACGCAGCAAAAATTAATATTTGACAAAAATGGAGTGGTTAGGATATTGTTCTTCTATAGATAAATCAGGAAATAATGCAGTCATAAACCCTGATCTTCAGGAAGACTTGAAGCTTCAAGGTAGCCTTACACACTTGTTCAAACAGAAGTTAAGCCTCAACCAAGCAGAGAACAGATCAGGAGATTTGCCACTTCGAAGGTTGCCAACCCTCCAGGATTGCCCTAGAGTCTCCAGGATTTAGAGATAAATCTCCAGGGGACTGCTGAGAGTCACCCAGGAGATAAATGATAGGGCATTCATTAAAATAAATATTAAATGTTGAATCCGATTTATACAGTTGTCCAGTGGGTTTTTAAAATGTAATAGTAATGTGCATTTGCCTTCCTGACGTACAGGCATTAATACTGTTGTGATGTGATGAAACCTCCCAGAATAGATTCAGACAACCCTAGTCTCTTCGGACAATGGACTAGATGGATTTAATTAAGAAAGAAAATCCACACAAACACTTACATACTACAGTTCATAGATACCAATACTTTCAGTCCAAGCTTATACTTTTATTTACCTATTTTTTTTTTAAAACATACATTTTTACTGAACTTTAAAAAGGAGACAAAATGAGCATTAGGTGCTATACATATATTTAGAATTACTGCACTCAGCAACCAAGAAACCAGCCGCCGCTCTGGTTTAAAAAATCTGGAATTTTCAAATTTCCAGCAGGTGCTCGGTCCCAAGCATGCTGGATTTATGAGGTTATACTGTATTAAATATTATACAGTGTGAGAGGGGAGACAGGAGCCCCCCCAGTGTGGCCCAGACCCCTAACCAAAGTGCCGCGGCACTCACCGTAGGAGCTGAGACAGGCGGCAGCAGGGAGAAGACTGGAGCATAGACGCCGACATAGGCTTGGTGGTTTTGCAGCTAGCTGTGCCTGTGTGTCGGGGAGAGCTAGGGGTGTGGCCTCTGAGCAGCACGGGCTGCTCAAAAGGCGGTCGGAGAAAGAACTGGGGAGGAGCGGGGGACAGAGAGTCGGAGAGCCAGCTGGGAGACGCAGGCTCAGGAGCTGGAAGGCTCCAGCTCTAGCCCCAGCTTTCTGGCGGAGGATGAGGCAGCTGGCCACCAGGAGACCAGTGAGTCAGGAGGCAGGTTCGGGGGTCGGCAGGAGCCAAGGAGCCCCACTAGAGAGCAGCAATCAGGTGGGATGCAGCTGGGGAACTGCAAGGCTCTGACTAGGAGCCCTGGAACTGGGACTCAGGGCAGTCCCTCAAGTCTGCAATCATCCTCGGACAGCTCTGAAGGGGGCAGAGCACAGGGAACTACAAGCCCCATAAAAGGGGAGAAGAGTGACGTCAGCAAGAGGGACCAAGATGATAGGACTCCAGGTCAGCTGGGCTCTGGAGTGGGGATGCTGGAGGAACTGGTAGGGATGGGCACAGGGGAGGTCCCAGTACCTCTGCCCACTAAAGGGGGAGAAGACAGACAAGCCCCTAGGAGAGGGAGAGAAAGGAGCCCTGAGAGAGAGAGAAAGAGAAAGGCAGGCTCAGGAGCTCCACTGGCAAGTGCCAGCATTTTTCTGTTGAATTGTGGATGACCCCAGCAGGGGCAAGTTTATTTTCCTTGAAGAGGGGGAAACCAGCCCAAAAACAAGGGGTGGCCCCCTTAAGGTTCACAGCCCAGCAGACAAGCCCTGGCAAGGTGGGCAGTGTGGGGAAGATCTGCGGGAAGCAGCATCAACACAGGCTGAAGGCGTGGTAAGGGTGGGGTAAAGGGGAGGTTTTGGAGCTCCACGAAGACAACCCCAGGGTTGAGACACCTCCGGGCCCCAACCGGGAACTGCCTCCCCAACTGATAACAACAAAGACGTGGCAGGCGAGAACAAGGGGCAGCGCCCAGACCATCTAGGTGGCACCAGAATAGGGTTTCAGCCTGACATTTCTGGGAGATACAGAACCCACGAAGAGTTCCCCAAAGCTTTACAATACCTACCAGCGACATACAGCAAAAGAACAAGCCACCTTCTTTTCCTGGAGGTCCAAGGCAGGGAAAGGCAGGTAGTCAACCATTATAAAGCATCATCCATATAATTCAGAAAAATATGATTAAAGATAATTTTTTTCTTCCACGAATCATGTGAGACATTTTGATTTTGATATCTAATTAAAATTGCACTTGCCATACTTTTGTTCTTCATTGAGGGCTTCTGATACTTATTTACCAGAAATATTTTGGGAAGTGGTAGATGGGATAGTATTTATTAACAGACCCCATCAGAATATTATGTGTGTCTCTGGCAAATATACAAAACAAAATATTAAAATAAACAACCCCACCACATATAATACTAATAAATAGCCACACAGCACAAAAATCAAGTTGCCTATTTTCCCTATATATCACCCCAAACTACATTTGCTTCTGTAACAGCTCTCCTACCTAGGCCACAAACTAGCAACACACTTAGACACATGTGTGGTCTCAAAGACTTCAGTGGAACTAGTCACAAGTTTAAAATTAAGCACCTGCTTAACTGTTTTGTGGCATTAGGGTCATAAAGAGAAAATGCCCAGCCCTCTAGATATTATAAAGCTAGTTTCATGTCACTTCCATTTTGCATGCCTCTAGCCGCTACAATGATACCTGCACCCATGAGAAATTAAAATGGCATTAAATTAATGAACTACAGAACGAGCAGGAAATGGGAAGATCTGGAGAAGTAACAATGTTTGGACTGATGGGGAGGATTTACTGAAAGAGCATTTATTTAGTAAATCTAATTTTTCTGGCAGACTTTAATATTGGTTTGATTTAAAACTGACATGTTGTAAATATTAGTTTAGGCTACTAATGAGAAACCTTAATTGGATTCCACCCTGAGTGCAATATATATTAACTGAAGGAAGAATGGAAATATTCAGTGGGATTTCTGTTCCAGTGGGCTAGTTACTATCATTTATTACACACAGTATTCAGTTAACTCTACTGTTTTCTTCTGCTGCCAGTTCAGGTTCTTTTATAATTCTCCGATTCAGGAGCTGAAGTAAAGACATAGTTTGATTTTGGCAAGAAAATCATCAATTTCTCCTTTCTAAGATAGAAATATAGCTATACTGCACATCAGTGTTATTTCCTTTCTGTCCCTGAGACATTTTCCAGTGCTCTTGGGTGGACATTCTGTGAAAAACTGAACTGATTGTCACTAAATCACAAGACATACATGTGAATGACATGTTCAGATTAATTCCTCCCAAACAGCAGGGTCTTTTGCTGCTTCTGATTGCTTTGGCTTGCCTTCACTTTTAGCACTGGGTTTGTACTGACAGAACTGGCAGAGAGGTTTATTATTTATACTTTCAGAGTTATGTAATCCTGGGTACCATTTAGGACCCATCTGAAGACTATCCCCATCAAATTAAGGAACGGATTTTTGAAGGAGTCTCACACCTTCCTCTTTTTATGCATACACAAGCCTCTGTTCCAGTTCTCTGTACAAATGGTCTTCCCACATATGTATTCTGTTACTTGTATACATAAAGACTGAAAAGTGGTTATGCAAAGCTAAGACACAAAGGCCGTGTCCAGACAAGCACGACCGTGCAGTATGTACCATACACCACGCATTCAGGTGTTCTCCACTGATGTTTTTTGACCCTGGAGTAAAAAAAAAACCTGTGCAAAAAAAAAAGCAGGGCAGCACATGTAGGGGCACCACACATTGCACAAAAAAGGAGTCTGGCTGGCTGAAGCCATGCTCCAGCTGCCAACCAGGCTCCAAGCAGCAGGATTGCCACAGCTGCAGCTCCCCAAGGCCTCCAGTTAAGGCTGCTGGGGCCAGCACAGCTGCTGGCCCCAACCTCCCCTACCCCACCCAGGGTAACCTGCTGCACACCAGAGGGCACATGGCACAGGTGACATGTAGCAGTGGCTCAAGGTGTGCTGCTGCTTCTTGTCCCTGGGGAAACAAACATCCACATTCATGTAGACATGGCCATAAGGGGCTACTTTCTAAAAACAAGGCATTGAGTGCCTTCCCAAGGGCTCACTCTGTCCCTTCATCAAACACCTTGGAACCCCTCATCCTTTCTTTCTTTTCCCCTTTACTCTCCTGTTCATTACTGAGAAGGAGGTCTTCTGTACAGTAGGTTTCCAGCAGACAGTATGGAGCAACAGAATTCAAAAGGGTGTGAAACCAGTAATGTCACAGAACATGTCATGTAAATAGGTAGGTTCTAGAACACATCTATGCTCCGCAAAAATGATCCATTGGTCACAGTGGCCATGTGTAGATGAAATAAGAGGTGTGTGTGCACGACACTTTCAAGTGGGCTAAATGCTTTTGAACTGCTTTAATAGTTTAGGTGTTTGCACACCTCGGCAGCATATTGTGCATTAATTCCAGCCACTGTAGGAAATTTGGTGGTGTAATGCGCCTTAAATAACTTGGGGCCCAGTGCTACCCCTACAGCTGGTCAGGCTGCTTGCTGGGTTTTTTTTGGTCCTTCAGTTGAGCCTGCCTGCACAGGCTCCTGCCAGGTTGCACAACTCCTGAGGTGCGTGGGGCCCAGTGCTTCCCTCCATAGTGGCGGAGCCCCTCCTGGGACCGCCCAGGCCAGGCGCTAGCAGGCAGGTGCTGCCTGGGGGGGTGCCATCGCTGCAGAAGGAAGCACCAGGCCCTGCACAGCTCAGCCCGCCAACAGCTCATCCCCAACCCCACCACAGGCAGGTAAACTCTACGGATTGGGCCCCCTAATCCTTGTTTACATTCAACGGGGTTTTTCAAAACCCACCATTTCAATTTAGGGAGAACTAAACCGAACGAAACCCCTGTCGCACATACAAGCACCCTCACAGGCCAGAGTAACTATTATGACATATTCCTTGTACATACCAGTTTGAGCCAATATATTAAGAAAACTAACAAACACGTGAAGTGTAAAAGCACACAGAGGAATACTGACATGCTCTTTTTTTTTTTGCATTTCTAAAGCTGGTCATTCCATTCTTGGGCTTTCAAGCTAAGATTGCTTCTTGTAAATTATACTTAAAAGAATAAAGATTTAATAAGATGAGATTTTTGTTTGCAACCTGATGGTTCCTTACTCATTTATGTTAAACTTTTAACTTCATGTTTACCTGGTAAATGAAACAGCAGATGATTGCAGCTGTGGTCATAACCAATACTGCTCTCTGTTGTTATGGCAACTAGTGTTCAAACAGCTCTGATTTTTTTTCCTTTCAGTCTCTCCCACTGTAAAGCAACATGGAATGGCAGGCCAATTTTCAGAAACTTCCATAATAAATTTTGCCAGTGCCCTGAACCCTTCTATTGTATTTGCAGTATGCTTATTCTAGCCCAGCCGAATTGCCAAGGTGATTTCTGACTATACAGTTTACCACTGTTGTCAGCAATCACAGATTAGTAGAACAACTACATAATTCTCCATCTGGCATTTAACTCAAAAGACTAGACTAAAACAAAAATAATTGTTCATAAACACACACATCTACAGTAGTGGCAATTACTGTATACCAAATAAAATGTGAGCCAGTCAACTTGCTGGACAGCTAACCTCAATTTACTTCATTTTTGGTGCTGTTAAATTTCCTTATTATTCTGACAGAATTCCCCTAATAAGTTCATGTACAGCCCCATTTTGCTCTCATCTAAACCAATGGACAATTAGCCAATGCCTTCAAGCAGAGAAGGATCTGGTTTATAATACAGACTTCTTTCCCCCTGCTAAGTCTATTTTTTGTGGCTGCCTGCTAACTCCAAGTACCTTTGTTTATATCATGAAAATGTTTTTCTCTACTGAATGTCAGGCTGATTTGCACAAAAGGTACTATGGATAATGTTCTTCAATGTGCTAAGGCTGTAAAATATTTAAAAACTGATACAGAAAGGTGTTCTGTTTTTAAAGCTTTATCAACAAAATTATACAAGTTATTTAAAACAAAATGCTGTATGAATAAAGTAGTGCTCAATTGGTTGAGATTTTGTATGAGTACGTTTTAAGCCAATCAATATGCAGCTTTGCAGCTCTGATACAAAAGCACTCTTCAACCATTATGATAGCACCCTCCAACTGTAAGTAGAGTCCCACTGTGCTGGTTGCTGTCAAAATGCATAGTAAGAGGCAGTCCTTGCCCAGAGGATTTTCCAGTCAGAGAGACAGAACATGATTACATGGTCTCCTTGAGAGAGGGAAGCATGTTAACAAACCACAGCCCAAGGCTGCACATGCTCATTCAAACTATCTACCTGGGTTTGTTTTCCTGGTAGAAAAACTTACACAGAGGTGCTTGAACAGAGGCATTTGAATGCCGAGCTTTTGAAGAGCGGAGAGCTTGCAATGCTGATACTGTGCAGCCACGAGGGCCTTCTGCACACAAGTGCTCTGCAGACTCTCTCGGTCTGCCTGGAAACAGATGGCAAACGTGCACAGGACAGCCCTGACCGGATCACCCAAACTGCTCAGGGTCAACCTATGTCTCCCTGCAGCACAATGTGGGGATTGTCAAGGGAGCAGATTCTGCTACCTGCTGGGGTGAAGCAGTACAGTGCATCAAGCAATACCTATCTCCTGGGGCAGGGGGCAGAAACTAAGTACCTTGGGATGCTGGAGGATTATGTTGTGGCTTTTCTCAGAAGAGAATGTGTACAGACATGTGCTTTCCAAAGAGACACCCTCCTTTAATCCTGGTTGTTCCTCAGTTATTCTTCTCCCAGAGCAGTTGTTTTTTCTCTCAGAAAAAAATTTTGAACACCTGTACACTCATGTTTTCTACTGCGAAAGCAGCAACTCTCCCAGGACAAACCTAATGTTTGTATGTGGCCCAAGGCACCTGAAAAGTAGAAACTGAAATGACCTGAACAGGTTGAGTCTAATTTTGGATGTTATGTGGTTAATAGAACTTCAAAAACATTTCCAAAACACAGATTTTGATAGCAATTTTGATAGCAAGTGTCCCAAGGGGACACTTGCCTGCCTGTACACAAATGCCAGGAGCTTGGGGAATAAGCAGGAGGAGCTCGTCCTCCTGCTTAATGCAAATAATTATGATGTCATAGGGATAACGAAGGCCTGGTGGGACTCCACCCATGACTGGACCATGGGTATAGATGGCTATACCCTGTACAGGAGGGATTGTGTAGATAAAAGGGGCAGGGGTGTAGCTGTCTATGCTAAGGAAAGCTACGCGTCCCTGCAAGCTGATATTGGCGACCAGGGTGGACAACTGGAGACCCTCTGGGTTAAAATCTGTGGAGAACACGGCACAGGGGACACAACGGTGGGAGTCTGCTACAGACCTCCCACCCAAAGTCCTGAGCTTGACCAGGAGTTCGCCCGGGAACTGGCTGAAGCCACATGCTCCAGGACCATGGTTGTCATGGGTGACTTCAATTACCCGGACATCTCATGGGAGGATCACTCATCAAAATGAGCGGTCACAAAGCTTCCTCTCGTGCATGGATGACCACTACCTGACTTGAGAAGTCTATGGGCCAATGAGAGGTAAAACGCTGCTCAACCTGTTACTGGCTACATAATGACCTAATCGGCGACCTAATGATCGATGGGAAGCTGGGTGACAGCAACCATGAGCTGATCACCTTCACCATCTGCCGTAAAGCTGGCAAGTCAGTCAGCAAAATGGAAGTCCTTGACTTCAGGAAAGCTGACTTTGACAAACTCAGGAGGCTTGTCAGTGAGGCCCTAAGGGACCACGAACCCAGGGAGAGGGGAGTTCAAGAAGAGTAGTTGCTCCTCAAGAGAGTGATCCTCAATGCACAAGCTAAGTCTATTCCATCTCAGCGGAAAGGCAGCAAGAGGGCACAGCAGCCCCCCTGGCTCTCCAAGGATCTAGCAGACCTCCTGAGGCTAAAAAGAAATGTCTGCAAAGGAT
>NW_017728992.1:163997153-163999573 GCF_001723915.1 Gavialis gangeticus | reverse complement strand
GAAAAACGTGCAGCATCCTTATAGGCTCGGCAGTGCTACGCTGGCTAGCACTGTGGAAGAAAGAGACTTGGGGCTCATCATCAACCACAAGATGAACATGAGCCTGCAGTGTGATGCTGCGGCTAGTAAAGCAACCAAAACGCTGGCTTGCATCCATAGATGCTTCTCAGGCAAATCCCAGGATGTCATTCTCCCCTTGTACTCGGCCGTGGTGAGGCCACAGCTAAAGTACTGCATCCAGTTTTGGGCTCCACAATTCAAAAAGGTTGTGGAGAAGCATGAGAGAGTCCAGAGAAGAGCCATGCACATGATCAGAGGTCAGAAAAACAGACCTTACGATGACAGGCTGAGAGCCATGGAGCTCTTTAGCTTGGAAAAGCGCAGGCTCAGGGGTGATCTGACGGCCACCTATAAGTTTATCAGGGGTGACCATCAGTATCTGGGGGAACGTTTGTTCACCAGAGTGCCTCAAGGGATGACAAGGTCGAACGGTCGTAAACTACTACAAGACCGTTTCAGGCTGGACATAAGGAAGAATTTCTTTACTGTCCGAGCCCCCAAGGTCTGGAACAGCCTGCCATTGGAGGTGGTTCAAGCACCTACACTGAACACCTTCAAGAGTAAATTGGATGCTTATCTTGCTGGGATCCTATGACCCCAGCTGACTTCCTGCCCTTTGGGCAGGGGGCTGAACTTGATGATCTTCCAAGGTCCCTTCCAGTCCTAATGTCTATGAAATCTATGAAATTTGGGAATGTTGTAGTTTAAATTTATCAAGTTTAAATTTATTCAGGATCACAAAACTATGTCATTATAATCTGAGATGTATCACATTTTTGTTGGATGGTTATTCCAAACTTATTTGCTTTGCAGTGTATTTAATGATTAGCCCACTGATGCCTTTACAAGTCGAGTACTGAGGGTTTGGAACAGGCTCATCCCAGAGGTGGTACAGTCACCCACCCTGGCAATCTTCAAAAAGCATCTTGATGCCCACCTTGCTGGGGTCAGCTGATCCCAACAGTTTTTCTTGCCCAAATGCAGGGGGGCTGGACCCGATGATTTGTAAGGTCCCTTCCAGCCCCTAACAACTATGAAACTATTAAATTCCTGCAATCCCTTACTTCAGTAATTCTCAACCAGGGTGCTGCAGCCTGATTCACAAGATAAATCCAGAAATTTCAAAGAAGAATCTATACTGTCAAAACCAGTCTGACTTGTGGCCTTTCTGAATTCTCTGTAATAAAATAACAACTCTATTTTTCTCACAGTCAAAAAATGAGTGAAAGCTAAGATGTTCTGAGGAGTACCTTGAGTCTAATGACAGGTGCCTTGATTCTAACATGCCTGAGACACACTGCCTTACTTGTTTGGGGAACCACTACTCATATTAACATTAAATTACTTTGTTGATTTCAGTGTAAGGAGAAAGTTGAGTTATGTAAGGAGCTGCAGAATCAAGCACTATGTGCCCCCAAGGAAATGTGTACTATTAGTACGCCCAACTATTCCCCAGGCTTTAAATAAGGTGTGAGAAATGAGGATCTTGTGAAAAGTTCTTAGTTTACAATGAAATGGATGCACTTACGAAAGACCGCTCTGCTGGATCATCTTATTGAGACTCTGCTTCTTTTCTCTCCCCTGGGAAAGCACTCACTCTAAGTACAGTATACAGGTTTGTCTTTTACAAGGTTTCTTTCAATCTCACCACCTGCAAAGCCTCACAATGTTCCCTGTTATTTTTATCTCTTTCTCTCTCCCTCTTCAATATGCTGGACTATTTGGCATTGGCAAAAGCTCAGTTGTGGACTTCAGAAGTTGCTATTGAGTATATTTCCTTCTTATATGACTTGTCCTGATCCCAGTGAGAGAAGGATCTGTTCTTTTATGGTTGGCATTATTTTTTGCGCTTCTTTGGTATTGTGCAAGTATATAAAATGACACGGTTCCTGCTCCTGAAGCTTGCCTTCTACAAGGAGGTGGTGGATGTGCTCACATTCATGTTTCCTTGCTTTGACCTCTTCATTCAGCTTGGTGAAGGGGAAAGACCTGGTTCAACTGAAAGGACTACGGGTCCACTTGTCCTGGCCCTCACCAAGCATATATTTCTCACCTATCTCTTGCTGATCTTGCTGTCCTCTCCCCTTTCTGTCAGTACTGCCTTTCAGCCCCCCTCCCATCCCCCTTGTTGCTCAGCACTTTTGCCAAGTCTACCAAGTCCATCAAAGTTGATGTCTTATCTACTCTGTGCCTTTTCCCTTTCCTTCTCTGATATGACTGTTGATTCTCTGTGTGTCTCGGTTTTCTGCACTTTCAATGCCTTTTACCCTCTCTTTCATTGCAAGGTCCATCAACCAGCCCCCAGCTCTGATTAATCCTCAACACCCACTTCCTCTGACTTTACACAGCAGAGCCTCTCT
>NW_017728992.1:163988419-163992153 GCF_001723915.1 Gavialis gangeticus | reverse complement strand
GCCTTTTCCCTTTCCTTCTCTGATATGACTGTTGATTCTCTGTGTGTCTCGGTTTTCTGCACTTTCAATGCCTTTTACCCTCTCTTTCATTGCAAGGTCCATCAACCAGCCCCCAGCTCTGATTAATCCTCAACACCCACTTCCTCTGACTTTACACAGCAGAGCCTCTCTAACAAAATCCAATGTCCAGGCTGACTTCCTCCAATACAAATCTTCCCTTAATTGTGTACGGTTTCTAACCAGACAACTCTATTTCTCCACTTTAATTGGATCCCATGCTAACAATCCCAGCCAGTTTTTTGTCACTTTTGACCAACTCCTAAGCACTCCTTACCTCCATCCTCTAGTCCTCTCTCCACACAGGATTTCACCAATTTCTTTGTTGAGAAAATTGACAATGTTATATTTCCTCCCCACCCAGCTTGCCTTCCTTTCCCTCTTGGCCTCCTACAAGTCTGTCCTGCTGCTCCCCTGTCCCAAACACAGAAGTTTTTCATCTGGTATCCTCTTCTAACCCCTCCACTTGTTCCATTGACTACATTCCATCATCTCCCTCATGCCACTGTCATCCCACCCTTACCATTCTACTTGACCTTTCACTTCCCTCTGGCTGTTTCACTCTCAAGTATCTCAAACAAGCACTTGATCCTATTTTCCTCTCCAAATGCCTATCATTCTCCTTTCATCTCTAAGTGCACTGAATGCACTATTTACAATTCCTGTTTGGAGTACCTCTGCTTATGTTAGATTGTGGATTCTTTCCCTTCCCTGGAATTAAAGCTACTGGCACCAAAGTCTATGACCTCTTACCTGTCCTCAAACTCCTTGACATGCCAGCTAGGGGTATGTGAAGCCGGCCCTATTCGATTTGAATTCAGCCTGAATCGAGAACAGTGATTCGATTAATTGATTCAGATCACTGTCCCTGATTCAATTCAGCCAAATCCGAATCTGAAGATTCAATGCTGATTCGGAGAATCAGTGATTCGGACATAGACACAGCTTTAAATGTTTTTTCTACATACCTCGAGGTACCAGGCACGGCTCATGAATGCTGTGATGCTGGGGCAGATGGAGCGTCCCACAGGAGTATGGGGGGGGCCCCCCCCACGTACTTGGTGGTGAACCTGGAAGTGGACCAGAAGTACTTCCAGTCCACTTCTGGGTCCGCCAGGGAGCGCATTAGGAGCCCCCCCCCCACAATCCCCTGGCTCAGGGATCAGCTATAGGGGGACCCCGGGTGCCTCCCCAGACCCAGGAGGCACCAGTCACCGATCTGGGGGAGCACAAGGGGGCCCCCCCATCTGCTGCCAAGTGAGCTGGGGACACCCCATCCGCCCCAGTATTGCATCATTCGTGAGCCACCTGTTACCTAGATGTATGTAGAACAAACATTTAAAGCTGTGTCTACGTCCAAATCGCCGAATATTTCCAAACCTCTACAAATTGATTCAGAGGGTTCCAATTTGATTTGCAGAGATTAAAGAGTCCCCTGATTCAATTTGGTTTTGGAGATTCAGCCACCAAACCGGGCTGAATCTCTGCCGAATCGAATCAGGGACCGAAGCTTCGCACAGCCCTAATGCCACCCTTTCTTGACTCCCATCAATCATATTTTTTTTCTTGAAATATGGTCTTCACCTGGCTTCCATGTCTCTGTCCTCTCTGGATTATCCCCTCAGCACAATCACAGAATCATAGAAAATTAGGACTATTTTTTATTACGCTATAAAGAGAAGCAAGAACCTCCACAGTCCATACCAATCTGACCATGGGATAAAATTCCTTCCTGACCCCAAATATGACGATCACTCAACCAATGACTTTTACAGAGACTTTTCTTCTTCCCCCTAACTTTCTGTGAAGATCCCAAATGTCTTAATTCTTGGTCCCCTTCTCTTCCTCTATGAGGCCCTTGTTATATGGTAATTTTAAATGACTTCTGGAACTCTTAACCCATGGACTGGCTGCACTTAACATCTTTAACTGACTTAAAGCCCTTGTTATTTGTTTTAAAGTTATGCCATTCAAAGGCAGGATCATCTCTAATCCACATAACCGTGCTCCTGTTCCATTAAGGTGTGGCCACTCCCCATAGCTATTCTGCCCAAGTTAAAGTCTTCCAGTATCCCAGGATACAGTGGCTCTTCCCGAATCACGGCAAGCGGGGATGCCGGGGTGCAGCAGGGCACCTCTGCCCCACTGCTCATGGCAGGCAAAGCAAGCGCCGCAGCGCTGAAGTCCCCACCAGCTGTGGTGCCTCCCACTGCTGCACGGACAGACTTGCTGCTCCTACCAAGCAGAGCAAGTGCTGTGGCCCTGGAGCACCCAGTGGCTACCATGCCTCCTGCTACCGGCCAGATCAGCTTGACCTGGCAGGAGCAGCAAGCTGGTCTATGTGGCTGCAGGAGGCACCGCAGCTGCTGGGCACTCCAAAACTGTGGTGCTCACTCTACCTGGCAGGAGCAGGGCAGGCACATTTGCTATGTCCAGTGGGAGCAGTGGGTCAGTCCTGCCCCTACCACCTAGTCCTGCCCCTGCTCAGTGGCAAGTCACAGTTGTGCAGAGGTTTTTCATCTTTAAGGTGTGACTGCTCCATTAAGCCAATCAACACTAAACCGATTAACATTTGTACAGTTCACAGCATAAGGTGTAACATGGCCCTAATAATCTCATCTGCAAACACAAACTCTTCTACTACCTAGTTCTATGCTGGTGGGGACAGGAGTCTGTAAACTCTCTGGGGCAAGTCTTTTTGTTCTGTGTTTGTACTGTGCCCAGTACAGCAGGGACCAAGATTAGGGCTCCTAGATCCTCATACAAATAATAAAACAATAATTATGTTTGCTGCTGTAGTTCTCCTGCTTGACCTGTGGCAGTTTAGGGTGTTAGGTCTGTGTTGTGTCAGGGTTGATGTAGAATTTGGATGATGATTTGTATGGGGTGGTTTGGATAAGGATGGTCCAGACCCCGGCCATGTGCTGGATTAGATGACCTCTGGAGGTCCCTTCCAGCCTGACTTCATAGAAATCATAGAGAAGTAGGGCTGGAAGGGACCTCCAGAGGTCATCTAATCCAACCCCCTGCCTGAGGCAGGAACATTCCCACACAAACCACCCCACATAGCAAAATCCAAACTCTACGTAAGACCACCATCAACCCTGACTCACCACAGACCCAACACCCTAACCCACCACAGGCAAAGCAGGGGAACCAACAGCCGCCGACAGCCAACTTCTATGAACGTGATCAGTATTTGCTCAAGTGATCTGGGTCGAGGGTCACACCCCACTACAGAGGAAGGCAAAACCCCCCACGTCCAAACCAACTGACCCTGCAGTAACATCCCTTCCTGACCCCCAAATACGGCGATCGGTCTGACCCTGAGCAGAGGGGCAAGACCCTCTAGCCACGAGCCTGTCTCCAATTCCATGGACTGGGCGAGCTGTTGAAACGCACCTGCCAGATCTGGGCCCCTCTCGCACCGTCTGTCCCCCGCCCACCGGTTCTGTCACACCAGCTGCCCAAAAGCAGCACATCCCGCCGGCAGCCCGCCAGCCTCATTTCACCCACGGAGCCGGTCCTCTCCTCTGTGCGGACCCCAGCGAGCAAGGCCACAGCTGTGCCTCGCGGAGACCTCCCGTAGCGGCCTCAGAGCCCCAGCGCCCCGCGCGCGGGGAGGTGCCGGCCCGGCTCCCCTGCCCGGGCGCAGCGGCAGCCCCGACCCGCTCCTG
>NW_017728992.1:163973387-163988408 GCF_001723915.1 Gavialis gangeticus | reverse complement strand
GGCTGCCTCGAGGCTTTAGCCACCCGTGCTGGGCCCGCTGCGACGAGAGAGCCTGTGGGCACCGGCGCCCAGACACCAGCGCTTCGGCTCCGCAAGCCGGCGGGCTGCTGCTTGCCGCCGCCTCCGCTCCTTCCCCCACAAGCCACACGCACCACGCCCAGGTTGCTACCGCTCCCCTGGCAGCCCGGCGGGTACCACAGCTGCCCCGTGCCCACCCGCACAGGGGACTCCGTTGGGGTTTGACGCCTGTGTCGTGGGAGTTCCTGGAGGTCAAGGCCCATCCGTGAGCCCTGGTAGAGACGGTCCTCCAATGGAGGGATTGCCTCCCAGTCCCTAGGAGCTGGAATCGGGAATTAGACCCCATACTACTAAGCACCCACATATGCCTAGCAAAGATATCTCTGTTCTAAAAAATTTCTCTCTCCTATAATTATTTTATAACAGACAGCAGTAAGTATTGTCCCTAGGATTCCTTTTCCCAGGGACCCCCAAGGATTGACACAGCCCCTCTTTGATTTGGTATCATGTGAACTTTAATAGTAATCCCTAGGCTTTATTTCAAGTTTCCTCCTTGTAATATGACTTGGCAAGACCCAGCAGCCTTCGGGGGTACCGGGCGCAGACCCTCCTGTGCTGGGGGTGTGGGAGGTTAGTTTCTGGCTTCCTCCGTGTTCAAACAAGAATTCCAAGGTTGCTCCTGTCTCCCCAGGGTGGCAACACAAAACACACGTGTTCCTTGGTTTGTCCACTACTTTTGTAACTTCCTCACCCCAAATTGTCCAATCCTCAAGTTTCTTACCTCATTTTTTATATAAGGTACTCCAATCCTATTTTGGTTTTGGTTTCCTTTCCTTTTAGGGAAACTACTGTACCTGGTTAGCCCCCCGTACCAATCACAGTACTCACTTTCCCCAGTGCCTTATAAGGCACTCTGTACAATTGAATTGCTTAGTTCCAGGAAGGCCTAAAGTTATGCTAAGAGCCTGAGCATAACTCAGGTTGCCTGCTGCGGTAAGCAGCTGCTTCTAGGACAACAACCTTGTATTTCAGTGGTGGCAGATGACAGAACAAGGAGCAATGGCCTCAAGCTGCAGCAAGGGAAGTCTAGGTTAGATATTAGAAAAACCTTTCTTAGGAGGAGGGTAGTAAAGCCTGAAGCAGGTTACCCAGCAAAGCTGTGAAATCTCCCTCCTGAGAGGTTTTTAAGAACCTGGTAAACAAAGCCTTGACTGGGATGATCTAGTTGGGGATAGTCCTGCTTTGAGCAGGGGGTTGGACTAGATGACCCATGAGGTCCCTTCCAACCCCAATTTTCTGTGATTCTACTATATAAATACCCCCTTTCTTTCTAATGCATTTTATAAAGCAATGGGAAAATCATACATGGGAATCACTTTATCCACTACTGAAAACCAGCCGCTCATTAACAGCATGCAGCAAGGCTACACAACTATGCAATCAAAACTGGGGAAGGTGGAGGGGAACACAGATGACCACAATAGGCTGTCAGTGTTGGAGTTAGACACACAAAGCTACTAGTGTTGTTAGCCATCATCTACAAAGCATGGCATGAGATGCTGAACGGATGAAAGGGATTTGGTGGATCTCCCTTTTATGTCATCCAATACATCCACAGCTTCTGCTTAAAAGTGACTCAGAAGGAAGAGAGTTCCCTATTATTGCTAAATTACCTGTAATGCTTCTCATACAAGGCAGCCACCTAGATGTTTCTTAGCAGCTACTCATCCAAGTTCTGACTCACCATGGTCTTGCTTACCCTATGAGATTTGATGAGATCACTCACGTAAACGGTATTGATGACATTTGTAGCCCACATATTTTCTGCTACTGAAGCAGCATTGTTTCAGAGGCTTCCAGAGCAGCAATCTAATGGGAAGAAGATCCTACTACTTCAAGGCTGGCTCACAGTTTCCATGGATTACTACTTTTGTTTTTTAAAGAAGGGCTTCAACATGGAATTTTAAAATTCTACTGACTACAACCTGGAGTCCCCACCAGTGACCGTTAGAAATGTGCTTTTTCTCACTAATTCTTTCCCTGGCATTTCTGATAAAGTATCCAGCAGAGTCTAGACTCTAGAGATATCTGAAAGTGTGCAGGCAAACATGACACATTTCCTGCTCAACATGTTGTATACCCCAGCCATGACATTCTAGGGCAGTGGGGTCTGATCTTTTTGGCAGGCATCCCATGGATTACTGCACTCCCCAAGTGCCACTCAGATCCTCTTCCACTGCCTGATCTGCTGCTCTGCTTTCTATTCCCCACTCTGTGCTCCATGCCTGATCTCCTGCTCTGCCTTCTGCTTCTTGCCCTATGTGCTGCTGTGCTGCCTGTCACCTCCCTCATCTGTTGGGTGCCACACACAGAAGCTGCCCATGCCACTTGTTCCTTATGCAGTTGTAACTGTTGGAAGTTGGCAACCCCTGTTCTAGGGAAAGGCTGCTTAAGGAACCTGTGAGATTCTGGATCAGGACTGTTGTGACCATTATGTTTGTTAAGCGGCCATGTTCGCCAATCAGAAAAGTTATACAAAGTTTGTAACGGTTGCTAGGCAGACTATAGTTGCCTTTCTGCCATGAGTGTAAAAGATAGACAGCAGCTAGAACTTTCTACAAGGCAGGATCCAGCGTCAGTCAGTCAGTGCCATGGGCCTATCGAAAGGTGCCTCACACAATCACATCACCGCATGTCACCCAAGCTATAAAAGGAGCCCCCGCCTGATTGTCAGGGTCTCTTCTGAGTCCAACGGACTCGGAACGACTCACAGCAGATTATTATGGACACAGCTCGGCCTTCGAAGTAGCTAACCGGAGGAGGATGCAGAGACCCGCCTGATCCCAGCGACCTGAAACCCCTGAGACAACCTAATGTTGAAAAGATCCTGTCACAAGGACTTGGGCAATAAGAGCAAGGGAGTATCAGAAGTTTTATTTATTGTCACTAGGTTTACAATTTTTAGAAAATGTGTTATTTACTGTAAAAAAAAGGGCAACATTTATGATTATTAACTATCCTAAAATGCAGTACATCCTGCCATGTACCCCCAGCCCTCATTTTGTTTTTCTGGTATGCCGGCACTCTGGTGCTTTCCAAGGTAAACATTGTGGTTTCTTTCAGCACTCTGGTCAAAAAACGTTGCCTACCCCTGCTGTATACTTTTATGCTTTGCAGTTCTTAATGAAATAAAGAATTATATTTATTTTATTCCCAAATGGATAAACATAGTAAAATAAAAATAATTCTAATCTTGAGAAATAAGGAGAAGCAGTTTATTGGGGGAAAAAGAGAAGTGATAGGTAAATCACACAATTTAGATTTCTCCTGTAATTTTATCCAACTCAGATAGGAGCATTGATCATAGCTGTACCAACAGAGAAAGGAAGTACAATTCATTAGCGTTGAAAACAATAAATCCATGCTTCTAGGTTTATCAAGGAACATAAATCACATTCACTCCAGCAGTGAACCCAATGAAGCAAATGCAGTTACATCAGCAATTAATCTACCCCATTGTAAAGAGAGGTGGACAAACATTCAATGGGAAGCAGGAAGAAGGATGGTGGGCATGTGTGAAGGAAAAAGTAATCTGAAGAAATTAAATGGAGAAGGTTCACAACTTGTTTTCTTTCCTTGTTTCAGTGTCCCAGCTATTTTAAGAGAGCAGAAGTGAGACTAAGAATATACATTTTTTCATGGTCTCATTTCATTTTTCCTACTGTTGCCACCAAACTATAAAACTAGTAATTTTTATAATTATTGGTAAATAATTAGCACAAGTACAGTGTCCTGTCATTCAAAGTAAGTGTAATTTGTTTCTTAGACAATTTGCATTTGTGCTGATTGGTCCTGCGACAACAATATTTGTTGAATGTAAAGCAGTAAAGGCTGCTCTATATATGTTGTTTACTATCTTACTAATGAAGAAGCATTTGACACCACATAGTACAAAGAAAATTGGGGGGAAAAACAGCTAGAACAACTCTTAGGCATTCTATATTTAGTATTTTTCTAAATGAATTTAACTTAAGTTTTTATTTTTCCCCATAAACCTCCTTGCATGGCAACAATATGGTGCACTAATAATCATTTTCCTCAGATAATCAGATCAAATTCACTATTTTGTCATTATGCTGAAATCAGTGAAGTTGCACCATGAATGGATTTAATCCCTTAGCTCTTATCTTTGCTTCAATAATGCATCTATTCTTGTAATCTTCAAATTTTGTATTTTTCCTGGTTCTGTTTAATAGAGTTTAGCATGTGTATAGTTTTTTACCCCAATTTTCTTTTATCATCTGCTTTGCTTTGCATTGGACAGCAACCAGAAAGCCAATTTCACCAGTCATTTGAAGATTCTTTGCTATGGTACAGGTTTCTCTCGCTTTATGCTGTACAGGTTTTCCTGGAAAATGGTGCACAACTGGAATTTGCATAAAGGGAACCCACTGTACAATGTAACAAATAGGAACATGTTCCAAGACCTCAACTATGCTGACTCCCAGACCCATTTCTACTGCTTTTACATGACAATTTTGGTACTCACTGTGGCTGCCGGGACTGACGGCGATACCCGCCCTGATTGCCGCTTGCTTGGGGCTCTTCTTGGGATCCTTCCCCCCTGGCGTGACTCCCTTCTTGCCCTGGTTGCTCCAACACTCCCACCTGGAATCTGCTCAGGTGTTGGCAGTGTCTCTGACTCCTTCCCCGGGTCCGGCGTGCCAGCAGCTCACTTGCCTTTCCGTTCGTGCTCTCGACGGGGCACTCTGCCCCACACCGTCTGGGTCTGCCCCTGGCTTGTCAGGCTCTGCAGGTCCTGTGGAGCAGATCTTCCTCCCTCCGAAAGGTGGCTGCAGCCCCCTTTCCTCGCTGCTCTCTCCTCCTCCTCCTCCTCCTCCTCTCTCTGTGGTGTCAGCCGCCATTTTTATCCCTGCCGGCCGGTGTTCTGGATTGATGACACCAGCCGGCCTTAATTGGATAAAGAGGTGGCTGATGAGCCACACGGGCTCCTCTCTCTGCCCCTGTTGCATTGCATCTCCTGCTACCGGTGAGTACCTCGTATTATTTCTTCCCCCTCTTTTCCTGGGACATAACCCCCTCCCCTCTGGCCACCAGCTGCCTTGTGGTGGTTCTGTGAGGCTTATGCCTCCGTTACCTATAATCATACGTGTGGGCCGACATCCTTGCTGACTGATGCCCTGGCTCGAGCCCTCATCGCATCTGGACAAAAAGTCAGCCATTATATTGACGTTCCCTGGCTAGTACACTATACGGAACTTGAAAGGCTGTAACGCCAATGCCCATCTCATTATCCACACATTATCGGTTTTGGCTGAGCTGAGCCACTTGAGCAATGCGTGATCAGTGATGAGAGTAAACACCCTCCTTAGTAAGTAATAACAAACGTGTTCCACCACCCACTGGATAGCAAGGCATTCCCTTTCGATTGTCACATACCTTGTTTCTGCTGGCAGTAATTTCTGATTCACGTAGGCCACGGGTCATTCCATGCCTGCGTCTCATTGGGTTAGTACAGCCCCAATAGCAGTTTCAGAGGCGTCTGTCTGTAATATAAATGGTTCATCAAAATTAGGGGTGTGTATGATCACATCCTCACGTAGGACTTTCTTTAAGACCCGAAAGCTCTGTAACATCTCTCCCATCCATTTGATCCCCTTCCGGTTTGGCCCCTTTAGGGCCTCGGAGAGGGGTGACGCTATTTCCGAGAATTGTGGAACAAATCTACAAGAGTAGTTCACCAGGCCAAGGAAGAATCATAACTGTTTGAGTGTCTGTGGGGCCTGAAAGGTGCGGATAGCCTTGACTTTATCCTCCAAAGGTCGGATGGTTCCTTGCTCCACAAGGAACCCTAGGTACTTCGTGTGTCTGTGTGCAACTGCGCACTTGCAGGGGGTTGCGGTCAAACCTGCCCTCCTCAATTCTGTCAATACGGCTCTGAGGGCCCATTGGTGCTGGCTCCGTGATCGCACAAATACGACAATGTTGTCAATGTATATTCTGCATGGGGTGCCAGAATGCGCTCCATTAGCCATTGGAAGGTGGTGGCGGCCCTGTGTAGTGCGAACGGCATCTTCACAAACTCGTACAGCCCCTATGGTGTTCCAAAGGCAATCTTGGGGCGGTTGTGCAGCTGCACGGGAATCTGCCAATACCCCTTGGCCAGATCTACAGTAGTTATGAACTGAGCTGCCCCAGTTCGTTCCACTAACTCAGTTACCTGTGGCATAGGGAAGGCATCGAATGTAGCTGTTTCATTTAGCCTCCGGTAATCCACACAGAGTCTTAAGGTCCCGTCTGGCTTCTGGACCAGCACTAGGGAACTCCGCCAAGGACTTCAGGAGGGTTTAATAACACCAAGTGCCAGCATTTTCTCCACCTCTTTATGTACTTCTTCTGTTAGATGGTGTGGTATTGGTCACCACCAATCCCGTACAATTGCACCTATGGGCATGTGGATGGAGTGGTACGTGTCCTGCACCCATCCGGGATCATCCGAAAACACATCTCTAAATTCTTTGAGGAGATTCCGTGGTTCAATCTTTTGTGTTACAGTTAGCTTGCTACTGACGTGGACTTCTTTCAATGGCTCTGACACTCCCAGGCCTGTATTGATTTCTTGGGGTCCAAGGTCATCTGCCGCTTCTTCCGTGAATGTGGCCCACCCCTCAGGTTGTCGCCATTCCTGTAATAGATTAACGTGGTAAATCTGTTTCATTTGCTGGTGACCTGGACGGTAGACCTCATAGTCGACCAGGCCTACCCTCCGTAGAATTTCGAATGGTCCTTTCCATTGGGTTACCAGCTTACTATGCGAGGTCAGCAACAGCACCAGCACCTTCTGCCCTGGCTGGAACTCCCATTCCTTAGTGTGCGAGTCATATCTCTCCTTCTGCCATTGCTGGGCGTGTCATAAGTTGTTCAAAGCCAGCTCTCTCATGCTCTGGATGTGACGCTGGAATGCTTGTTGATACATAGACGGATCTGGGACGACTGCAGGGTTATGTTCCCATTCTTCTCGGAGGATCTGCAACAGGCCCCGTGGTCGATGACCTAATACTAGCTCGAAAGGGGAGTACCCAAAGACTCCGATGGGGCATCCCAGAGAACGAACAAGGCCAGGGGGAGCATCAGGTCCCCATGTCACTGGTCATCCTGTACGCATCACCGCAACTCCTTCTTCAGGCACCCATTCAAACATTCTACTAACCCATTGGTCTGTGGATGACAAACAGACGTACGGAGCTGTTTGATCCACAGGGTTTGACACATACCCTGCAGTACTCTGGAAATGAAGTTTCGCCCCTGGTCCATTAGAATTTCATGCGGGATACCCATACATGCTATCCATTTCACCAACTCCTCCGCAATCCGAGGAGCCATTACAGACCTCAAGGGCACCGCGTGGGGGTACCAAGTCGCGTAATCCACAAATACCAGGATGTACTGGTATCCCATACTGCTGCGGGGTAGTGGTCCAACAACGTCCATGGCGATGCATGAAAAGGGAAGATCGATTATGGGCATCAGCCTCATTGGGGTCCAGGGTGGTCGGTCTTCCCTTGCCTTTTAGCACATGGGACACCCCGCACATCGGTGTGCCATGTCCTCTCCCATCCTTGGCCAGAAGAACCACCGGGATATCTTGTCCATGGTTCGATCCCTCCCCATATGTTCCCGAACTGGACTGGTGTGTGCCAGTTGCCACACTGCCTTCCGGAAACAAGAGGATACCACCAGTTGCACCCTGTCTTCCTCATCCACCCCGCCAGGTTGAACCCAGTACAAGAGGTTGTGTCTTACCTCAAAGTGAGTCACAGGGCTTGAGACCGATGCAGGCCACTGAGAATCATCTTCCACCCGGGTCCAAAATTTCTGTAGTTCAGCATCCTCCTTCTGCGCTTGCTGGAACTGCTGGCTGCTGGCAATATCTTGCAGATCCGATACGGTGTCCCCATCTCCCTCATCGGGTCCCTCTCCTGTTGAGTCACTGAGCCACCCCTCTTGCATCCTGAGGGCCCTATGAGCGACCTCAACGTCTCACACCCAATCTAGGACAACATATAGTGGGGCCCAATCTCAGCCCAGAAGCATGTTGCACCCTAAACGGTGTGCCAGACCCACCAACAGCTCCCCTTGGTACTGGTGGCGTCGTCCTGCGTCTTTCTTGTGGGTAGTACAATTCCAAGGCCGCAAAGGCTTTAGTCAACTTCAGCGCGTCATCACAGGACTCCAGGTAGTGCTGGCATACCCAGCATTGTGTCCTTTCCTCCAAATCATTCAAGAATTGTTCCAACACGATTTTATCTATGGAGGTTGTGAGTGTACACGTCACCAGATTGATCCACTTCCCAAAGAGGTCCTGTAGTCGCTGAAGTAACAGCCTGGGCCTCCTCTCTTCCACCCCTTTCTTGGACTGCAAAAGCTGCCGGTAGTGTTCCGGGCTAATCTCTAGCCAGTAAAGAATAGCAGCTTTGACTGCCTCATAATCTTGGGCTTCCTCCTGGGTCAGGGCCCTATATGCTGCTTGGGCCTTACCCACCACCAAGACCTCCAGCTGGTTGGCCTAGTATCCTTTGTCTAGGCCAGTAATGACCGCGTGGCACTCGAAGGCCTCGATATATGCCTCCGGGTCATCTTCAGACGTCATTTTTGGCATTTTGAAGGCTGACAAGCCATGCTGCATCCAGTCCTGCTGCCGCTTCAATATTTGCTGCTGCGAATCTGCAATTTGGGTTAAGGCCTGCAGGTTCTGGCCCAACAGGTCAGCCGAGGCCATCTCGGCAAGTTGCATGTCTGTCTGGTAGCCCCTACCTGTGCCTTCCAAGGTCTTCCCGGCCATTGCACCAATCTGTGGCCGCCGGGCTTCAAATATCCGTTTGTGCGCGACCTTTGCCCTGGTGGTAAACGTAGGGCATCCTACAGGCTCATGTTGTTGGCCTAGCTGATGTCTGCTCCTTGGGTCACCTCCCCCATTCTCGCCTGCCACAACTGGTTGTTCTTCAGTGGACGGGATTGGTCGACAGGTTTGCTCAGTGGCCTGTGGTTTGCCTGGCGGTCATTCACAGGGCTCTGCCACCCCTACACCTCGGCCTCACACCCCCTCGCGTAAGTTGTCCCTCCATCGGCCTCATCCCCTCTCATGGAGCCGCGTCTCACAGCTTGACACCTGCATGCTTGTCCCCTGCAGTCAAGCTCATCTGAGCGGTCCTGCCCCTTCTACCTTCCCTGCCTCCACCCCTTCTTTTGGGGAAACACAAAAAACCTCTGAGGCTCTCCCTCAGCCCCATTCCTTGGGGATACTCACATCACCCTCTACTCTTCCCCTTCGCATGGGGCAAGCAAACAAAACTCGTCAAAAAAAACACTAAAGAGATGAGCCACACCTTGACATGGCTACGCCTGGGCCCCTTACTATTCTCCCCTTACTCTAATCTGTGGACGTTCTTTTTACGGCATGTCACCTCTGAGGATCACTCCCATTCTCCCGCTGACATGGCTGGGGCTGACAGCAATACCCGCCCCGATTGCCACCTGCTTGGGGCTCTTCTTGGCATCCTTTCCCCCTGGCGTGACTCCCTTCTTGCCCTGGTCGCTCCAACACTCCCACCTGGAATCCACTTGAGCATCAGTGGTGTCTCCCACTCTGTCTTAGGGTCCAGCGTGCCAGCAGCTCACCTGCTTTTCTGTCCATGGTCTCGAAAGGGCGCTCTGCCACACACCGTCTGGGTCTGCCCCTGGCTCATTGGGCTCTGCGGGTCCTGTGGAGCAGATCTTACTCCCTCTAAAAGGTGGCTGCAGCCCCCTTTCCTCGCTGCTCTCTCCTCCTCCTCCTCTCTCTGCTGCGTCAGCCACCATTTTTATCCCTGCTGGCCAGCATTCTGGGCTGACGTCACCGGCCAGCCTTAATTGGATAAAGAGGTGGTTGATGAGCCGCGTGGGCTCCTCTCTCCGCCCCTGTTGCATTGTGTCTCCTGCTACTGGTGAGTACCTCTTATTATTTCTTCCCTCTTTTTTCCCAGGACACTCACCAACAGCAGTACACACAAAGCGCAGGGCACTATCATAATGGGGATGGCAACTACAGAAACACGTGTCACAGACAACGAGCAAAGAGCACAGATCTACACAGGAGACTATATTTGCGTCACTCCCACAATGCACCGCACAAAGCAGCTGACCGTGGGCTTCCACCACACCGATTACAAAAGAATGAATTTATGTTGAAGATCTGGTCAATGTATCCTTATACTCCTACCTACTTCCAGCTACTGGAATGACCTAGCAAAGCACTGGCATTGACGTATAATTTGAGGGGCAACTTGCACAAATGGCCAAGGATTAAAAGAGTGCAAAGGTAGCTTAAAGCTATTTCCCCTACCACTGAATTGCCCTCTGACTTCTCTAACAACTCTCTAACAGCTGTACCAAATATTCTGAATGTTAGATCACTTTAGGTTCTGGGACCCAGGTGTTTTCTGTCACTGTAATGCTATCTGTGCATTCTTAGCAGTTTTCAAGCAAATGTGCTACTTGTGTTCATTATGTTCCTAAGCAGACTTCCTTCTTTTTAATTTGGGCAATATTAGCAATACACTAGTGTTGAGGGCATGTAAGAATTTATGTAGTAATACACAGTGTCATTTTCAGAGAAGTGGACTGGATTTTCTCATCTCTCATGTTTACAATTCTAAGTTAATCTTTGAATTGGAAGCATGTCATGCAGCAATACTACGATTTTGGAGCCAAATAGAAAAAAAATCAAATCCTTTTGACTTGTGTCAGTTCTGTTTATTTATACAGGCAACCAGTTTTTCAGTATTTCTTCCTCTTTTTCTTGGTCTAATGAGCAAACAAACATACCTTCAGTATCTCCATTTGATTCAAATCTACACTGGTAGCACAGTGAAGTAACAGTTACAAATACTATGGCCGCATCCAGATGAGCACAGCCATGTAGTATGTGGCACCACCGACATGTCTATAGTGCCACATACTGCACGTTCAGCTGTTCTCTGTGCTGCAAGGGGGGGGCTTTGAGGGGTCAAAAAACCCACGCAAAAGAAAAGCAAAGTGGTACATGCGGGGGCAGCGTGCGCCACTTAAAACTGGAGCCTGGGCAGCGAGAGCCATGCTCTGGCTGCCAGTCAGGCTCTGAGTGGCAGGATCGCCACTACTGCAGCCCCAGAAGGCCCCCAGGACTCCAGGTAAGGCTGCTAGGTCCAGCCCAGTGCTGGCCCCAGCCTCCCCTACCTCACCTGGGGTAACCAGCCACACGCCAGAGGGCGCATGGCACAGGCATTTCCTGGGGACAACTAGTGGTAACACAAGGTGTCCCACTGCTAGTTGTCCCTGGGGAACCAAATATCCATGTTTGTGTGGACATGGCCTACATATGGCTTTAAGTAAGCAATCTCTTTTTTTCTTCCTAATGGAAAGTAGTAAGGAAAAAAGGAATGAAAAAAAAAACCCTACAGGAAATATAGTGGCTTGAAACTGAGATAATATTTGGGTTACGTTTCTGGAGGATTTTAAATTAGCTTCCAGTCTTGCAAGTAAAGCCATTCAGATTTGAAGATAGGCTTTGCATCTGTGATTGTAATAACTACATATACCCATAGTAACACATATCATTTTCCATGTGCAAAATTGCATATTATTCTTTAAAAAACTGGCCCTGTTGTTGAGTTGCATATTTATCTGATGAGGAATGACATTATCAGATATTTCTCCACCTATCATCATTAGTGTAGCTATTAATATGCCTTCCAGTCAGAAACCTGAGTGGGAAGAAAACGTCTAAAATTGTTACATGGCTACTTGATTCAGCCTTATTCATGAAGCAACTCTACAGCCTGCTCCTATTCACTCTTTCTGCAAATATTCAACATTTAAACACACAAATATAAGCAGGAACCTAGCAAAATCATGATTTTGTGGATTTTGCGGAAATCATTAAATCTGGCATTGCCCATGAAATCCACAGAAAAAAAAGAAAAAACTTATTGAGAATAAAATGCTGGGTCCCCAAAAGGCGCCAGCAGTCCTCACAGCATTGCTGTCCAGCCATGCAGCCCAGCAAGGGGTGGAAAAGGGAGAGGGAAGCTGCCAGCACAAAGGGGAGCCCAAGATTGCTGCTATGCCTGCTCTTCACTGCTGATTGGCTGAGCAGGCTGCTTGTCATCAACAGCAGTGGGCAGGGCTGCATAATGGACAGACCTTGCAACCAATCAGTGCCAAAGGGCAGGGCCATTGGGACCCCTTGACCTGTCAGAAGTGTGGGGACCCCCATCATGATCAGATTGTGAAAACAGAGGCTGGCCTCACAATCTCCCCATGAAATCAGCTGGGCACCTCCTTGAGTTGGTTAGACCCCTAAATATAAATATTTGTGAAATGTGAAGAAAGCATACTGCACATCTGCTACACAACCAAGGGGGTCTGGCCACAATCCCTCACCATGATCCTGGATGTTAGTGAGCTCTCAGAGCTCACCAGCATGTGAGCAGAGCTCCTTCCGGGAGCTGCAAAAGCACAGGCTGAACAGTGCTGCTGGGCACTTTTAGAATCATAGAAAATTAGGTTGGAAAGGACCTCAGGAGGTCATCTAGTCCAACCCCCTGCTCAAGGCAGGACCACCCCCAACTAGATCATTCCAGCCACAGGCTTTGTCAAGCCGGGCCTTAAACACCTCCAAGGATGGAGATTCTACCACCTCTCCAGGTAGCTTGTTCCAGTGCTTCACCACCCTCCTAGGGAAAAAGGTTATACCTAGACCTCCCTTGTTTCAACTTGAGACTATTGTTCCTTGTTCTGTCATCTGTCACCACTGACAGCAGTCTAGCTGGCTCCTCTTTTGAACCCCCTTTCAGATAGTTAAAGGCTGCTAACAAATCCCCTCTGAGACTCCTCTTTTGCAGACTAAATAAACCCAGTTCCCTCAGCCTCTCCTCATCAGCCCTAAACTTCTGTGAATCTGTGAATCTGCAAATGTGACCCAGCCCTTGAACCATTTTTGTTGCCCTCTGCTGGACTGTCTTCAACTTGTCCACATCCTTTCCATAGTCGGGGGTCCCAAAACTGAACACTACAGATGTGACTTCACCAGTGCAGAATAGAGCAAAATAATTACTTCCCTCGATTTACTGGCAATGCCCCTATTAATGCAGCCCAGTATGCTGTTAGCCTTCTTGGCAACAAAGGCACACTGCTGACTCATATCCATCTTATTGTACATTGTAATCCCAACCCCCCAGGTCCTTTTCTGCAGAGCTGCTGCCCAGCCAGTCAGTCCCCAGGATGGAGCAGTGCATGGGATTCTTCAGTCCTGAGTGCAAGACTTTGCACTTGTCCTTGCTGAACCCCATGAAATTTCTTTTGGCCCAAGCCTCCAATTTGTCTAGGTCACTTTGAATTTTAGCCCTACCCTCCAGCATATCTACTACACCCACCCAGCTTGGTGTCATCTGTGAACTTGCTAAGGGTGCAATCCATCCCATCTTCCAGATCATTAATGAAGATATTGAACAAAACCAGCCCCAGGACAGACCCTTGGGGCACTCCACTTGATACCACCTGCAAACTACACATTGAGCCGTTGATTACTACCTGTTGAGCCTGACAATCCAACCAGCTTTCTATCCACCTTACAGTCCATTCATCCAACCCATACTTCCTCAGCTTGCTTGCAAGAACGTTGTGGGAGATGGTATCAAAAGCTCTGCTAAAGTCAAGTTATATTATATCCACTGTTTTCCCTACATCCACAGAGCCAGTTCTCTCTCATCAAAGAAGGAAATCATGTCGGTCAGGCATGACTTGCCCTTGATGAATCCATGATGACTGCTGCTAATCACTTTCTTCTCCTCCAAGTGCTTAGAAATGGATTTTTCGAGGAACTGCTCCATGATTTTTCCAGGGACTGAGGTGAGACTGACTGGTCTGTAGTTCCCTGGATCCTCCTTCTTCCCTTTCTTCAAGAGGGGGTGGGCACTATATTTGCCCTTTTCCAATCATCCTCTTCCCCCTTGTTTCCCCTACTGCTGAATTCAGTGGAAGGGAGGAAGGAGGGGAGAGTGAACAGCAACAGGCTCCAGAGCTTCTTGAAAGCAAAGATTTGGGGCAGACCCCACTAACCAGCCAATGAGCTTGTAGAACTCACAGCGCATCCAGGGTCACAGAGGGATGCAACTGTAGTGCTGCAACCCCCCTGGATCTTCCTCTGATCTACAGAGCATTTATAAACAGATTACATTGCTCTCTGGCTGTCCCTCTAGCTTGCTCTTTCAGCCTTTTGGCTATGGGCAAGCGAGATTAGGGGACATCTGAACTCCAAGGTCTCTGGGCTTTGGGATTGCACATAGGATACTTGCCATGGATTTGGGAGTAGCTGAAGCCCCAGGCTGAAGAGTTTGGGAGACAGGATACTTGCTGGTGCGGTGGTAGCATGACACAGACTTGAACAATTGAGCTCTGCTCAGCTGATAGAATTTGGAACTAATTTGACCCAAGACATGAAATTCCAAAAAAACTCCTAAAAGATTAAATTAATCAAATCAGTAATACTTTCATCCTTTCCCCTCCTTTCTCTTTTCATACAATAGTCTTTGGTTTAGAGATCTGTCACCCAGATGTTCAGGAAGCAGGAATTTCATTTCCCAGACCTGAACTTGCCTTTGGACTTAAAAATATTTCTTTTTGGGAGGTTACAATTGCTTTTTTTCAATCTGCCAGGTGGAAAGATAAGATTTATAAATTGTTTCCCACCCCCCCCATATAAAGTCGGGAGCGTAAGAGTTATGAAGACTTCTAGAAAAATGCTTTACATAGGAAAATGGCTCTAAATGCTTTTTCTGAATTAAAAAGGCAATGGTCATGCAGACACAAATGAGGGCTGCATCCGTCACACCCGGGGATCCTGCTTTTCCCTGATAAAAAAAATCGCAAATTCATAGTTTCATAGTTTCTAGGGTCGGAAGGGAC
>NW_017728992.1:163961080-163970529 GCF_001723915.1 Gavialis gangeticus | reverse complement strand
CAGGGCTATGGGACCAAGGACCTGGCTCCACAGCCCCCTGCCCCCCCAGCAGAGCCCAGGCCCTGCCTGCCGCCCATGGGAGGCAGCAGCTGCTGCAGCAGAGTGGAGCCTGGAGCCCCCCACCCCCTCCGCCACCTTCTGTGGTCTCAGGCGGGGAATGGGGCAGGCTCCCTGCCACTGCATGCACTTCTGGGGGTGGGAGGGACCCGCACCCCCCAGATCTGTGCACAGGGTGGGTGCGGGCTGCCCTCTGCAGGCTCAGGCTCCCTGCCCTGCTGTCGTCCCCCACAGTCTCTGAAGTCCAGCTGGTGCAACCCAGCAGGTGGGGAAGCTCCTTGCTGCTGCGAACTCTGCGCTGCCCTGGCGAGACATCCCCTGCCCACTGTTGGCTGTTCTAACTCATGACACTCTTTGCACATTACATTTAAGGTGCAAATAGAGTGGCATGACAACTGCATCCTACACAAAAATGCAAACAACTCCTTGAGCTCTGGTCCCACCTCCATGTTCTTCTGTCCTTGATCCCTTGGATACCTACAGTCCTGGCATAATCAGAATGCAGGTCTACTTCAAATGATGAATTAAATGAAAATAACAGTAACACCTAAAGGTCATCTGGGCACCATGCTGTATACATTTGAATAAACAGATGCCCTTGTTGAATGAGGATGCTGATTGCAGCATAGCCAGGACATTACACAGATGCCTGCACCCACTGGTGCGCAGGGGTTTGGAGAGACAGGCTGCAGAACCTGGACCTGGTAAACCCCCCACTATGCAAATCTACTCAGGCTTACTGTGCAGCTCTAGTCCAAGAGCTAACTGAAGGGCTATGGAAACCTCCATGCAGTAGCAGCTAAGGAGCTTCACTGCCTAGTGTAGATTAATCTACTTTTGTTTCCCTTTGTCTCTATAGAGCCACCCTCCCATGCCATCACAAACAGACTGTTCACCTGAAGCCCTGGGCAAGCAGTAGGATCTTCCCCTGAAAGTAATATAGAACATAATTTGAACTGTGTATTTCAAGTTACCCTACTTAAGCCATTTATCATTTTGAATGTTTTGGCAAGGTCTCCCCAAAATGTTCTGACCTTAATTTGTAAAAGTTAATTAAAATATTCTTGACTTTTACCTTGAGACACCTCCTCTGATTTACTAGCATTAAGAATTAAGCAAGCATTATGTTATACGCCTTTATTAGTAATTAATTTACTTCTTATGTGATGGATGAGATGTTATGGTTCCCTAAAGCAATAAGTCAGTGAAATCTAGATTAGTAAAAGGGTAGATACACATTACTGTAATTGGAGCAGTATGTTAGTGAAGTTATATAAGGTTAAGAGGGTATTTAATGCCTTACAAGCATCACTTATTCAACCAGTCAAACTTGGCAAAAAATTACCTTTCTAAAGCCTACCATGTTTGTTTTAGTCTCAGGGTTGACTCTATTTTCTGTGGAAGACATAGACAAGGAAGTGGTTTAGAAATTTATGATAGAAAACTGTAAAAAAAGTTGTTTTGTAATTAAAAAATAAAGCCAAAACTATCAATCATTTTGCCAAATTGGGTGGAGAGAGGAATCACAATTTGACAGAGATCAACCTTAAAAATGACAGTTGAGACAGATCATTTGATTAATTTCACTGACAGTGATAATACTCAATCGTGGATTTCAACATGGCTGAATATTCTCCTTATGGTGATTAGATCTGGTCAGAAATATGAAAACTTCTGACATCAGTAAAGGTTTGTTTGCTTTTTTCTTTTTCTTTTTTTGAGAGAGATTGGGCAAAATTCTGCCTCCCACCATACATTGATCCCCCTGTGCAGGGGCATTCAGTAACCCCTGAGCAATTGATGGTTGAGGCAATTACCACTCCTGCCTCACCTAAAACTACATGTTACCCCAAGATTAGAAACAAACAGATACACAGCCATTCCAGGTAACTTATACAGTAGGCAGCTATTACTATACCCCATCTTTGGTCAGCCTTTAGCAAATGACTACCTTAGAATAGAGATGGACAAAGGAAGTTTAAATCACTGTATGTTATACCTGGAAAGTTTTACTGTTGATCCTTTCAGAGCTAACCCCTGCCAGGTTGTTTAAGGTTATGGGCCAGTGTAGGCTGGTATAAATTTTTCATCTGTCTATGCTAGAAGGTTTATTATTATTACTACTATGATTATTATTACTCTTACTAGCTTAGCACTTTTCTAAATTGCAAATTTTACTTCCTATATCAACTATATTTTTTCCTGAAGTTTCAGAATTTCTAAGAATTCTAGTTTCTAACGAGACCTACTTTCTGATTTCGTATTACTAGTAAAAAATAGGGATCTCCTTAAGATCCCCTGTGAGGAAGAGTGATGTAAAATTACTCAATTTCCCTGCAGTGTCCTTGTCTACATCAACCACTTCCAAGTGATCCAGCAGATCAAGTTCAAATGCACTTTCCTGATTTTTTTTCCCCTAGAGGCTGATCCATGTCTGAAGGTAAACTCTTGAAAAGTTCAATTAGGCAAACTTCAGCCAATTAAGTACACAGAAAATTCTTTTAAAAAAACCCATAGTTGAAAAGTGCAATATGTTTAACAGCTTTACCCAGACCAATTTTTGTCCCAGTAGTTTAAAATTTAGCCTGAAAATAGACATATGGCCAATCTAGGGACTTGATTTGATCTAGTAAACATCAATTTTTGCTTGATAGATTTATTAACCTAAGGAAGCAGGGGAGTCTTAGTCACTAGAAGTTTTTAAATCAAGAGATAATGTTTTTCTAAACAATTAGTCTAGAGCTACACTAGCAATTATGGGCTTGCTGCAGAGATCACTTAGCAAAATACCGTGGCTACGGTATTCAGAGAGACCAGCTCATCATAAAAGACTTTGTCTACTGGCCATAAAATGTATAAATGTGTTTTAAAATAGACTTGCTTCCCGAGTCATGAATTTTTGGAATGGAAACAACAACAATCATTTTGCATTTGCTTTCAATTAGTAATTTCCCAGTGGTTTGCTGATAAACCACATGTGGATTGCATGTATGTCGACTGTCTGGGAGGCAGTCTTCCATACAGTGGGTCAGATCTTCTGGTGTAGCTACCATAGCTCTATTGACTTAACCAATTCACACCATCAGGGCCAAAGACTGAATGTGCCTATGGAATAAGGCACAAACTGAAACCCCACCCTTAACCATTCTATTTTTTGATGTTCAACATTTTCATTTGCAGCTTTAAGATTAACAGAATTTAAAATGCACTTCAGTACTATTATTTTGGATTTAACCCTTTTTAGTTAGCCAGAAAAGGCTATTTTTCTCTTTATCTTGAATAATTTCTTCCTCTTGCCTTATTAAAACAGACCAAGCCTGCAGCATCTTTTCCATGAGATTTTTTCAGAAAGTTCCTTTTTTGTAATTAGTTTTTGGGCAGAAGTGTCAATACCTTGGAAGCAACTACAGATTCCTTGTTACACAGAATATATGAAATGCAACTGTAAATATTTTGAGGTTTCATCCACTGCAATTTGCTATACAGTATCTGACTCACTGGTAGCTGTGCAGAGCCTGCCTCTGCGTTTGCCGCTCTGTGTCAATGCAGTAAGAGAAAACAAATGATACTGTTATTATATAAAATCACTTCCACCCACTGTACTGACTCACCAGTATCACCGAATGGGATTTACATCAGTATTAAAATCTCTCTCCATTATCCATTCCTGCTTCAACAAATTATTTATCCTTTCTTCCTTACCCTTCTTTCTATGACGGTAACTTGGGTAGATTTTTTCTAATCAGACGTAGTGCATTGCCAGAGGCTCTGAATTTGCCATTCCAATTCTGTTCAGTACAACTGGCTGTACATTTAGTTACAATGGCACAGAAATTGTAAAGATGATTTTGTAAAATTGTAAAGATGATTTTTTTCTCTCTTCATTCTCCCTTTTCCTATGAAGAGGAAGTTTTTCCTGTGCTGAAATAGTTCCCTATACTAAATGTGAACCTAATCTTGGAGGCCTTAGGCAAATAACAATGGTAGTTTTGATTAATCCGAGCCTTGGATATCAGGCCCTATAATACAGCCTTTTAATATAGCCACAGCTAATTAAAACATTGTGGTTAATATCACGTATGTCAATATAGTATAAGTTCTGTTATTGGGATGCCATTTTAAAGAATTAAACTGAATTTTTATTATTAAATTCTTATTTATTGCATTGCATTGCTGTTGTTTCATGCAATATTTTCCTAATATTTTCCTAATCTGCCAGGCTCCTTGTAGATTTGAGCAAAATCACTTCAGCACCCAGATACCTTTGAGGTACCTAACTGACTGAAGCCAATGGAAGTTAGAGACCCAGGCACTTAGAGGATCTGGGCTTTAGTTTCCTGTCTGTACAATTCGTAAAAGAAAAAAAAAGAAAGCAGAGCATCATGGCTTTGATGCATTCCAGCACAATGGTGATGAGCACCATGGACATACTAGAGCTACAGTAGCATAACATGAGCTGGACAAGGGGTCCTCCAGTCCTAGTGCCAATTTGGAGGGGGCACCAGCAGCATCCTGTAGCACGCAGGCACTCCACATTCCCTCCACTCACCTCTTAATCCTCAGCACTTGGCACCTTTCTCCCACCCTGCTCTTTGGTGCTCAGGGTACCACATTTATTAGTTATATCTTTGCCAAGCTATATGCTGCTCTGCTTCTATATGGTACAGTCTACTAGCAATGCTGAAAGCCACCCCTTTGTACTATTATCTGCATGATAGCCTTATACTATTACCTGCATTTCACACATGGGAAATCTTAGCACAGAATTGAAGTGGCTCAACCAACCATCATTTTGAGCAGACAGACTACATATCCTGCTTAGTGAATTCTTTGCAGCTATCTGAACCATTTTCCCATCTTAACAGGTAAATTTAAGATATAAGGCCTGATTCTGCAAGCTCCAGTTAAATGGAGCTGAGTGGATTTGCAGCTCAGCCTCCTGTAGAATTACTTTCTCCCTGGCTTTACAAATGCTAGGGACTTGTCTATACCTCTGTAGCCACAGGCATCAACAAAGATGAGCTGAGCATGCCCCATCCACCTGACTCCCTTATGCTTTAAGCAAGAGAATATTTCTCCCACAGCTGGTGACTCTCAGAGCTCTTAGGTCTTTGCTCATTATTATCCCTCCATCTTCTCCATGGTTGACCACAGAGTTTAAACCGTAGAAATGGTCTTCCAAGATGTAATTAACTGGTCTATCATCCTGAAATGCTGTGACTTTCCTTTTAGGTCTATTTTCCTGCCCATTTTTTGACACAGTTGATGCATCTACACATGCAATTAATGTTAAGCACTAAACTCTGGAGCAGTTTGAGCCAGAGTAAACTACTCCTGGTGCAGTGTCTACCCAGGAAGCAGCAATTTGAGCTGGGGCAAAGCCAGGGCTGTTCCTGCCCTGCTCTACCCTGGGCTCCAGGTGGCAGAATCAGGCAGTGGAGGGGCTGGCTGGGGCAGGTTGCTGCATATGTGGAGCTGTGTGGCTAGGTGGCAGGCAGGAGTCTGGGCCCCTGCTGGCTGGGCTGACCAGGTGCAATTTATGCCCATGGTCAGCATCTACATGTGCATTTAATTGCAGTTAAATTACTCTGCAGTAAGTACTGTCAGTGACTTGGACATCTACCTTACAGTCTACTCTAACACTACCTTAGTTTTAGTACCCTGATGGTACTATCTTACTGTGGAATAAATTAGTTTACTGTGGTTTAATACCATCATATGTTTAGATGGTGATGCTTTCTGCAGTAAATTAGTCTACTCCACAGTCAAATGCATGTGTAGAGATGGCCAGTAGTACCAACATGGGGGGAGGGCTATTTACCAAGCAGAGGCATAACAACCAATGACTGGCAGTTTATGCTAGTCACACTCAGATGTGATATAAGATGTAAGTTTTTAACGGTGAGGGTAACTCAATGGAAAATCATACAGTACCGTGGCTTACTATGGAGTCAGTTACTTGGAATCTGTAAGACCTGAAGTCTTTCTAAGAAACAAACAATAACTTAACTAGAAGTTATGGTTTAGATGCAGTTATGCAGTACACGTTTATGGCTTGTGTTACAAGGAAAGTTAGACTAGCAGCATTAGACCTTCTCGTCTTAAAGGTAATAAACCTTTCAGAACTCATTCCATTTTTACCAATTGGTTATGCTTAGCATTCTCAGAAGTGCCCAGCCTATTTTCCAATATTTTTTGTACATAAAGATCTATTGTTTTGAAAGATACCTCCCTTGAACATTCACATTTTACAGGCTGGTTTTATCAGGGAATTATTAAACGGCAGGAAAACTGTCACATTATTTCAGTAATTTAAACAGTTGTTATATAGGGTAATTTCTTGCAATGAGTGGTATGGGAACTAAGAAATATAGAGTCATAAGAAACCAAATTCCATTCCAGCAACAAAGCAGAAGAAAGACTGCAGTTTTGATTCAGTATTTTGGAATGAATGTCTAGCTCCACTAAAGCCAAAGGCAAGACTACAATTAATCTCCCATCACCCTTATAGATTCCAAAGTATGATATTAAAAGATTTTCAGTATTTATATACTTGTATAGCAAGAAAATGCCGATACATTTAAAAAATGATCACTACCCTACCTGAACACAAAATGCTACAATTGCTGGCTATGCCAGCTTTCACTCCTCAGATCTGATGAAGAATATCTTGCATTTGAAAACCTTGCCTGTCATATAGTTCCTGGACCATCACAGCAGCATCACTCTAACACCACCTTAGTTTTAGAACACTGTTGACAGTACTTGCTTTTATTGCTTCCCTAGCTTGTACGCTACAGAAACCAGGCTGCCAAGGGAAAAAGTTGTTGCATAGCAACATGAAAGCATTCTACATTGCAACCTTTGCTAAAGTGGCAGTTTAAAAAAAAAGGAAAAAAAGGGGGGAAAAGTAGAAGTAGTGGAAAAGGGAAAGAAAATGAGTGTGGGGGTGCAAGGGAAAAGTTACACGGTAACAAAGCCTTTAATTACATGATAATGTACTATTTTTCCTGTTCTTGCTCTGAAAGTACAACCGGGGTATGTGCTGTTGTCTGAAGAATTCTGCCTTACTGAGTGTGGAAGCTGGAAGGTTTGAAGTGAATGAGGCAGACTTTTGCAGGAAAAAGGAGATTTTTCCATAATTAAGGGAAGTTGAATGCCACCCTGTAGAACTGGTCTCTAACCTCTGCCACAGATCCCATGCAATTATGGGCAAATGCGTAAAAAACTTTTCACAGGTCACTAGCCATGCTCCCTCTCTATTTCTCTGCCTGGTTAGAGACCTAAGGCTCCAGTCTACAGAATTACAAAGTGTTCATAGCTACATTTATAGTCAATGGAAGCTTTGGCAACTATATTGAGTATTATTGCTACAGGGAGGAGAGGGGATGTGGCAGGGAGAGGAGATGCAGGTTCTAGAGGCCAAATCCACAAAGGACCTTGCAGATTTGTGGATCCAAAAATGTAGATCCTCAAATGCTCACTGGCTTCCCCCCTTTGCCTTGTAGGGAAACCACAAGTCTACAGGTGCTTAAGTGCTTCAGAACCACCTGAGCAGGATAGTGCCTCTCTCAAGTGCCATAGGGATTCACATGCCAGGTTTTTTCCACCTTTGTTACCTGCAGAGCTTGGTCCACTAAAAACCCTCAGAGCAGAGCTAGCGGATGGTGTTCTGGCTACAACACAGGAATAGGGGGGCGGGGTGTGTGTGTGCTGGCAGTACCCTTAAATCTCTGAGTCACTGGATACAAGTTCTTACCCAGGATATGGGGGAACCCAACATCAAGGTCTAGTGCCAAGTCCCTCCAGCCCTGCCATGTATCCCTCTGGACATCAGGGGGAGCTCCAGCCTTTGGCCACATGGCTGCCAGCGCTTGGCAGCCATGTTGAAGCCAGAGCCAGCTGCCAGCACTTGGCAGTCATACTGGAAACACAACCCTGTCCTCTGAACCCTGGCCAGCCCCTTCTTTGCCCAGAAGCCACGTGCCCAGCACAAGGGCAGCATGCTTCAGCTCCTTCCTTGCCCATCCTGCCTCCCCATGCCATGGTTGCTCCATGGTTGCCCCTGCCTACAATGCCCAACACCCTGCTGCTCCAGCTCTATCCCTGCCAGAGATGACCAACACCCCACACCCCTCCTGGCCATGGTGCTGGCTCCACTGATCCCTCTCCCCCACCCAGGCCCCAGGACAGCCATGCACCCACCAGGGGAGGCTAGGGCATCAGCTGCAGGAGACCCTGCCCAACCCTCTCACTCCTTCCTCCAGCCTGCCTGCCCCACCACCCACACAACCCCCTGCCCACCTCCAGCACCACTCTCAGGACATGCATATGGGTGAAAGAAAAAGCTTTATTACCCTCACAGATCCTACCCCCATTCCTTCCCCCTCCCTCCCCAACACAGTGTCTCTCCACCACCCTCCCCACCCACCACCCGTAAAAAACCCTCTTCCCAAAGTGACAGCTATTTACAAAAGTCTCAGCCTTCTGGTCCCAGAGTGGAGGGCTGGGGGGGGGCGCCTAGGAGGCAGAGCCCAAGGGCAGGTGCCCAGCACCCTGGGCTCAGCCCATTCCCTTGTGGGTCTGGGGGCTATGGCGACCACAGCAGGTGGCTACCCCTGTGTTTGCCTGAGTCCAGGGCCAGCATCCCCCTGTGGTGCCATACCTGGCACATCTGTATCTTCAGTCACACGGCCTTGGGGTGAGTGGTAGGGCTGGTCCCAGGACTGGTGGGGGACTTGGGGCAGGACCCAGCTCAGGGGCTACAGCAGTCAGGAGGCACTGGAGGACCTCCTCCCAGGGCCAGGTGGTGGCCTGATGCAGGGCAGCGTGTGGGAACCAGACCCACAGGTGGGTCTCCAGGCCCAGGCAGTGGAAAATGCGGATGCTGACCACTAGGCCTTTGACACCCTTCTGGGCCTGGTGGCCACATCCTTGCTCCCCACAGCCCAGTCCCCATCCAGAGCCCTACGGGGTGCCTGGGTCCCACCTGCTGCCCTGCAGCAGGCCCCCGCCTGGCCCTGGGAGGAGGTCCTCCAGTGCCTCCTGACTGCCCTTGGTCCCCCACCAGCCCTGGGACCAACCCTACCACTCACGCCAAGGCTATGTGGGGAAGATACAGATGTGCCAGGTATGGCACCACAGGGGGATGCTGGCCCTGGACTCAGGCAGACACAGGGGTAGCCACCTGCTGTGGTCACCATAGCCCTCAGACCCACAGGGGAATGGAGGTGGGCAGGGGGTAGGGGTTGTGTGGGTGATGGGGCAGGCAGACTGGAGGAAGGAGTGAGAGGGTCAGGCAGGGTCTCCCGCAGCTGATGCCCTAGCCTCCCTTGGTGAGTGCATGGCTGTTCTGGGGCCTGGGTGGGGGAGAGGGATCAGCCAAGCTAGCA
>NW_017728992.1:163954672-163956080 GCF_001723915.1 Gavialis gangeticus | reverse complement strand
CAGACACAGGGGTAGCCACCTGCTGTGGTCACCATAGCCCTCAGACCCACAGGGGAATGGAGGTGGGCAGGGGGTAGGGGTTGTGTGGGTGATGGGGCAGGCAGACTGGAGGAAGGAGTGAGAGGGTCAGGCAGGGTCTCCCGCAGCTGATGCCCTAGCCTCCCTTGGTGAGTGCATGGCTGTTCTGGGGCCTGGGTGGGGGAGAGGGATCAGCCAAGCTAGCACCATGGCCAGGAGGAGTGCAAGGTGTTGGTCATCACTGGCAAGGGCACAGCTGGTGCCAGAGCAGCTCTACGTACTCCCACTCCAGGGCCCCCAGTCACGCTCAGTGCTTCCGGTGGGCCTGGGCCAATGCCTCCTCCTGGGCAGTCTCCTGGGCAATTGTTCTCCTGCTGCCAGGCCTGCTCCTGCATCTTCTCCTGTGCCTCCTGCTCCTCAGCCATTGCCACCAGCCACTGGAGCAGGTGGGTGCGATCCTATGTGTGCTGCTGGTGCAGGTGGCACATGAGGAGGGCTCCAGTGCTAGGTGGTGGCAACCCAGAGCCCACATTCCTGCTGGGCTGGTAGGGTCTTCCTTGCATCCAGATGTTGGTCCTGCAGAAGCAAGAGACAGAGACATTTTGTGAGAGTTTGCAACATCTCAAAGATGCCCCTCAGCAGGGGTTGCATGCTGCCTAGTCTCAGATCGGGGTCGGCTGTGCATGGGTGCCCAGGGACCATAGTAAGGTGGGCCAGGCAGGCCCAGGCAGCTGCCACTTGAGCCTCTGGTCCCTGCTTGCTCCCTTGGGGCTGGTGGACTACTGGGTGCTGGCTGCAGGCAGCCTGCCTCCTCCTGCCACTTCGCAGGGCAGGACAGGTAAGGCTACTAGCAGCACCTGCTGCCTTGGCTCCAGCCCCTGCTATGCTACACTGCCACCCAGCCTAGGGCACCTGGGCTTGGGGTGTGCAGGGCTCCTGGACAACTAGGGTGAGGGGCTGGCCACACCCCCACCCTCCCTGCAGGAGGCCTCTTTGGGGAGGTGCTCCAGGGCCAGTCCCCCCACCCCTCACCACCGCTGCGCTCTGAACGTGCCCCTGCTGCATGTGTCCCAGGAGGTGCACAATGTTTGTGCAGGCAGAGGGCTGCCCAAGGCACTACATCCTGCTGATGATAATCCTTCTGGTGTCCTGGGCACACCTGTGCTCACAATTTGGGACCCTGAGCTAAGACGGTGCAGGGGCAAGCACGGGCTGCCGCACAAACTCTGCCACCGCCTGGAGGGCTACCTGTGCCAGTGCTACATGTCTCTGTCCGCTACTGCCAAGGTGAACATTGCTGCCGGCATCGAGGTTGTCAGCATGTGAGAGGCCTGTACCTGCCCGGCTGTGGGAACACAGGCTGCTCGATAATGTTCTGAACTGTGTCCTG
>NW_017728992.1:163953582-163954576 GCF_001723915.1 Gavialis gangeticus | reverse complement strand
GGACATTGGAGCAGAAGCAGGGACTGGGAAGGCCCTCCCCCCAGCACAGGACATATCATGTGTGCGGGGCTAGAGCACCTGGCAGCTCAGCACAGGCCTCCTGTTGGTGACTGGCTGTGCTTGGTGTCCTCAGTCCATAGTGTATGGTGGGCTGATGCCCAGCCAGGGGCCTCTCTGGGAAGGGGCTGGCACTGATGGCAGCCGATGGTGTCATAGCCAGCCACTCCTGATGGCAGAGCCTGGGGGTGCAGAGTTGGCAAGGCAGCTGCTGGCCAGGGCTCCCTAGCTGCTAGTGGGTACAGCAGCTGGGGAGGTGGGCAGAGTGGGCAGTGAACACCCCATGGCCCCTCCTCCAGGGAGGTGTCATGGCAGGGTTGGGGCTCTGCCAGGCTGCCCCTGATGGTGAACACCACAGGGATGTGGCCTGGGCCTCAGTGCACCAAAATCTGTATCAGTTCCCACATGAAGGGCATAGTCTTGCAGGCACTACCAGACCAACAATTGTGGCTGGTTACGGCCACCCACTGTGCCTGCAAGGTCTTGATCTTTATGCAGCACTGCCATGCTGTCTGGGGGTGCCCTTGATCATGCATCTTGCCTGACAGGGCCTCATAATTATGGGTGGAGGGCTCAGGCATGCACATGTGGGCAGGGCTGGTCCTTGACGGGGAGGACACTGTGGTGCATCCTGTGCCAGATTTCTGGGCCCCTGTGCAGCTGTGTCTGTGTGGCCAGCCCTGCACAGGGGCCAGCGGTGCCAAGCAGAGGGGCACAGCCAGGAACTGGGAGCAATACAGTAGAGGCAAATGTACCACAGCACTTCAAAGCACAGGAGAGTGCTAGGGATGAGCAGCAGCATGGACCATGTGGTGCCCCTGCTGCCCGAGGGAGCCAGCCCATAGCCCAGAGTTGCAGGGATTCAGATAAACACCCTTCTTCATTCTCCTATCGCTTTAGGGTGTATGTAGATGAAACGGGGACCCTAAATTAAAGT
>NW_017728992.1:163948331-163948582 GCF_001723915.1 Gavialis gangeticus | reverse complement strand
GGATTCAGATAAACACCCTTCTTCATTCTCCTATCGCTTTAGGGTGTATGTAGATGAAACGGGGACCCTAAATTAAAGTGGTGGGTTTTTAAAAACACCACTTCAATTTAGGGTGAAGTAAACCAGACTCAGGTGGTCCCGGGGGGCACTGCAGCCACAGAGAGAAGCACCAGGCCCCAGTGCAGCTCAGGCAGGCAGGCAGACTCCAGGGAAAAACAACCCCCCCCCAAAGGCCAGGTTCATTGCTTTTT
>NW_017728992.1:163937433-163943331 GCF_001723915.1 Gavialis gangeticus | reverse complement strand
CCAAGTTACATCCAAATATATGAACAGAAACAGAGCTGCAGAACCCCAGCTGAGGTCTTGGCACTGCAGCAGGAAGGCTCTTTAGTCCATACTCTCAACTTAATCCTGGTTCTTTGTTCTGCAGCTGTAGGGCAGCAAACTAAAACTCCTTGGAGTTTATTTTGCTGCACCCCAAATCATTTAAGGCACATTTTGCCACCAAATTTTCTACAGCAGCTAGAATTAATGTGCAATACCCTGCCAATGCATGCAAACACCAACACCATTAAAGCGGTGCAAATTATTTAACCTGCTTTAAAACATGCACCTTGTTTAGTCTACACATGGCCTTAGAAAGCAACCCATTCTTTATATTGGTGTTTGTGCAGTCCTCTCCCACCATACAAGAAAACCTTATTGATACATTATCTATCATTAAACTGCTGCCAGCAGCTGCATCTGCTCAGTAATGGAAACCAACTAACCAATTATGAAGTTGATTGAATACAGCCCATGCTGAGCATGCCTGGAAAACACATGGCCCATATGGACAAATATACTGATGGGAACTATTCTTTTTTGGCCCTTAAAAAGAAAAAGGATGTGTTCCCTCCACAGGGAACTGGCACTGGGCCTGGAGGTACTGCAATACCAGGCCACTGCCAGAAGGGCCACAACCAGCCCTGACACTTTCTCTTTGGTGCCAAAAAGATTCTACACTTGATCAGCACCAACTCTTTAAGCCACTACACTGAATACATTTTTGCTTCCTCTTCACTCCCACAGCTAAGAAGCACCTTTCTTTTTCTTTCCCAAATATTGCTGTTTCTTCACCAGCTTTAAATGCCTGGCAAACATTACTAAATTTCTTGTGCTGAAAACTTGCAGCAGTTTGCAAAACAGGTAAAATGCATCGATTCTGGATGAACTAAGTCTATAGGTACCCATAGTAATTTGCTTATATGCATATTTATTTCAAAGTCAGTGTTTTTTGGTCTCTTGCATTTCAACAGAGCCTGAGCAGTGTCTGACAATAAGGAGATGAAAGGGGCTGTTGGGTGAAGAAGTTGCAGGGGCAGAGGGTAAGGAGACTATCTGATGACTCCAGCCACTATTTTCCCTGCTGTAGCAGTGGAAGAGGGACACACACAAAACAAATCTTGTATGGGTACTATGAAAAAAAAATCATTCGTGTGTGGAACATCTAGATCTCTTGGTGATGAATATCACAGAAAAATCCATGAGAACATTACTAGCTTCAAAGACTTCACTAGTAGGTAGTGAGAAAAAAAAGATTTAATTCCTGCTTATTAAAGTGAGTGCCATCCACTCCATACACTGAATGAATGACACAGGAGACTAATGGGAGGTAGGAAATAATCTGCAATCATTTAATGAAATAGTACCATTGTGCATGTGCGACACACAGAGGAAAAAATTAAGATTGCAGATCAACCCTAAGGTATTTCAGTGTTTGTGATTTAAAAACAGGCACTTTCCTTCCTTCTTTGCATCACTACAGGGCAGTTGGTCATTTGCCATCTTACTTGTGCATTTCCTACCTGAATAAATTTAGATTTCTGTAAGTGTAACCTTACCTCTCCTGGATTTGTAGCAGTTATGACAAATAATTACCAAGGTGTTTGTAGCCAATGCTTAATTTGTCAGTACACACTTTAAACCTCAACTATATCTTAATCTATTTTTATGGCAATTTCCAGACAAATTCTAAATGCAATAAACAAGCAATGAAAACAGGCCCAGGAGAGAGTGCTGCCATGCAATATTTTTATCTGATAATATGCTTGTATGCAAAGCCATACACAATTAGCCAGAGAACACCGGCTAATGGCCTTGGCTTTACTTCCCATATGTAGCAGCAGAACTGCATGGTTTACTGGCATGCACTGGCAATCACTCTCCATTTGCAATAGACAGACAGCTAACAACATGGAATGACCAGAGCCCAGGCTGCGAGTCCCAACAGCTCCAAGCTTGAGGGACTCTTCCTGTACTCATGTCTAGGTTCCTGTAGCAAGACTCGTCTACCCTGTTAAGCCATCATAACTAGGTAGCACTGGTAAATGTAAAGTTACTTGTAAAACTGATCTATGTACCTATCTAATCTATGTTGTGCAAAATTTTGGCAGCTGTTTTGTTTCAGAGGTGTTTTGGGTTATTTCGGCGCTGAAACACTGAATCCAAATCGAAACGGAAGGCTCAGAAACATCTCCAAAAAAGAAACGAAGCTTCCAAAACTTTTTGGAAATACTTCAGAAAACTTTGGAGTTTTGCAGCCCAGCTTGCAGGGAAACAAACAGCTGCTGCTGCCTTGCCACATGACTGCTCCACAGGGAGCAGAGATCCACACTGGGGGTGTCCTTGCTGCCACTGCCTGCCCTGTGCTGCCCTGGCAATGTAGGACAGCACGGGGAGGGCAGCAGCGGTGAGGAGACCCCTGGCACAGATCTCTGCTCCCCGTGGAGCTGGGTCATGCAGCAGGGCAGTGCTGGTCCCTGCCATGTGACCTGGCTCCACAGGGAGCAGAGATTGGGGGCTGCACAGGGTGGGCAGTGGTGGCAAGGACATCCTTGGCACAGGTCGCGCAGCAGGGCAGTGCTGGTCCCTGCCATGAGACCTGGCACCGCAGGGAGCAGAGAAGAGATCCAGGACAGCGTGGGGTGGGTAGCAGCAGCGAGGAGACCCCGGCTTGGATCTCTGTTCCCCGTGTAGCCGAGTTGCACGACAGGGACCAGCAGGCTTGCTCGCCACTCTGTGCTGCTTCCCTGCCCTGTGACCCAGTGTGACAGGGATCAGAGATCCGTGTGGGGGTCTCCTTGCCTGCACAGAGGGCAGCAGCTCTCCCCGGACCAGCCACCCACAGCCCCATCCTGCTGCCCGCTGCAGCCCCAAGCCCTGCCCAGTTGGGCAGTAAGCCTGTGCAAAGCTTGCAGCCGCTTCAAAATGGAGATGATTCAGTGGAAACAAAACAGGACAGTGATCCAAAACACTGAAACGAATCACTGTCCTCCGAAATGACTGAATCCAAAACCGAAATGAAACACAGCCATTTTGCACAGCCCTACTATCTATAGACATCTATTTCTCTATCTTTTATTGAACCAACAAGTTACCTGAAGAAGGGCATTTTGTGCCAGAAAGCTAGTCTAATATTCCTCCCATCTGTTACCAATAGGAATTTTCTCCAGAGCTGTAAAGGATTGATATGCCAACTTATCTGGTGTGGCATCAAGTGAACTTTAATAGTAACCCCAAGGCAATATTACAGGTTTAATTCCCCATAATATGACCTGGCAAGTGGCTTCTTAGATGTTTCAGCGGCAATCTTCAGGGGTACCAGGCCTAGGATCCTCTGCTGGGTGTGTGAGATTTCATAGTCGTTAGGGCTGGAAGGGACCTTGGAAAATCATCGAGTACAGCCCTCTGCCCCAGGGGCAGGAAGTCAGCTGGGGTCATAGGATCCCAGCAAGAAAAACATCCAGGTTTCTCTTGAAGGTGTTCAATGTAGGTGCTTGAACCACCTCCGGCGAGAGGCTATTCCAGACCTTGGGGGCTCAGATAGTGAACGTTACACACCTCATTCATTATCCTGACAACGTAACACCAGTTTGTTTCGGAGGACAATGCTAGAAATGTCAATACAAAAACAGCATTCCAGGATACAGAGATTTTTCCATCCCTTTGTTGCAAAGAAGAGGTTAATGCCCAGAAACATGGCAGTTTAATCAATCCAAGCTTTTCTAAGTTATAAAATATAAATTTTCTTGTTGGTCAATTTCTGGCTTCCCTGTGGTTCGAGCAGGGACTCAGCAGCTGTGTCTGTCCTCCCAGGATCACTGCATGCTAACACACACCTTTCCTTTGCATCAACTACTTTTTAAAATGTTTTCATACAAAATTGTCCAATCCCCTGGCACAGTGCCAAGCATTCCTTATACAGTGCACCAGTCCCCTGGCACTGTGCTAGGCACATTTCTTATAAGAAATTGTGCCTTGCTCACCTAGTGCACCAATCACAGCACTCATGTCTCCCAGTGCCACAGAAGGTGCTGTTTGATTTTATTGCTTAGTTTCGGAAGGGCCTGGACTGTAGCTAAGAGCCTTACCATAAATCAATTTGCCTGCTACACTAAAGGCACTTTATGCTAGAAAACTTATCCAATATCCCTCCCATCTATACAGTTAGTCGACTTAAGGATATCACTAAAAAACCCTTTGCCTCATTTTTCCTGGATTATTGCAGCTACAAGATTGCAACCTTTGTGAAATGAAAATGGTTGGTTGAGTTTTCCAGTCTCTCAATGGCCGTACTTCATTATCTCATCAGTGACCTGTAGCCTATGTACCACGATAATCTTGGTTCACACCTTTGTTTCCTTGACTCAGCCCCCTCCTGTTTCTCCCCCAAGCACTCCAATTGCTCCTTTAAAAATATGTTATTTTCTACTTTTTGTCTTTTCACAACCTTATTTCTGGTTAATCTCATCTACAAAAAAATTCAACCTGCTTTCAACAGATATCTGTACCCCAGATCTATTTTAACTTCCATTTTAACTCAAGTCAATGGGTCTCTCACATCTCTGCATAGCCATCAACTCAGAATCAATATGACTCAAAACAGAACTCAGTTTCCCCCATTACCAAGGTCTCCCTGTTGCCTTCTTTCTTGAACACTTTGGAAACCATTGCTGTCCTGTCACTTGGGCCCATGACCTGGGCACAATGTCCAAAATCATATCTATTTCACAATCCAGACCTGCATCTTAAGTACCACGATCTGTTTTCTGGCTTTGACAAGAGGAATCTTACCTGGCATTCTGGATGTACATGAAAGCAATTTCAAAGGGCACTTTTCTAACCGAGTTTGACCACATCACACCTGTCATTGCCATATAGGGTGGGAGCCAGTGGTGGGATACAAGTATTACATTACCTCTGTTCACGTTCAAGGCCCTTCCTGACATGCTCCCACCTTACGCATTAGCTCTCATCCCCCTCTGCTTAGGTGATGCCAGCCTCCGTATTTCATTCAGTAACTTTCTCCAACATTTTTCCCTGTGCTGCACTCCAGGAACAGGGGAGTTCTTTTCCCAAGAATATCAGCAAAACTACCCCTACTGCCCTCCTCAAGGCTCTCCTTTGCTCTCTCTGCCCCTTGCTCCTACATGTTTCAGCTTACTTTCATTCAACTGTATGTTCAGATGCAATCTTTCTTCTCCATTCATTCTGATCAGTGACATGTTCTCTTCTTACCTGAGGACCACGGGGCTGCTCCCCAACCCTCCCACCATCCAAAAGAGTTTCAAATAAGAAAGGGCAGGGGCGGGGGGAGGGAAGAATCATTGCTGGCGATCACCCCACTCCACAGGGGCTGGGCCAAGCCAGGCTGGCTCCATGCTGTGCCGTGCAGTCCAAGCCATGCAGCTGGGAACCATGTCCTGCCAGAGCCAGCCTACCCCAGCCAGCACCACGCAGTTCCCAGCTGCATGACTGGGACCACACAGTGCAGCCCAGAGCCAGCCCAGCCAGGAAGCAGTAGTGGGTGGTGGACATGCAGGAGGGAAAATAGGGATGCAGCACGGGAAGGGCAGTAGTGAGGAAAGTGGCAGCAGCAGGGGAGTGGTAGCAGGTGTGGGTGGGAGCGTGGGGCCTGTGCCACTCCCCTGGGGCTGGTGGAGACCCAGGATAGGGCAGCAGGAGTGCGGAGCCCAGGGACAGGGTTTGTCTGGCTGCATTGTGCGAGGCTCCCATACAGTCCACACCGCTGGGGAAAGCCATGCGCAATACAGCTAGCAGCCTGGCCCCACTCACTGCTACACACAGGTCAGGGGGAACAGCAGAGAGCTCCATGCTATGGAGCCCAGCCAGTTCCACACCTCCCTGCCGCCCCAGCTGAGC
>NW_017728992.1:163932170-163932433 GCF_001723915.1 Gavialis gangeticus | reverse complement strand
CTGCTACACACAGGTCGGGGGAAACAGCAGGGAGCTCCATGCTATGGACCCCAGCCAGTTCCACACCTCCCTGCCGCCCCAGCTGAGCCCCATGACCTGCACTGCAGGCTTCATTGCACAGGGCTTGGTGGGGCTCGCCCCACACGCTGCCGCCACCCACAGCCAGGGACTACGGTGGGCTGTGTAGCTGTGCACTGTGGGGCTGGCCCCGCTCACTGGCCCGATACCTCCAGGGACCAACACTCTCCAGAGATGCCATGGAC
>NW_017728992.1:163930512-163931933 GCF_001723915.1 Gavialis gangeticus | reverse complement strand
TGGATTTTGAGCTGTTGTGTGTGTTTGCATAGTGTGTCAAGTGGCAATTGCATAAATCAGGACAAAAATATTTTAAATAAAATTAAAATAAAGTTACAGTAGATGTTTTGATTTTGTATTAAATGATTTTTTCCAGTTTCAAGATGGTAGCACCCTCCCTCCCAAAAGGAGTACTTCTGGGGCAAGGGGAGGGACTTCTGGTGGCAAAGGTTAGGGGTTAGAGGTGGGACTTCTGGTCCCAAGATGGCAACTGGGGTGGGGCACTCATCAAGGGGTGAGACTACCCTTCAGCCCTTGACAGCTCACCAAAACTTGTTATGCAGCACTCCAGCTGAAATAACTGCCTGACCCTGGCATATACCCTTCTGTTGCTTTTCCATCTTATATTTAAATTGTGAGCTTTTTGCGATAGGCACCGTCTTTTCCTTACATTTGTACGGCACATAGAAGAATGGAGTCCCAGTCCATGGCGGGGAGTCTAATGCACTTTGGTAACACACACACAATTAGATACATAATCAATAACTTAATTGCACTTTCATTCTTTCAACGCAGCCTTTGCACAGAATTCCAGGTTATTATTATGTATTTTTCACTGTGTGGTAAGAGAAGTATGTTACTCTGAAAATCATATGAGACAAAAAAAGGACTATGATATTAAAGTTTAATGGCAGTTTGACTTGCAGCATTTCTTATAAACTCCAAAAATCCAGCTTGTGCCTGAGGAATAAGCTGTAAGTTTTGGAACAGTATCCTGTATTTTTCAAACAAAATAAACATTTAAAATCTGTCTCTAAAGTGCAGGCCTAAACTGACCTGTAATTGGAGTCACAATTAACAGCTCAAAAACACTATTAAATTGCAAAGCATACTCCACTCCCCCTATGTGCAACTTCTCCAGTCACAAATATAAACACGTCTTAGGAAATACTAACCATATACCCTTAACTTAATATTTTGTGAAATTCCCCAAAACAGTAATGGTGTTTCATAGTTTCTAGGATTGGAAGGGACCTGAGCAGATCATCGAGTACGACCCCCTCCCATGGCAGGAAAGAGTACTGGGGTAAAACGACCCCAGCAAGGTGTACATCTAGCCTCCTCTTAAAGACCCCCAGGGTAGGGGCCTGCACCACCTCTCTTGGAAGTTGGTTCCAGATCCTAGCTGCCCTGACAGTGAAGTAGCGCCTCCTGGTGTCTAATCTGAATCTACCCTCTGCCAGCTTGTGAGCGTTATTTCTAGTCACTCCTGGTAGTGCTCGGGGGAACAGGGACTCCCCCAGTGCCTGCTAGTCCCCTCTGACTAGTTTGTAACGGGCCACTAGATCCCCCTCAGCCTTCTCTTGTGGAGGCTGAACAGGTTCAGGTCCCGTAGCCTCTCCTCATAGGGCCTGCCCTGCTGCCCCCTGATCATGCGAGTG
>NW_017728992.1:163922295-163925512 GCF_001723915.1 Gavialis gangeticus | reverse complement strand
CCCACCCCTGTAACCTGTCTAGGTCTGACTGCAGTCTATTCCTCCCTTCTAGCATGCCCACATCCCCCCTACATCTTAGTGCCATCAGCAAATTTGAACGGTGCTATTTACCCCCTTGTCCAAGTCACTGATGAAGATGTTGAACAGTGCGGGCATGAGGACCGAGCCCTGGGGGACCCCACTGCCCACATCCCTCCAGGTCGAAAATGACCCATCCACCACAACTCTGAGTGCGGCTCTCCAGCCAGTTGGCGACCCATTTGACTGTGTAGGTGTTGACACCACAGTGCCCCAGTTTTTTAATGGGAACGGGGTGAGAGAGTGTCAAAGGCCTTCCAAAAGTCCAGGAAGACTATGTCCACTGCTACCCCTGCATCTAAGGATTTGGTGATCTGGTCATAGAAGGCCACCAGGTTGGTCTGACAGGACCTGCCGCTAATGAACCCATGTCGGTTGCCCCTAAGCATGATCTCCCCTGCTAGCCCCTCGCGGATATGCGCCAGAATAATTCTCTCAAAAAGCTTGCCCAGGATTGAGGTAAGACTAACTGGCCTAGTTTCCTGGGTCCTCCTTCCTCCCCTTGTTGAAGATGGGAACGACACTGGCCCTCTTCTAGTCCTCTGGCACCACACCAGAACACCACGAGTGCTCATAAGGCCATGCCAGGGGTCCCGCAGTGTGTCCAAAGGCTTCACTTCTTCAGATAGTGAAGTGTCCTAGACTATTTAAAGTTTGAAATATTAAATGTTAAGGGCAGCCATTGTAAGGTCAGCTGGAATTCCTGTTTTCTTAGACTACAAATAAATAACCTTCACAGGCTTCCCAACTGGCAAGTGAGAAAAATCTAAAAATGAAAAATTACAACCAAGATAAAAATTTAACTGATCTTGTCCCTTTGAACTATCAGATAACCATAGAATCAAGAAGTACCTTAATTTAGCTCAAACTTTAAGCATTTTAAATAGTCAATCAAGGCTCTACCCTGAAAGATTGTTTAATATAATACCAAGACACCCTCTAGTGGCATAACAGCAGAGATCCTGTTCAGTCAAGCAACATTTTTAAAATTCTCAAATAGGGTAAAAGAATGCTGGACTATAGCATTTATGTTTTAGTACTGAACAAGAGAAGTACTGATGGAGTCCGCAAAAGGAGGCAGCTAAAAAAAGTGCACATGCATGCACACATACATACAGATCAATTGACAGAATTAGACTCAAGCCAACCACCTATCCCTATTGTCTTAAATTCTTCCAAGATACAGTATTCTAAACTGCATTTTCTGTTAAAAGCTGGCTTTCAAGTTCAAGCTTCCCATTAAAGCTTCTCTTTTAATCTAGCCAATACTTTTTTTTGATTCTGAACAACTGGCATGCAGTTGCAATTTCTCAATATCAAACAGCAAGCAACTGAGGGTACATCTATGCTTATATTTAGGGTCAGCTGAGGGTTGTCTTCAACCAGCCTGAACCACGTGAGCCACCACTTCTAGTCCTTATCTTGCCCTGTAGCCCATACCAAAGACTGTCCACATTGTGCTCTCTCTTTAAGCAGGGCCATGTTAGGTAACAGCCTGAAAGATTCCTGTCTCACGTAGTCTCGGCTCTAATTATAGACAGAAGAAATAGGAAGCAGGCTGCAGGAAGACTGACGACTTGAGTAGGAAGTTGAGATTACTGCTGACAGACATCTTGTGTTTGCATCCTACAGAGCCCAAGCAAGGGCAAAGTTAGATCATTTGAACGTCCATCATCTCAGAAAGTGTACAAGAGACAAGGTTTTCTTTTCCAGTGATATTTTTCAGTGGACCAGCTACATAACTGGGGAAGCTGGCCAAGCTTTCAGGCACAGAATGACCTTGCCATCATCTTCTATCTGTTTTCCCATTAAAGCATAAATTGCTCATTAGAGCATGAGAGTTCTTGTTCCCCATTCTTTTCTTTTCATGTCCTGGAAGAACTGTGTGGAATATTATGTTCTCCATCATCTCTTATTTGCAGGGAGCAAGCCAAATGATTCAAGTGGAAAAACAAAACAAAACAAAGACAGAAGAATCCCCTTCTATACACATTTAAAGTTAACGTCAAAAGGGCCAGAAGTCTTTAAAGACGCACATAAACAGAAGATTGGAAACTTTATCCTCTTCCTCTAAATCAAACTATCCAATCCAGACTCATTCTCAAAACAAAAAGTTTTTAGGATTCTTAACATAACCAAAGTCCACCTCTGCACCAGTGACACACTGATCTGTTAGTCTCCCATATTTGTTTTTTACCTGCACTTTACAGATGAACTAAACATATCATTGATTGCTTACATTAACTCAAGTCAGTTTCCCCTCAAGGTCTCCAAAGACCTTCTTATTCTCATCTATCTGGTCCTTCAAGCATGGTGTGTCTTGTGTTTATGGTGCTACTTCATTAGCGCACATGATTCTAAACCTATGCAATACTATGCAAGAGGGAAAACGGATTTATAAGTTATGATCCTAGGCTGGAATGCTCAAAATTATCACCTGTTTTGCTTTAAAATAAAAACAATTATGCATGGTAATTGTGTACCATGTGTAGGCATTTGTCAGTCTCATAATACTATATTTACTCAAGTCCATAACAAAGTTTTTAAGCCCATTCAACACAGAGAAAAAAGCCCCTTCTCTTGGATTCAAGTATAAGGCAGAGGAGAGGGGCAGGCAGCCTGAGTCGGAGCTACAGCAGCCATCCCCTCCCTCCCCTCCAACCTGGTCTCTGCAGCCTCTGCCCCTTCCCCTTTGGCACACCTCTAGCTTTGGCTAGATTCCTTCCTAGGACAAAGGACTTGCAAGCTCTGTTCCCTGCCCAGCAAGTCGGCCATGGCACAGTTCAAGGCTCCAGGCACCACTTCATGGTCAGGCAGACCCCACACTTCCACGTGCTCCATGACTCAGGAGGGAATGAAACTGGAGCTGCATCTGCCAGTAAAGAGGGGTAGGAGGAAGGGTAGAGACTGAGTGGAGAGGTGAAAGAGGAGAGACCCTGCGGACAGCAGTGGGGGACAAAGGTTGCAGGGGGAAGAAGTGGTTGGGGACAGAGACCAAGAGGGCCACATTTTCCCCTGGCACTGCTTTCTGTACTGCAGGGTGTGGGTGGGGGCGTGGGTGTGGAGGGGATGATGGGGGGCATAGGAAAATGGATTTAAGACTACCCCCAATAATTAGATTCTATGCCTGGCAAATTGA
>NW_017728992.1:163917071-163917295 GCF_001723915.1 Gavialis gangeticus | reverse complement strand
GGGGGGGGTCATCTTGGCTTAAGGTAAACATGTACCTTAGTTAAAATTACTTTAAGTATACTTGCTCCATCTGATGTGGGTGCAGCAAAAGAATGTTTAAGTTTGATGTTTAAAAGACTGGTATTTCATCTACCTGTGAAATGAATCCCAAGACAAGTTTCTTTTTGCTAACACTTGACAGACATCCATTAAAATGTCTTAAACATGTCTGTAAAGTTCTCTGT
>NW_017728992.1:163904378-163912071 GCF_001723915.1 Gavialis gangeticus | reverse complement strand
ATGTGGGTGCAGCAAAAGAATGTTTAAGTTTGATGTTTAAAAGACTGGTATTTCATCTACCTGTGAAATGAATCCCAAGACAAGTTTCTTTTTGCTAACACTTGACAGACATCCATTAAAATGTCTTAAACATGTCTGTGAAGTTCTCTGTAACCAACACACTATATTAAAAAGTAATCTCTCTCTACACTAGCATATATCAGTTTGGAGGAAGAAATAAGGCTTGACTAATTTAAACAGAAAAAGAAGTTAGAAAAGCAGGCAGCCAACTGATACTGAAGTCTGTGCATTTAACTGAAATTTGTTTAAAATTATAATGTTCTTATTTCAAAGTAAAGACAGATGAAGATAAGGAAACCTTCAGGTTCCTGTATATATCCAAACAGCATTTTATCACGATGATCTGAGCCTCTGCTGGCCCAACATTACCAAGGAGACAGGGTAGAGATGCACCTTTATCAACTAACTAATATCTATTTTATATATATTATGTTATATAGCTTTAAAGCCTAACTTTAGAAAAAGATGAAACACGTGATGGAGAAGGGGAAGAACTCATACACAAATAGATGTCGCCTCACCTTTAAGCATTATGGAAGAATTGAGCCTTTAAAGAAATAGAAATAAATTAAGTCATAGCTTTGCAGCTGGAGTTTGGAGGGCATTTTGAACCCTGGGGCGAAATAAAAAAAAAAAATGTAATGAAAATGATTATGGCTGGTTTAGTGGTTAGTGTGGTTGGGAGAAGTAGATAGCTGTGGTAATCTGAAGTCATAAGGCAGGACAGACACGCACCTTTACAGACTAAACTAAGATACACATATCACATGCTTTCACAAATCAAGTTCACTTCATCTTCCCTTTCTCCACCATCCGTTGCAACTTTTCTGAAGTCGGACTGCAACTTTACCCTGCAGCTTTGGAGAGGGACTATTTTTATTTGTTCTGCTATGAGAATAGGTTAAAATATCACCAAAACAGGATGGCAGAGAATAATTTTCACCATTCACTTCAGGATCATTATAAAAAACCATTAAGCTCCTTTTTGGAACCAGGTTGCTGAAACAATACAGCTTCCAATCAAATCAGGGACACGTCATACCCAAGGCAAAAAGCCTCAGCTGCTAAGTAGTTTAAATTATGTGGAGGTTCAATGCGTATTGTTTTAATAGAGCTGTGTACCTTGCAAGAGAAATAGGGAAGTTATCACAGAAGGAGACCAGACAGCAGAAATCCCAGGACACAGCCTGGACAAACACTTGGAGGTATGGCCCTGAATAAAACCTGGAGAAAGCTTGTTGGGCAAACACTGGTTGAAATAATTTTGAACTGCAAGCAAAGACACTAGACCTTATTTTGTCCTACATTCAGGAAAAGAAATGTGTTTATAAAAACAAGATTGCAGACACCTGACTCCATCACCAATTTAGCTACCTAGTCAAGTCAAAAGAGGTGGCAATAGTACCGAACTAACTCTTATATTCAACAAGAAACCACCTTGCTCAGTACATGAAACAAATACTCATACTGAGATCAGCAGACAAGAGATGGAGGGGAGACAAAGTTCTCTCAATTTGAACAACAAACCCCTCTACTTATCACTCCTTTGGGGTAATTTCTTCCTTGTGAGAAACCATCACAAAAACTTGAAGGATCTAAAGGCTAAGTCACATGACTCCCACTGACTGGTTTAAATCATTCTGTGCATAATGGAAGCAATACAATATATACCAGAAGCTATACAAAATAAAAACTGTATTCCTAGTGCCAGGAGTTAGCTTTCTTTGCATCTGGCCTGATGTGGACTGCTGCTTTATAATTTCTCAGAAGTGCACATATTCGAAGCTAGTACTCACTCTTAGTGGACTAGGAGTTTCAATGCCCATTTCTTTTTAAACTGAAAACCTGACAAGTCTGCTCAACATCTATTAGACAGAACCTACTCAGCTATAAGGGTGCCTATAGACATGTATGTGGGAATGGCGTTCTGGTTACACTGAGTCTGCTGGAGCGTGCTAATCAGTGTGCTCCAGCAACCTCCACATCTTGTGTATTCATGCTCCCTGCACTTAAAAATGCTGGTGGGGGTGCTTTAACTAAAGCTCATTTCCTGCCGCTAGTTTAAAGTGCAGGGATACTGAAAACGCAATACACTACGAGCGCTTTAACTATAGCTGCTCTTGGAGCCACTTTAATTAAACACCCTTGGTTCCCACCTTTGGAGCACGTGTAAACAACACTCCAACCATGCAACTGACCTACCTTCCCTTACACACCTCTCATCATAACTTTGATCCAGATTATTAGTGTTTGCTAGTAAAGGAGAATTAAAAAAAATCCTCAGAACTGTAACACTAGAGACAGATACCGGATTTACCAAAGTTAATTTGTAGATAATTTTTTTCCCCTCAGTGACAATAAGCTTTAGTGCTGTAAGCTCAATACCCCTGCCTCCATTGGTACTGAATTAGTGACTGAAAACTGCAGTTTCTATACAAAACCATATATGGAAACAGTCATTTGGAAGCAATGAGCCCTTTCCCATAGGCAGTAAAGAGGAGATATCATACTGCTTTAGATGTAGGAGGAAGACAAGCCCCTTCACAACAATTAGGTGCTATTTTATAGAAATGGCTGGAGGTTTCACATAACCACAAAATAATCTATGTATAAATACCAAACACGAGCAATGAGCAGTTTCAGTCTCTCCTGACACTTCCAAGAGTTAGGTTGCAACTGTGGCCCTTTCAGAGCAGTTGTATACACAGTCATAAATAGAACTTGGTTAGACAAGTAAAATCTGCTCAAGTATTTCCTCACAATGCAAGTTTTTTATTTTGCCTTGCATCAAGTACTTGCATTAAACTCAAACTGCAGTTCTATAGCATTATATGCAGCACATATCAATAATCTTTATATTAGCTATACTACTTACAGGTTCTATGATTATATGTATTACAATAAGACAGACAAAACATTTGCACAGGTATTTTATTTTTCCTGTGGATGGTGACAGTGCTTATGGATTGTAATTTAAAACATTCAGAAAGCACAGATCATATCAATCTCACATACTTTACATCACAATTCAACAATGTTTACACTTTTGTATCTACTAAATCAAGTGAACAAAATGGCATAAGTGTTTACGCTATCTTTCTCTGTAAACAAGGCTTTTTATGAACAATGGTAAATGGAATTAATACACATCACCATACGAAAGAGGAATGACCCTTTTCTTTAAATAAATGCCTCTGTTTATATAAATACTCTGATTCTCTCAATATACATTTACAGCCCTGATCAATTAAAAGCAATACCTACACTTTTCTTTAAAAGAAAATGTCAAGAGATGGACCACTATAGGAAATATTCATCTAAGTAAAGGGAAAATGAAGCAAGCATAGGATTAAGAGAGTTAGAAGTATCCTTGTACTTCAGTCTCACTTCTGTTTACACCAACACTATGGACAGAATTGTCAGGGTATGGAACCGTTTACTTGAATTCCAACAAATTGCAATCGATCTTGTAGTACACGTATGGGTAGTATTCCTGTTGACTGAGGTTTAAGCCTGGAATATCCATAGTTGCCTGTGGAATATATTTAAAAAAGAAAAAAAGGGGGAGAGGGAGAGATTACTAAACTTTTACAATGTAACTGGTTAGTTTCTCAGAAGATGACATGTTCAAATAAACATTTAAGATGCATTAATCTCATGTGATACCTCAAAATTTTATTCATGCCAATTTGAATTTTAAAACCTTTGATGAAGTTTACAGAGCTAGAAAGCAAAAGGGGAAAAAAGTAATTCAGTTATCATATCAAAGCTTCCTAAAATGGAAAGTCAGCAGGAAAAAAAAAAATCTCCCTTGGAAATCATGGTAAGTTTGCAAGTAAAGAATATGCTATTTCATATGAAGTGACTGTTGTTACCATAATACCACCCGAGGCAAAAACTGCAGTTATTTCCTTTCTCTCTCTACTGTAGCATTTAAATAGTTTTCATGCATTAATACCTACACAATTCTGTACTGAACTATTTTCCCTAAGCTAAAAATATTTAAGCAATACGTTTTTTCTTAAATATTTTCAAGTGTTGAAATCCAGAGGAGAATCTGAAAAGGTAGCACAGGAAAGTAAGTAAGTGAACATATCTAACCTTCATTTATTTGACTAAGCTGTTATAGTTTTAAATTTGCGGGAACTTGAAATTGTACTTTGAGGAAAAATTCAACTGTTTCAAAATGCTGGAAGTTTGTTGGAAGATACAGGCTGAATAACAAGTATTTTTAATAATTCTATCAAGCCAGGGATTGGACCATGTTATTGGAGAAGAGCAATTTTTGTCATTTATATGGGGAATAAAGTGATCCTGGAAACAAATGGTTTGTTAAATCAGACATGAACTGAACAGCGTGCAAAATTTAAGAAAAGGATAAAGACCTAGAGATAGAAAACAAAATGCAATATAAGTTTACCAAAGGTAGATCATGCCAGACTAACCCAATATCTTATCAAAGTTTTTTCAGGACAAGGGAAATGTGGTGGATCTCATCCTTCTGGACGTCAATAACATATTGAATATGCTGCATGAAAAGTTAGCAGCAGACCTGGAGAAAATGGGGATTGATACAACTGTGAAGTAAGAAACTGGCTAAAAGAAAGCATTGGGTTCCTTAAGGATGTGCACTGGAATCAATCCTGCTCAAGACTTCCACTAATAGTATCAGTACAAACAAATGTGGATATTATGATATAGTTAACAGATAACCCAACGTTGGGAAGCACTGTCAATACAGAGAAAAATCAGGATATCACACAAGGATAACTGGATCGCTTAGAAGTGTAGAAGTGGGACAAAATTCAATAGTGCAAGGTCATGCACTTGGGAAACAATAAAAGGAATTTCTGCTATGAACTGGAAGCGCGCAGCAGTTGGAAGTGACAGAGTACCCAAAAGCCCTATATAAAACTTAATCATCCAGCGATTAACTAATAACCACCAACATAATGCATCTGTGAAATAGCACAGGTGATCCCAAGGGGCATCTGGAAAGATGGAAAGTATTTATGCTAATGATTCTGAACTAGGGTGCTAGGGCACCTTGAGGTGCTTTGAGATTCTTTGAGACATTTACAAAATAAATCCAGCATATTAAAATCATGGGTTTTTCAGGGTCCTGCACATATTAGCACTGTTAGATGTGTAAACACTATTCACAAGATAAATCCAGAGATTTCACGTAGGAATTCATAGTGTTAAAAAATTTCTGCCCTGTTGTGTTCCAAGTTCTTTCTAACAAGAATTTCTCCACTATTTTTCTGAAGTCAAACAATAGGTGAATATCAAGAGCTGGCAAACAAAGTTCTTTGAGTAAATGTGATGTCTTTTATTAGACCAACTAAATAGTTGGAAAAGTTGTTCTTTGCAAGCTTTTGGGAACAAACACCCTTCTTCAGGCACAGGGAAGAGTCTGCTGTTGTGTGTTCTCCACGCCCCCAACCAAGAGCTGGCATTTTGAAGGGTGCCTAAAGTCTAAAAAAGTTGAGAACCACCAGTTTATGCCATTATACAAGGCACTAGTGAGGATACTATGAATACTTCAAAGCATCCATGTTCAAAATGACCTGCAACAGGTGCTAAGAAGGGCTACTAGGATAATCAGAGGACTGGAAAGCCTCTCATGGAGGGGAAACTAAAATGCCTTAATGAAGCCTAGCAAAACTCCTTAACAGTAATATAACTGCTCTCTAGGAAAAGAGCAGGGGAGAAGCAGGAAAAAGAGGTCAAATACTAAGAAAGGGAAAAATCTGTTAAAAAATAAAATAAAAAACACAGCTTAAGGACAATGTTACCATCAAAGCAAATAGGTATAAAATAGCCATGAATAAACTTCATCTTGAAGTTAAACAAAGGTTTATAACCAAAGGAGTTAAAGCTGTGCAGAGTTTTCCCATGGGTTGTTTGCCTCCACTACTCCCAAGATGGAACATGCCAGTTTTTATGAAAGGGATGATGTGACATGATTGCTTACAAGAGCAAGGACTGGATTCTGACCGAAGAGGTTCACTAGTCCCGTTCACCTAATCTGTAGAACTAAATAGGATGTTCTCATCCCGACTGAGGTTTTTCTCCCCCGCAAAGTTCCTTATTACTGGCAGGACTGCATTTCACTTATGTTTTGCCTCTTAAGACATTTGTTTATTTTCAACTGTTTGTCACAAGCAACAGAGGACAAGACAGAATAAGTTCAATATAGACAGCATCAATGAAAGTCTCCCTGCCAAAATACTTGAAGTGTGGCATTTAAGGACCTCCAAAGACAGTGGAAGGGTAATTATAAGCACATCCATCCCACCCATAATTGCAGAAGGGTTTTTTGTTTAGTTTTTAACAAAAAGCAATCCCTCAGAGATACCAAATCCTGTATCTTCTTTTTTTTCCCCTCAAAAAGTACAAAATGAACAACTAGGAAATTTTAGCTTAAAATTAGGCTAAGGCACTCTTCTGCTGACCTGATGGATTTGGCACAACATTTCTGCAACTGCTTCCTACTGTGTCATTCTGTAATAGCTCTGAGCAGTTGCTTCACAAACTGTACAAAGTGTATTGGGCCCACAGTACCCCCCAGGTATTGAGTAAGAGTGCCCCAGTTGATGTCCTCTTTTGCAAAAACCTAGTCAAAGTGCCTGAAGAATTCCTCTGTACCATGGCTGTCCAACTGGTGGCCTGTAGGCCACATGTGACCTGTGCAGAGTTAAGTTGTGGCCCCTGGGCTCTGTTGCAGTTGGAGTCTCCAGGCTCCCCCTCTGTCCTCCAGCTTTTGCCGCTTGCTCCACAGGATGGGGCAGTGCAGTAGGGCACGCCTAGTAGAGCTAAAAGTGAGCTCAGGGCTATGAGGCTGTGCAGTACAATGCTGGGGTGGGGAACAGCAGATGTGAAGTACCCCAGGGGTGGAAAAGCAAGCATTCTGTACACCAGTGGAGGTGGCCTTCTTACACGGAGCAGCAAAAGCAGGTGGGGCGGGGGGCACAACAGGACTCATACAGTGTAGCACGATGGGAGGGAGATGTGCGTGCAGCCCAGGGCGATCCCATGGTTCTCACTGATGCAGCCTGTGGGTGTGCCGCCTCTGGGATGTTCAGGTGCTTAGGTGGACAGTCCTGCTCTGCATTAATGCTGTATATGACTAAATGGTTCTCTTCCCTGAAGGAGAGCAAAGGAGAGTGGGAGAGTTTAAGATTCTGGCTCCTGCAACATCTTTTATTACTACTCTGAGGAAGCCTCTGGATCCTATTTCATGTGAGGCAGTAGTCAAAAAAAAAGCCTAGAAATCTCCATTTCCTTAGGGACATTCTAGAGGATTAAACATGTACCCTGTGATAATTACTGTCCTCCCTTGGTTAAATAAAAAAAGTTTAAGTAACATTAAACTAAATGCGAGTGGCAGATGAACACTGTAAGCACCAGTTACAGATGCACTTACATCAATGATTGCTGCTGCACTGCTATCAAGGTGTTTGTACAAGTCATACAACACCTCTCTCAGTTTCTTCATTGTTTTCTTATTGGGTTGAAGGAGCATTGCCTGGAAGTTAACTGGTAAACCATACCTGAGAGATCAAGCAGAAAAAAAAAAATGCCATAGGGCACAATTAGACTTTAAACTGGCATAACAGTCTATTCAATC
>NW_017728992.1:163895955-163899378 GCF_001723915.1 Gavialis gangeticus | reverse complement strand
CTGCTGCACTGCTATCAAGGTGTTTGTACAAGTCATACAACACCTCTCTCAGTTTCTTCATTGTTTTCTTATTGGGTTGAAGGAGCATTGCCTGGAAGTTAACTGGTAAACCATACCTGAGAGATCAAGCAGAAAAAAAAAAATGCCATAGGGCACAATTAGACTTTAAACTGGCATAACAGTCTATTCAATCTTAATACGGAAAGTGCATTCCAACAGCCCTCTTGCTGGAGAGGCTCATTGCTAGGAGCTTCTAGTTCCTTACCATACAGAACCCATTCACTTTTAATTTTAAGAAGATGAAATTGCTTCTACTTTTTTCGTCCTTCCAAGCACATTTGTCACCTAAGTCACCTCTCGCTGGTCATGCCAGCTAGTCTTCTAATTCAATGGCTACACTTACTGGTCTGGCAGCAAGAAGCTGCACACGTAAACACATTATAGCAGTTTTGCTCAGAGTTCAGAGGACACTCTGGGAAGACATTACAATGGACCATGGCAGCTGACTGAAAACTGGATAGGTGTCTTCATATGCTTTCAGCAAAATGCCCTGCAACAGCAGAAACCTTCCTCCTTTCTGCAGAGATGGAATAACATTGCTAGCAGAGAGGAGGGTTCCACCATCCCAGAGAGACTTTCAGTATGCAGGCACTGGAGTTGTGTCAGTCAAGCCTACGGTGTAGACTAGGCCTAAAATAAAAAGTCTGCAGCAGCTGTGACAAAGTTCACATTATTTTCTGATTCTGGACTCATTTTGCAGTAAAAACAGTACTAACACACCTAAAAAAAATGTTTCTAGAATAAAGTGGTCAGTCAGAAGATTCCCTCTGCAAATCAAAATGTTTCTATAGTATATTACAAAGCATTCCAGTTTCTTTGCAGAATTAAAAAAAAAAAAAAATCAATCTATAACTAGCTATTTCTTGCTTCCTTCTGATTAAAAGGAAAGCATGATACAAGGAGAAATTGCAGCCACTTGGAAGGGGAAGTTAAAAAAAAAAAAAAAAAAAAAAAGGCCCCCCTGGGGGGGGGGAAAAAAAAAAAAAAAAAAAAAAAGGCCCCCCTGGGGGGGGGGAAAAAAAAAAAAAAAAAAAAAAAGGCCCCCCTGGGGGGGGGGAAAAAAAAAAAAAAAAAAAAAAAGGCCCCCCTGGGGGGGGGGAAAAAAAAAAAAAAAAAAAAAAAGGCCCCCCTGGGGGGGGGGAAAAAAAAAAAAAAAAAAAAAAAGGCCCCCCTGGGGGGGGGGAAAAAAAAAAAAAAAAAAAAAAAGAGAAATGCTGTAAAGTAGGGGTGTACCGATATATTGGCTGACTATTTGATCAACACTGATAAAAGGAGAAATAATGTTATTGGCTACTGGCTTTTCTTGGTTGTTCTAGCCGATAATCACAGCCACGTGCCCAGAGTACCCTGGCAAGCATAGTCCCATCCCCATGCCCATCCGCCAGCCTAAGCCCACACCAGACTACAGGTTCTGGCAAGAAGCAGAAGATGGAGGGGGTGCTGGGGAGTGGTCACAGGGCGCTGCGCTCAGTAACAAAGGGTTATTAGGCTGCTGCTGCTGTCCCTGCCATGGCAACATCACATGCGCAGCAGGGTAAGAGGTTGCTGCAGAGACACTGGGCTGTGCACAGGCAGGGTAGGTAAAGTACTGTGCAAGGACATTCTGCTCAGCTGAGCAGCGGGTGCCTTTGCAAAAGGGGCTTGTGTCCCTGGCAGCCATGGGAGCTTGGCTGCACAGCACCTCCCAGCGCTGAGGCAGTGGTGTGCCCTGGGGTTCCAAACGTGCCTGGCGTTGCTCCCTGAATGAGGGTCCAATCTGCCTGCCCAGGACAGTAGCATAGGCTGCATGGGGAGCAGGATTACAGGTAGGAGCCATAGGTGAGGGGATAATGTGCATGGGAATAAGATGGTCACTGCCTTCCTCATTGAGGGCAGGAGCAGGCAGGAGGCAGGCATGTGTGTCTGTGAGATAAATGCAAAACAAACAAAAAAGGTTTATGTCAGTGGTTTAAAATGCCTTGCCTTATTACTAGACATCACTTATTGGATCAGCATCAGCTGATACGGTTGGTTAATCACTGGCTATTGCTATCGGCCAAGAAAATCTTTATTGCTGCACCCCATCACCAATAAAGAAAAGAAGTTCTAGTGGAGCAGGTCCAAGGAGTCTTGGATTGCACCTCCCAAAATTGAAACAGTTTTACTACCAAATAAGCCAAGTTCAACGCATCAAACATTACTTTCCTTTTATCTTAAAAATAAAATATAATTTTTACTCTTTGCATGGAAGCAGGAATGTCAAATTCATCTGGCCCTGTGCGCTGAATGAGTTGTTGGGCCAGACCAGGGCTGAACCCCCTATGCAACGTCTGTGGCACCAGGTCCAAACTGTGCATTGCATGGAGCCCGCATCAGCCCCAGGGCTTACTGTGCACACAGCACATGGGGCATGTGTAGTCTATGGTGCATGGGCTGGACCCAGTGCTGCAGGGAACGCAGGGGGCAGTCCAGGAGCGCCACATGTAGTCTGTACCCAGATCCCATACTATGTGGTGCTGCTGCATCCAGCTGCAGGCAGTGCATGCACTGCATGCTATACACACACCACTGTGTGCATCACTAGCCCCTGGGCCAATGCATGCTGCACACAGCATGCAGGGCTAAACTAGCTGCATGTGCTGCTCACAGAACAGAAGGCCAAACACAGAGCATGTGCTGCATGTCACACCCCACCAGACTGGCCCTTCACATTGGTTTCAACACGGCCCAATCTGAACTGGCCCCAGGGCCAATGCACAAGGCCAGTTCAATGGGGCACTGCATACCTCAGGCTGACTCATGTTACATGTTGGGTGCTTGATGCTGGGTCCAGCCCACATACTACATGCAGCATGTGGGGCTATGTGCTGGATTCTGTCTGTAGACCACAAGTTTGATACCCCTGCATATAAGAATCTTTTGCAAGCCAGCAAGAGTCAGCTAGGTACCCTAGATATAGTAGGACGTGGGGAGTGGGGTCCTGCAGGGCTCGGTCCTTGGACTGATACTCTTCAACGTCTTCATAAGCGACTTGGACAAGGGAGTGAAGTGTACTCTGTCCAAGTCTGTGGATGATACAAAACTGTGGGGAAAAGTGGACACACCGGAGGGCAGGGAACAACTACAGGCAGACCTGGACAGGTTGGACAAATGGGCAGAAAACAATAGAATGCAATTTAACAAGGAGAAATGCAAGGTGCTGCATCTAGTGAGGAAAAAATGTCCAGCACACCTACTGCCTAGGAAATGACCTGCTCGGTAGCACAGAAGCAGAAAGGGATCTCGGAGTCCTAGTGGACTCCAAGATGAACATGAGTCGTCAGCATGACGAAGTCATCAGAAAGCTAACTGCACTTTATCATGCATCAGCAGGTGCACGACAAA
>NW_017728992.1:163875449-163890955 GCF_001723915.1 Gavialis gangeticus | reverse complement strand
GTTTTGGGTGCCACACTTCAAGAGGGACGTGGATAACCTGGAGAGGGTCCAGAAAAGGGCCACTCATATGGTTAAGGGCTTGCAGGCCAAGCCCTATGAGGAGAGACTAGGGCACCTGGATCTCTTCAGCCTCCACAAGAGAAGGTTGAGAGGCGACCTTGTGGCTGCCTATAAATTCATCATGGGGGCGCAGAAGGGAATTGGTGAAGCTCTGCTCACCAAGGTGTCACAGGAAATAATGGCCATAAGCTAGCAGAGAGCAGGTTTAGACTAGACATTAGGAGGAACTTCTTCACAGTTAAAGTGGCCAAAATCTGGAATGGGCTCCCAAGGGAGGTGGTGCTCTCCCCTACCCTGGGGGTCTTCAAGAGGAGGTTAGACAGGCTTCTGGCTGGGGTCATCTGAACCCAGCACTCTTTCCTGCCTATGCAGGGGGTCAGACTTTATGATCTACTGAGGTCCCTTCCGACCCTAACATCTATGAATCTATGAGAAACCCACAATTCTTAAAGCACTGGGGAAAGAAAACATCCACAGCTGCTGCAGAATGAGATAAATCACAAGTAAACAGAGTAAAATGCTCCACTGCCTACATGCTGCATCTAGATGTATAAAACCTTGGCAGAACTGCAGGTTTCTTTACCTTAAAACAGATTCAACAAAAACTCTTAATGCTTTCACATGAATCCATGCAATAAAGGCTTCACTGAAATTCACTTTCAGCCACCGAACTAGAGGCCCCTGCAGAGGGAAGGATTGAGAAAAAGGCAGTTATTCATCATAAGCCTTCAAAAAGAGATTCAGCTTTATTAAATTTAAGAAGATATTGTTCTATAATTTGCATTAGGTGTTTAAACAACTTGCCAGTGAACTGAAAAAAAGTCAAACAAGTTCCTCACGATCATCTGATCAGTTCCAATTTCAAGACAACAATGACTATTTGCACTGATATAAGTTTTCCAGAGCAACTTTTCAGCAGTGGTAAATCCAGATAACCTCACATTTTGTATGCAAAGCAGCTACATTCACCATGACTCCACATGACCAAGAATACAAAGCATCTAAAAAGAAATTCAGGCTTATTGCATTGTCAGTCTACAGAAAGTCACTTAACACTGAAAATTATAGCAGCAATCCTCAGTCACCCCTCATCTACTTCATTTTGCTCCCCTTGAATGAAGCAGCCCTAAACTAAACCAATTGCGCCTTTAAAGGTGATTCTCTTTGCATGGGAGATTCCTGGGTAGACGGAGATCAGCCAGAGTAGCTTCTGTTGTTTTCCTTCTAGCTGTTGGTGTAGCTGAGACGGTAACATAATTGTGGTACTTCAATAACCTCTAGCTACTAGGATGGTTCCCTTGGTTTGCTGGAAGTGGCCACCAGTTCAGACTGGCCCACCACAGAGGAGCTTCAAAAACACACACCAGGGGGGCACAGCACCCATCTTAACATCTCTTCCACCCTCCTGTCTCAAATACAGCTAAGGATCAGGCCCAGTAAGCAGCATAACTAGGCAAAGGAGAATGGAGCAGCAGCTTCAGATGCCAAATTAGAGGGGGCACCATCAGCATCCCATACACTTATCACCCCAACCCCGCCCCACTCTCTGGCACTTGTGACAAAAAAAAGTTACAGCAACTAACTTTACTTAACAGCCCTAATTCACTATACTTGTTGGATGAGTAGTGAAACAGCTATTAGAGTCCTTTTGGTCTGACACATCATTTTGCTTATTTTATTCAACTTCAACGCATTTAATAGTCTACAGGTAATTAAAGTAGATCCTTGCTTTCAACAACTGTTATTGACTATGTTGAATATCAAAAATTAGGCTACTGTTAACTCTGTGAACCCTCCTGTTTTACTTCTTTGTCTGAAGAGGAACCCAGTAGTGACCTATCTGGCTAAGTACAGCCATTTGGGGGCTATAGGGGGAGGTTAAATCTATTCAAAATGGCTGCCCAAAAGCAGTTAAATCAGGACGGGGTGCTAGCCAGGGAGCTGGGGTGTGGGGGCAATGTCCAGCAAGCTGGAGGGAATCAGGTGTCCACCAGGAAAGCATGACCTGTAGGCAGGGTGGGGTCCCCCACAGTGAACCTACAGCCCCATCTCTCCTGCCCTTCCCCCCACCAGGGGTTACCTGCTCAGCTCTGCCAGCAGTGGATGCTGATAGAAGTGGCTGCAGCCAGAGCAGCTTGTGGCATGGGGGTTAAGAGGGTTGGCTGGTCAGGGGCCAGGAGGACAAGAGGTGGACAAAAAAAAATAGACCAGTGCAGGGGGAGGGGGGAGTGAAAAGAGCAGCCCTGGGGCTAGGGCCAGTGGACAGAAGTTCCGTGCACTGGTTTGACTTAAATGGATTAAGTCTGATACTACATAGATCCAGGTTTATCTGAAACCAGGTTCTGCAATTTTTAGACTGGTTTGGGTGCATGGAATTTTTGTACACAGTTACAGGTTTAGACCGACTGCTGGTCACTGAGACCAGGTCTGTGAGAATAAGGTTAGCATTGGGTTAGCCAAGTTTAAATCAGGAGGCCATTTTGAACCCAATTTAACCTCCCCAAATGTCTGTACTTACCCTTGGTCCTTAAATGCTCAGTTCTAGCCATTCCAAAGGAAAATATTTAGTGTATGTAAACTTACAAACTGTTTTTTCTTGTCAGTAGACAGCCTGTTCATTTCTTCTTTGTCTGCTTTCATCTCTTCTTCATTATACTGGAAATCACGGACCATAAACCTACATTTGAAGAGTAAAAATTTCCAGCAGCTGTCTAGATGGCTTTTAAAATACAAAAGCAAGCTAGAGAAAAAAACCCAAATAAACTCTTACTTGCTTTCCCTTGCTTTGTGTTTAAATTCATCCATTGCCTTCTTGAACAAAGTGACATTGCAGAGGTAGCTATCTTGGTCCTCAAACAAAACACTGGATAAAGAGAGGGGTGGGGTGGGAAAGAAGTGTTACGCAGTCACAGGTTTGAACCATTATCTCTCTGAAGTACTGTAGTCAAAATTTTCATCTGTGGTTACTTAACTAACAAGATCAAGTTCACTGTCTATTAATAGGTGCAATAATGTTGTTCTGTAGCCAGAGCTTTTAGCATACCAATTTTAGAAGCACTTTCATTATCTTTTATCAATAAATTATCTGTTTGCAGTTCACATATTCAACAAATGCTTTCTTGAGTAAACCTAATATTCTGCAATTTAAAACTGTATGTGTTCTCGGATAGTAAACCAGTGTTAATTTAACTTTAATGTGCGAAACGAATGTGGCTTTTAGCATCCTCATTTATATTGCTGGTGAAAGGAAATAAGTTCTGAAGCACAGGAGTTGCAGAGAGATCAGTGGACTAGGAATAGTCTTATCTGTGCCAGCGAAGAGCACGTTAAAGCAGTGGTCTTCAAACTTCCGGAAGTCACGAAACCCTTCGACATCACTTCTTCTGCCATGGAATCTCTAGCTGTATCCTAAAAATTGAAGCAGTGGCAGCACACTGCCTCCTAGCCTGCTCCATCATTACCCACAATCTTTGTGGACCCCCTGATGGTACTGCAGAACCCCAGGGTTCAGTGGAACACAGTTTGAATACCACTGCTCTAAAAGGAGCTCAGTGAACATCCCAATACAATACGACTTTAGGAGTTAACCGTCTAGCAGCATAAGCATTAAAATGTCTCTAAGCAAGCACCAGTGATTTAGGCTTTTTGCACCTGCCATGTAATCTGTCAGGCAAGTGGCTGATTTATGCCACCCTTCCAACTCAAAGCTATGCTTCTAGAATGTGCAAGAATATATGCAGATGTTAGATTAAACAAGTCATAAAAAAAGCTACTTACTTGCTGGATCTTGGGACTATCATGTCTGTTAGTGTTTCATATTGCTTAACCCAGTCACTGTAATTTAACCTACACAAAACAAGTTAGAACTCAATTTTACTGCTGCTACATAATTCAAGGTAGAAATTGACTGGATCACACACACAGAATCAACAAAGAGCATTCACAACTCTGTCTTCCAACAGGAAGGTAGAAGAAATCAAAAGTACATATAGCATAAGGGTATGTAACACCCTCATCCTATTGTTGAGGTAAGAGATTGTGAACGAAATAGAACTAAATTGGTGAAATTAAGGGGAAATAGCTAATCTTCAAATACACGATTTGAGATTTTTCTTGAAAGACAAACATTATCTCTCTCTTTCAATTAAGAGCTATACAGTCAGGTTAATAATTTAAACACCTTTGAGTTATCCGATTGATTGAGGCTTGCTAAATCACAGTATAAGACTATACTTCTCTGTAAGAGTGGAGTAAGTGAAAAAAAATTAAAAATAAGCTTTTGAAGCAGGTTTACACAACTCATAAATGAAAAGGATGGGACTTGTGGAGTTGTTGCTCTTTTTAGAGAGCAGTGAGAGTCCATCCCTAAAAGCAACAAGAATCCATCCCTAAAAAGCAACAAAGCCAAAGTCCAAACAACTCAAATGAAGAAATTTAAATCCAGAACTCCTAAATCCCTTGTTACGGCTAATAGATTATACTGCCTTTACTGTGGTTTTTACACATTTCTCACTTCATAAGGAACACTATTTACTGCAGGAAAATTAGCCGCTATTCATTCATATTGTAAATCAGAAGGTCACCAGCTTCTTTTAAGCTCTACAAAAATTACCTTAGTAATAAAAAAGCAATATAACTAAATATCAGAAAGGCAGGGCTGTGGGTCACCTTAGACATTACAGAGCCATATGCATGACTGATGCTTCACACCTTATGGGAAGGAGTGGGGAGCAGAGTAGTTGAGGAAAACTTAAGTGAACAAATTGGATTAATATTAGATTTTGCCAACGGAATTACCCTTGGTACCTCAACAGGGAGTTCTTAAATTAAAACAGTATTTGTTTCCTTGCATTCCTGTACCTTATGATTCAGGTGGCCACCATTTGCAACATATTACAGGGGACCACCACCTGCAGCTATGTAACATGAAATGCCCAATTCAAGTTTTCTCTAGTAGAATTTAGGGCCACACAGTACCCTTTTTGGGAAGCTGAGTAACAGCTTCCAGTATCCCCAAGGAAGGTCATTTTTGTCTCTTATTGAGATTCAAAAGTTGGTACCAGCTCATCTACAAGTTAAACACTAAACACCTTTCCTCTCAGCAGATTTATACATTAAATAAAACAATAAAACAATATTTGGTTGCAGAAAAATGTCTTACTTGGGTACAACCACTAACAATGTGATCAAGTATTCTGAATCAAGTACAAAGTCCTCTTTCTTCACAATGTCAGCTAGACTTCTAGTTAGTAAGCTTCCTCTGTAAGGACACAAAAAGGCAGCCATTGTAAGTGCAGTTTAAATCTTAAACGCAGTCCTGATAAATTTTAGGGCTTGGTTAATGTGTTTCAGAAAAACCCCCTAAAGAACAAGTGGCAATTATGCAGAAAGCACTTATTCCTTTCTGTAACTATAGTTTTAACATGCATGTTGTTTATAAGACATCTTATCAGCATCTTTATTGTCACTATTAGCTGAAGATCCTGCTCAGTCTGTGTTGGGATGAAAGGTACAATTTTCAAAAGCACCTTGGTGAGTAGGGTTCAAAAATGATTTAGGGAAGAGAGGTTAAAAATGGAGGGGGGGCAGGGAGATAGACTGAAAGAGATGCCCACCCCATACTATAGACTCTTGCAAAAGACCTCTAGTGCTATTAAATATTCTGCACACAAGCAACTGTACATTGCAAGCTGAAGTCACTGTCTAATAATGTCTTACAATCGTACAACTTTGTATGGATTCAGGTACCATGGGGTCCTGCCTATTTTTACCACAGTAGTGTGTGGAAATTTCACAATTATTTTATCTCAGGCTAATGTAGCCTACATGACTACTTATGTGACTTAGACCTTCTCTACATATTACAGCTATTGCAAAATTAAACTGAGAACAGCGGCATATGGAAAGAACTTATCACACCATGAAGAGGTCTAACCTGCTATAAAGTCAGACCTTCAAAAGGCATGCTAACTTTATAGCTGGTTGCTATCTAGCTTTGATTTTCATGTGTAATACGGTCTCCCCTGTGGCTAGGAGCCCTATCAGCTGACTGGGCTCCCAGCTGCAGGGATGTACCATGCTCAGCCAGGGCTGGCAGTCCTGTAGCACAGGAGACACTCAGCCCCCACAGTGCCTGTTAGCTGCGGGACTCTGGTTCCTAACAGCTATGAGGTGTGACTGCAGTCTCCCAGACCAGGGGGTACATGGCTTGCCCCCATGGCTGGGAGACCACAGTCACTACAATCTCCCAACTATGAGAAGCAGTGTGCCCGCACAGCTGGGAGGCCCTTCAGCTGAAGGGGCTGCTAGCCACCAGACCTTGTTTCTCGCCAGCGCAGGGGGAACCTGGGACTTGCAACAAGATGTGATGGGATCCAATGTATGATCCCACAATCATGCCTCTTGCCATGCACATGTGCAACTGTGTGGGATTGTGCATTAGATTCATAGATGTTTTTACCTGCATGTGTAGAGGAGACCTTAGATGTGTCTGTGTACAACCATGTACCTACATGTGTAGGGAGGGTCCTATATTGTCTTCTAACTCTACAAAGCCATACAGCAATTATTATTTTAAACATTTTCTTGATTGCCAATGAGACTTTGGAGCCTAATTATCCAAGTAGCTTCTGCCTTTAGTCTTATATGCACATCTATGAACCACAGCTATAGGCCTACATTCCCAAGCACTCTGAAGGAAGGGTTGCATCAGCCTCAAGAGAAAGGGAAGAATGTCACCTTTGCTTAAAGTAAGTATCTCCTTGTTGGCATTAAGAGTTTTATCCCCACCTATCCAAATAGTTGTTTATGCCAGTGATTCCCAAATGGCATGCTGTGATATACCTGGGTGAGGAGGTAAATGCCCCCTCTGCCTGCACCAGCTACTCCAACAGCACCTGCACATACTCCCTTGGAAACTGCTGCTATTATTGCTGCCTTTCTCCACCACCCCTATGCTAGCCCCACACCCAAGCTCCCAGCTCTGTACACTGCTGCAAGCGAGTGGGCAAGTAGACATGCAAGTAGAGCCAAGCTTTGCAGCCTAGTTCATCCGCCTCTACTTCTCCACACTCCTGAGGCTGGCAAGAGAGGCCACGGAGATGGTCACCAATTTGTGAGACTCTGTAGGAGCAGCCTCAGCAGTAGGGCCTGCTCTTCCCCACAAGGTATAGAACTAGGGATCAGGAAGAGGTAGACAGTGGAAAGAGCAGAACACGCTTGGCCCCCACTACCCTTAAGTGGCACCAGCTAGATCACCAATTCTCAATTAAAAAAATTTTTTTTAACCTCAAGGACCTCCCTCAATATCTTTTTCTGAATTCATATCTAAAATCTCAGTGATTTTTAGCTGGGGTACTATGAAGTTCAGAAAAAGTATGAAGGAGCAACTTAAGGCTGAAAAGGTTGAGAACCACTGGTACGGAGACTAAACCTTAGCTAAAAGAAAGATGTACTTGGTGTCTCTCTTTTTTTTTTAATAATACATCTAAGCGCACTGGCAGAGGAATGGAATATATGTTTTGAAAGAAAAATATGAATTATACATATACACATACACCTTGCTGGGTGAAAGAGTGAAGTGTGCCACCATTTTTAAACCAGAAAAGGACAGGTATTAAAAGTTTGGGAAACATTGTTTTATGCCTTGCTTAACTCATTTGATTTGCTTGGGCTGGGGGAAGAAGGATACAACAACTTCTCAAACCTCAAGAACATATCATATTAATTACTTCATCACATAATAAAGCAGAAACTTCCTTGAAAAAAAGAAGTACTTCAGTTTTAAGAAAACAAATATTTTGATCACAGTATCATGCAACTAGTAGCATAACTAAATTAAGGTGGCTTACGCATTCTTTCTTTCCAAGTTCTGAAGGTTGCCTTTCAGATTATTGTACGCTGAAGCTCTTGCTTTCAGGTCATTGTCAATTTGGGTTACTCCCTTTAAAAAACAAGATTCAGAATCAAAAACACAAAAAAATTTCAATATGCCAGAAGTGTTAAAATCAGTGATGAGAAGTCTTGCTTCACCAAGCCATCCCTCTCATGCACATCTTCTAGGATTAAACTAGTCGAAACTGCTATTGATTATTTCCAGCTAGTGTCAGCTATAACCTGGAAGCAACAAGTTCTACCAAAGAAGCAATGACCAGGACCTGAACTAGTGATCATATTTCTATAGTCTTATAATCTATATTTTCACTGTTAAGTTGATTGATTTTAAAAAGGTTTTACTTATACAGGTACCTCAAAAGACTTGGTATATAGTAACACTCAGGCCTTGTAAAACAGCTTAGTCCCTCTCTCTCTACTGCTTCTATCTATAGTACCCAGGAACATAAGCAGTTCAAAGCAACTCATAGCTGAATTATTTGTTGCACAGATAGTGTTTTTATTTGCCCCAGTTTGCCATCAGTCGGTTTTGGTGAACCCAACAGAATACTAATTCTCAACCAGGGTGCTGGGGTACCTTGGGGTGTCATGAAATCTTTCGAAGGGTGGTGTGAGGATAAGAGCAGGCTCAGAGACCTCCCTACCTGGTCACTGTCCTGCCCCCCCTGCCCAGCCCCTTTGCAAAGAGGTTAGCACTGTAATAAATAAGTCAGCCTTGGAAACGGGGTACTGCTCAATTACAAAAGTTATGGAGGGGTGCCAAATCAGATAGGGTTGAAAACCACTGATATAGAAGTCAGCCTTTAAAAAACACCACTGCATAGATGTAAAGAACTAGCAGCACACAGCACACACAAAAATATCACCTGTGATTTTAATGCAATAGATTTCTCATAAGGTATGAAACCAAAACGAAAATCCCAGATGTCTTAGTACAAGATTAATAACTTACTTCTTACCCAAACAGCAATATATCAGCTGCTTGTGTAATACATTATATTATCCATGAAAGAGGCAAGAAGTCACATTTTTTTTTTTTTTTTTAGCCAAAAGGCAAGAAGTCAGAATTTTTAAAATGATAAATAAATATCTGCAATAAGTAATGACCTGAGACACAAGGCTTTAAAATATGAAAATGAAATACCATTTTAACAGACCTAATGCATCTATATTAGTATTCAGAGAAACAAACAAAAATGTGTGTACAGTAGGACCCTGTCTTGGAGAAAAATGTTTAAGCACTAGCAAGCAATGACTTTTGCTAAGGGGAACAGTCATTAGAAGTAAATCACAGAAAGGCCATGGACAAGCATTACATTTGTACTGGGAGAAAAGACTTTTTCCTGGCACAAAATGAGAGCATAGAGCTATTCAAGGGATTTCTTCTCTAGAAATATTCCTGACTGGCAGAAGAAGAGGTGTTCTCCTGCAGTGGGAACCATCCCAGAGCCCAGGACAGACAACTGTCGCTAGGGAGAATGGCCTCTCTCCTACCCCCCCCACACTCTGCCAGTTTGAACAGGAGGAAGGTGGGGGAGGCGGCAGCCACACTGCAGCATGGCTGGGGAAAGGGAGAACCAGGATTCCAGAAGCTGGACTGCAGAGGCAGTGATTTAAAGCTGGGGTATGGGATAGTGGGGTGGGGACAGCTTCCCCAAGCCTAGAGCCATACCTCCGCCAGCTTTTAAAAGTCACAGCTTATGCAGCCCAGTTCAACAGCCCAGCTGGCTGCGTAGGTAGCAATTTAAAACCAAGTGTGGAAGCTCTTGGCTCTGCTTTCCTGTGCCCCCCACTGTAAACTACTTATTGACAGTTTGTTCCCTTCCAAGCTGGGAAAGAGCAGGCTGTTAAATCAGTAAGCAACCCTAAGGACTCTGGTGATCTAAGCAGCAGCCTTTTAGTGTCCCCTGGCTGGAGAGCTCACCTATGAAGCTCTCCAGCCAGGAAAGTTGGATGCTTCAACCTCCAGCCTATTTTTCTAGCAGTAGAAATTCCACAGACATGCTCACCAATAGAAGTGAACACCTGTCCATGGGCAGAAATTTAGCAGACCTAGGAAAAATGCAAATGTGCTAGAGTTTTCTAATAAATATAAATCCTTTCCTTTACTCCACACACTCCTTGTGCTTTAACAATAATAAAAAACCCCACCCACAAAGAACAACAAAGAATATATGGCTAAGCATGCATCATTTAAGAAAAAAGTCTGAAAGAAAGGAAAACTCTAACAGATACCAAACCTGCCTTTTGTTAGTTAAGCCAGTTTAATGAAATGTTAGAATTCTAACACTTCATTACAACAAAGTAAACTCTGACCGATTTGCCACTCCAAGAGGAATGCAAATAATGGAAAATTATCCACTACTGATGATGTATCTACATGTGCAATTTACTGTGTAGATGACTAATTAGCTCTGCAGTAAAGTGTCACCATCTACACATGTGCCCATATTAGGGTGCAGTAAATTAACTAGCTTCGCTGTAGGATAATACAGTCCAGGACAAGTATTATCCTACAGTGGAGTAGTTACGTGAACTGAAATGCATGTGTAGACAGTGACTGAGACTGGCTAGGGCATGAGGGTGCTACAGTGCAAGGGATTCCTGCCAGCTAGCCCTGCACTGCAGCACCATCCTGCCCCAGCAGGCCACTCCACAGCATATTGAGCTGGGGTGTAGCAGCCCTGGGCTGTGAGGCTGACTCCCCAGGCTCTCTGCCAGCTGTGGCTGCTCCACCCCAGTTCAATGTGACACGGTCCCAGGTACATGTATAAATGCTGTGCCTGGGAGCAATAAACTATGGTATGAACTGCACCAGAGTTTATTACTACATACTAATTGCACATGTAGATGCATTAGGAGTTGATAACTGGGGACAGAATGATAGCAGAGAATCAGAACAGGAGCAATTTAAACAATAGTGATGAATTTTCCCCACAGGCAAGTTAACCAACATTTACTGTGTAATCATCTCTCTGTGGGTGCTTTGCATGTCCGAAGACTCCAAACAATACTGCATTTAGGGTTTTGTCAATTGCTAACTAGAATTTACAGAAGTGACTATCAATTTTGATTCTAGTTAAAAGTACTATAAAAATATTAACGAAATTGCAAACACTGGCCTTTCAAGCTACAGTTTTTAAATAAAAAAGGCATGCATAAATAAGTCTCAAGTTAAGTCCTAACACTGGTGTGAAAATCTTATTTTAATGGATAGGTAACTTCCAGATAACAAAACAGAGTCATGAGATAATGGTCATCCACTTTTACATAAAGGTAGAGGAAGACTCCCAATATTTCTGGAAGATACTGATCTTGTAATAGTTGTATTAATATGGCTCTATTTCCAAAGAGCACAGAAATAATGCTGTTAGTATAAGAGAATGCAAGTCGCATCTGACAACCTGCTTGGGACCTACTGCATCTTAAATGGATCAAACACTAGACTTTTAGGTTGCCATGGCTACAATTAGTTTGACAGACGTATCAACAGTGGCAATCTTATTTTATGCCGCGTGCTTATTTTATGCCAAATATAGAGTGTACAGATTGAAATGGCTGCTACCACCTTGCAGCTGGCATGTTAGTAAAGCTGTGACTCAGTGGGAACTAAGCTCAAAATCTCTTCAGTATTTACACCTGATTTGTACTGCAACTTCTGGAAGTCAGAAAGCGGCAGCCAGTAGTTCACTGACTTATCACTCCCCTGAGTTCCATGAGCCCAGTCGCATGTCCAGCACCCCACTTATTTATTCTACAAACTCTCCACAACAATTGGGCTTAGTCCTTCCAAGGCACCTGTATTGTTTTTTTGTGAAATATTAGAATCAAATTCAGCACTTGGATGCCATGGTGACAAAGATAAAATATCGAAGTACACGAGAGAATTTTCCTTCTTATTTGGCAAACCTTATAAATCATCTGACGTCTAACAAGAAAAGGACTAAAAGCTATGAACTCTCTTAATTTCTTGAATATCAAGTCAGTCACACCTGAGCAGCGAGACATGTTAACTAGGTTCAGGGTCTTATCCACCCTATACTGTTCTCTGGTGGACTACTTCATCAGTCTACATTTCTGACTCAATGGGGTTTTTCTGTTCCCTGTCTGTGGGCTAGCTCCAGCTTTTGCCTCAAGCCTGATACCCAACCCCATGAAGAAGAGCAGGGCTTGCACCAGTTGAACTAAATCTCTATTGTGGGGAAAGCTTTACAGCTGTACAAGATGCTTATATGCTTAACTACTAAATCCTCAATATTCTGTTAATGTTAAAAAAATAAAAGTTCTCAGAGGAACATAAACCTTGAAGCTTGAGGTTCTTAAATTAATCTAATGAGGGAGTAGTACGAGACCCTCTTATAGGAAAGATTATCTCCCTACCTCCCCATTTGCTTACTGGGGGGTTTCTGACACTTTCCTCAAAAATACATAGTGCTGGCACTGAAAGATGGGATAATGACTAAATGAACTGGGCGTCTAGCCCAGATCACAGAGGAGTTGCCATAAGAGACAAGCTGCAGGCAGAGCCAAGCAGGACAAGAGACAGCACCGGTTGTAGCAAAACGGTAAACTGTAAAACAACTTGTGTCAGATTATGCAGCTACAGAATCATGGAATCCATAACGGAGATAAACCTCGCTGATCAGCCTCAACATTAGTGGCTCAGGCTCTGTACAGGCACAAACAGTACTCAACCTACTATTCTCTCCTGAGATTCTCCCTATAGCACCCTGGAAACAAGACACTGGCTTTGGGGGTTTAAAGGAATGGTCAAGGTTCTGAAGCACTCTCATGCCAAGTAGGTGAGCTTCTGGCCAACTACAAGACTGCAATATTGGAAAATACACAGGGGACTATGTCAAACCTACACGAAACATGATCAACTCACAAACAAGTCAGTTAACTTTAGTGTTTTGATATTTTTGTTGCATTAAATGCTGTCTGCATGTGTGCAGCCGCAGTATGCACGCAGTCAAGAATCCAGCCTGGCAGCTTGAAGAGCAGTGTGCGACTGGTAAGACCGTGGGGCTTGGGGGTAGGAAAGGGGCACTGGGGGAGGGCAGATCGAGGTCCCCACTGCGAGGGAGGGAGTGGGGCAGGGGTAGGCACTGCCTAGTCAGGGTGGTGACTGTGAGCCTGATGCTGCCAGGAGTGGGACAGAGCTACAGGGAGAGGGACAGGAATGGGCCAGGGGAAGGCACTGCCCAGCCAGGACAGTGAAGGCAACCCCAGGGCTGCTGCGAGTGGGATGGAGCTGCAGGCAGCTCATGTGGGGGTATGTGCCCACCCCCCCCACCAGATTTGTGCATAGGGTGAGGGCAGGCTGCATCAGCCTCTTCCTGGTGCAGGGCTGGGACAGGCTCAGCTGTGTGGGGTGGGTGGCAGGAGCAGTGGCACTGGGAGTGGTGGCTACGGGGAATTTTGGAGTGGCCATAGCCCCCCAAGCAGGGGCAGCACCAGGGAAGGCTATGGCCTCCCCAAAATTCCCCATAGTCCCCCACCCCCATAGCCACCCCTCCCAGCACCGCTGCTGCCTGCCCCACACAGCTGAGTCCACCCTACCACACACCTGCCTGCTCTGAGCACAGCCATGGCCCAGCCCCCCTGCCAGGAAGAGGCTGGTGCAGCCCCTGGCCCCGAGCCTGCAGCAGCAGCCTGCCCTCACCCCATGCACAAATCCGGGGAGGGCCACATGCACCCCATGCCTCCCCCCAGGGTGTGTGCAGCAGCAGAGAGCCACTCCACTCTTCAACCCCCCACGCTCCCTGGATGAACTGCTCGCAGCTGTTTCACTCCTGGCAGCCCCAGAGTTGCATGCACTGGTCTGGCTGGGCAGTGTTGCCCCTGCCCTGCTCCCTCCCTCACCATTGGGGCCTTGATATGCCCCCCACAGACATACAGACAGGATGCTGCTCTGCAAGCTGCTGGGCTACATTCCTGTAAATTGGCTGGTTAAAAATTAGCTATCAGTATCCACCAAGAAAATCTTTAATCTGGGCACCCTATCCAAAATCATTCTTTGAAATACATGAAGTCTCCCCAAAGAAGTTTAGGTTACTTAGGTTATGAACATGCAAGAACTGATTTTAAACCAATTAGCTAATTTAAGAAATGGAAGTTATCACGTCATGAATTTACAGAACACTGAAGAATTTACATTCTTATTACACATTAAACTCCAATTATATTCCAGGTCAGAATATATATCATCTACTGGTGTAATATACATTTGGTAAGAAATTCAAACCAGTAGTTGGTATGATGTGACATGCCAGGAATGGCCCACAATTCTCTAACCCAGGGGTTTTCAACCTCTTTTCTTTGTGTACTCCTGGCAGTCAGACATGGAGCAGGGGAGGGGGGCGTGGGGGCAGCACAGGGAGGTGGGTGGCAGCAGTGACCACCATGTGCAAGCATGTGCAAATCCGGCTGACTGGGTGATGCTTGTGTGGCTGGCAGGAGGGCACTGCTCCCTTCACCCCACTCCGGCCCTGCTCCTGGGAGGCAGCAGCGCTCCATCCCTGCCCACCCGCACTCCCTAGGGCCTTCCAAAATACCCCTAGGGATATGTGTACCCCTGTTTAACAACCCTGTTCTAACCAGTCTGGCTGCAAACCAAAATCTTGAGGCAGCCAGGAATCACAGGACACAACTTGAGATGAACATATCCCAAAGCCAAGGAGCTGCATGCAACATGTCAAGTCAAATAATATATTTGTTGTTAAATGACTTCTTGTTTATTATTTTGTTCTCAGAACTGAAGAAAATCAGAAACAGAAAATGGACAGAAGAAAAGAAAGCTTTATTTAACCATTTCTATTCCTTCAGGAGCATCTTTATACTTTCTGAAAGCTATACATTGTTTGGCCAGCCACGTAATCAGGGGTGGATCCAGAAGGGGTGCAGTAGCATCCCTTTTCTGATCATACAGCAGGAGCAGCAACCAGGGACTTAGGACCCTGAAGAAGTAGTAAGAATTTCACCCTGCCTTCCCCTCCATGCTCAGAGGCATATCTCCTCCCCTCTCAGGTCCTCCCTTCCCTGCCTGCTCCTGTCCGGCCTCAGCTGGGCTCAGCCTGAGACAACAGCAGTAGCAGCAGTGGTGAAGGGCAAGTTCACCCTCCCTGCCTGATGCCTCAGGTGTTTTTAGCCAATTTTTAAAGGAGGCATATTGGCCAATACAAATCCAATTTACAATACACAGCCTGGCAGCTTGAAGAGCTGCTGTTGTGGAAGGGGAGGATGAAGGAAAGAGGTGTGAAGGGGTGAAGATCAAGGCCCCTGGGAGGGAGTGAGGCTGGAGCTGGGGCAAGGCCTGGGGCAGGCACTGTCCAGCCAGGGCAGGATGCAGGATGGAACTGCGCAGGGCAGGCTGCCACTGTGGGCTGAGGCTGGCTGCACTTGGGATTGGTGGCGGCAGCTCTGGAAGGAGGGTTACAGGAGGGGGGACTGCAGCTACCCCAAGATTTGCAGTAGCCCCCATGTAGTCCTATCCCAATGCTGCTGCTGCCCACCCCAAGCACAGCCCCAGCCCAGCCCCTCCCCACCACCCC
>NW_017728992.1:163872883-163875317 GCF_001723915.1 Gavialis gangeticus | reverse complement strand
CCCCACCACCCCGTGCTGGGAAGAGCCTGGCACAGCCCTGGTTCCAGCCTGCAGTCTGCCCCACCCAGATCTGGGGGCACATTTCCCCATGCTCTCCTGGATTGTGTGCAGTGGTGGGAGCCACTCCACCCCATACTCCCTGGACAAGCCGCAGCTCTGTCCTGTGCCCCACCCTGGCTGGGCAGCACCTGCCCCAGCCCCACTCTCCCTCAACACAGGGGCCTTGATCTGCCCCCCACCCCTTATCTTCTACCACAGATTTACCAGCTGCACAGCTCTCCTTGCTGCCAGGCTGTGCTCCTTGCCACCTATGTGCTGCACTGCAGCTAAGTGCATGCGCAGGGCATTTAATCAGCCACATTATCAGTCACATCAGGCCAATTTCTGACAGTCAATTTTCTTTATATTAGTGCCAACCCAATATCAGACCGATGCATCTGTGCACCTCTACTGTTAAGTCTTCCAGCCACAGCCTACTGGCATGATACTTTTAAGGATTCTTCAGTGAACTGTAACCAAGTAAGCAACAAGTATCTCTGTGTACTCAATACATGTGCTAACCAACTAAAATTAGTACCAATACACTAGCACATGCCAGTCTTACTTTTATTTTATTTTGTAAAAAAATACAACAAGTTTCTGTAAACAGGATTAATGAAACAAGATATACCTATTTGTTTAAGTGACATATAGTCTTACCTTTGCAATAATTTCTGAAATATTCTTCAGGGACTGCTTGATTGGATACTTGGCCATATCCCACTGGAACCTTGTTATATAGGTGACCAAGTCAACTAAAAAAGGTGGAAGAATAACAGCGTTACACACAACAGTAAAAAGCACAGACTTTGATAAGTTGCTTGTTTTCTGCATTGTCTCTCATGTCACAGAGTAATGGTCTACAAACTTTCAAACACTGACCCTATTGCACACACTATTGTGGTAGAAGAATTTTGGATATTATAAACTCAGGGATACTTTGGTTTCTTATATTCAGATACCAGCTCCTGTACATCTGCAAACTCTTAAGATGGATCATGAAATGTGCCAATAACAATTTCAGAAGCAGCAAAGTAATGACAAAAATAGTATTTCTGTGCAACATCAACAGCACAAGTCTTGCTCTGAACAGAAGCATTTTTTCCCCCAATTTCAAAGTTCATTTGGTGCTCAGCTACAGCAGCAGTTACATACATCTCTAGCTGGATGTGTAGGTGGCTCAAGCATGAATTGGATATTTTTCAATTAGTATCCAGCAGACATTCATTTTAAGTGCCTTTAGTGTTTACCTTTGGCATCACTATTAGATATTAATAATTAATTAAAATGTCAGATTAGTTATTTCTGGAGAAAGAATGCCAATTCAAGGGATCATTGCATTATTCCAGTATGGACCAGCATTCAGTTTCTAAAAGGTAGCTAACAAGCTTTCTACAAAAGCCTACTTGAGAGTTAGGAAACTCTTACTCCCCTCTACCTTACATAAAGATCTTGTGAGCAAGCATCAAATAGACACATTTTAATACAAGGTATAGTTAATATCACAATAAAAGATGCAGTATTAAAATAAAGGAGAAACAAGACTAAACTGGTGATGACTTGAACATACAAAACTTTAAAAAAGAAAAAAAAAGGAAAAGCTTTTTTAGGAGTGGATGTTTAACAGGTATCTGAAACCAGCTCTCACTTTTGGAGTTTTTTCCTCTTTTGGGATAAATGACTTGGAGCCAGCTAAAGCATTGCCATGTTTACCTTGAATTCACAATATTTTACATTAAGAAGTAGAATTAGGTCTGCAGAAAAAGCAACAGCAAATCTTGAAACATCGTCCAGAATAAAGGTAACACTTCTCACCTCCATTAGCCAAGAGATTTTCCTGAACTTTATCTTTACTGTCTTCCAAAACATCAGCCATATATTGTGCCACCTTCTTGACTACACTGGAGAAACAAGACAGAGTAATAAAACATTAGGAATAGCTTTGAGAATGAAAAAAGCGCTAGTGTCTCATTCAAATGTCAGAAAACTAATTCCATGGAGTCAAAGCAATGTGATATAATTATTTTGATAAGATAAAAACTATATTTAAAGGTTAGATCAAATTATAAAAGGTTTGTTTGTGCTCATAGAAAGCTCAGAGTAGAAGCTATAAAGTTTTGTATAGGAAGTATGTATTTTTTCTAAATGGTTCTAGACGTGTATTTGTTTTGATTATAGGGTTTTTATCATGCTTGCCAGCAGATTTAACAAAAATAATGGAAAGCTTTTACTTCAGAACAACAGTGTAAGGTGCCAAATCATACTGAAGTTCAATACAATTTGGATGCCTAACTCCCTTAAGGTCTTCTCTTTTTTCAGGGGAAAGAAGTAGGGAATATATATATGTACAGGCATACGCCATTTTATTGCGCTTCGCAGATATTGCATTTTTTTT
>NW_017728992.1:163868949-163872872 GCF_001723915.1 Gavialis gangeticus | reverse complement strand
GGAACCGAACCCGCAATATCTCTGAGGTATGCCTGTATATATACTTGTATTTAATACAGAAACTCAAGGCACAGAGAAAAGTAATGAATTACTGCTGCCCACAGAAGTCCATCTTCACAACACAGATTTCTCAAGTAATAGTTCAGTGCTTTAAATTATTCATCTTCTCCAAGAAGGCAGAGTACTACTTTAACAGTACTTCAACTGTCTATGCATGTCAGCCTACAAGAACACTTTGCCTACTCTGAGTGTTGACCAAGAAGTTCTCCCATTATTGAAGTCATTTTCTCCTTCCCTTCAAAAACACAGATTGCTAGAAATCCTGCCCTGTTAATTACCAAATTAAAATTGAATGCATTCAACACCTCATATGCTTATGTATCTTTCAGTGACACACACGCACTCTGATTTGGCAAAATAATTGTGAACAAAATGCTCTAAGAGGAAAAGGAGTTATTTATTTTTCTCTCATGCTTTTAAAGAACAGTTATGTTTGTCAGGCTGTACAAGTATTTCTTCCATAGGTACATAAGCTTGTTCATTGGGGTATGGGGTATGTGTCATGAATTTTTAAATAAACCACAAGCAACTGGCAGCTGACTTGTTTAAGAAACCACAATCACCACTACTTGTCAGTTGGTTGATTTAATTAAACTATGCCATACTAGTGTCCTAAAAGCATGCATTAAACCTTGAAGTGAATTAAATTTCACTCTTGGCCTCTCCCCACCCTCCAATTCACCTTCAATTCAGCACATGAATTACAGAAACTTCTACTAAAATATCAAGTTCAAAAAGAAGAGAAGCAGAAAGTCCTACTCAGCAGACAGAGAAATGGTAGTAACAGTTGCACATTTTCTTGGCTAGCATATAAGTTTGTTGACTGAAATCAACAGCAAGCAAGGGGGCTTCACAGTATCAGAGCCATAAAAACAGTAGCAGAACAACAGCTGTTAAAAATTTGATAAATCCATATATTTTAAGATCAGCACAAGCAAGGAATGTTTGTTAGATCCTTTTCTGAAAAGGACAATTTACCAGAAGTGGGAAAGCAACTGATTTTTCAGGCCTGGGAACAAGACCCAGAAGCCCAGTTCTGCATCCTCAAGATTGGTCCCTCCCCTAAATAAATCTCTTCCAACCCTGATCCCAAATATTTCTTCCACCTATACTCTTCCTTCTTTGTTTTCTTTTATGCATTCCCTTTCCAACATCTTGTATTATGTATGTACCATAGGGTTGTCTGTTGTGGAGTTTATTAATTCCAAAAAGACTAACTATTTCTAAGAACATGGATTGGTTTCTCTGAGTGAGGTTGGGGAAAGAAGAGAGAAGTTCTTGCCATAATACTGTATGTTCTATTTTTGGTTTTAAGAACCTCCACCTTTAAACATTTTCAAGCCAGCAAAGATTGGCTACAAAGTAGCAGCAGGTTGGTTACTTCTAAACATCAAATATTACTATCAAATATAAATGCTCATTATTCTTTACTCATATAGAAATCAAATCCATGTTCTTATAAGTAATTAGTCTTTTTTTCCTAATTAATTACCTCCACAACAGACAACCCTATGGTACACAGAAAAATGTCAAAGTTCCTAAGGAATTAAAATAGCATGACAATAAGATTTTCTTTACCCTTATAAATTCTTCAATAGTTGCCTACACTCAGACCAAAGGACTGTCAGTCTCCCTGGAAACTCCAGTTTTTGTATTAAAAGAAAGCTTAAGAAAAGCAAAATAGGTGAAATTTAGCTTTTTCACTAGAGATGTAGCTCAAAGAATTATTTTTATTAAAAAAAAATTGACAGCAAGTTCCACAATTTCATAAAATGCATATGTTTATGAGTAGCAGACGGACGCAGATATAATATAATGTTTCGGTCAACCTGCTATAAAACTTGGCTATTGAGACATTAGGAAGCCCCCGTAGGTAAAACATGGACTGTGGGGAAAAAAGATCTCCATTATTGTAATATTTTATATACTATTAAAAATTGTTACCCCTCCACAAATGCATCCAATTTAGCCAGCTCATCTGACAAACCAACTAACACATCCAGTGTGCCAACCTAGAATAAAAAAGAAAAGAACTATTACTATTAGACTTCAGATGCAAGTCTAGAAAGGCAAAAAGGGCTGGAGGACACGCTAAAAAAGATCACCCCATAAAAACTCATATCTTAAGTTTTCAAAACAAAGTATGTATTAAAATCAATGGCAAATCAAAGAGGCGTAATAAATCAAGAGCAATTTATTCATTTCAGTAACCTAGAAATCAATGTTCTGGATCTGATTTCATGTAGCTCAGTACCATTCTTCACTCCACCTACCCACGGTTCCATGTTAACACTCAGTTATTGCAAAGGATTTCCTGAATAAACCACATATCTGTCCAGTCCAATATGCCAACTCCTGCAGTAGTCAGTATTTAGGAGAAAGTGAATGAATTATTTGGCAGCTAGATATCAGCTAGTCTACCCCTCATGTTAGGTCTCATCCCGACATGCTTGCTGACAAACTGGTTTCAACTCCAAAGCATGATGTTTAACAAGTTTAAAAAAAAAAAAAAAAAAAGGCAGTCATTAATTTACGTACTGTATATAAAACAAAAATATCCAAGATGTTTTTTTTGTCATCACTACTTTCTTCTGCCACCTTCCAAAAGCACTCATCTGCCTTTCCAATCCCATGGAAAATATCTGCATCTATTTTAGCATATTTATTTCCATGAAGCTAAAAGTCTCATTGTTCTAGATACAAATATACAATGAATCACATATTGATCAGGCCAACACTTGTGATGTCTAGTTGTTTAATACTTAAGTCTTAAGAGGGACACAACAAACATGAATAAAACTTATTATGGCTACTCTCACTCAAATCTACAACTGAAAACTGAAGATTTTTAAGCATCAAGTAAATATTTTTTTTTGATTCTCTTACATGCTGAACTGTATGTACCAGCATATGTCAAACAGAAGCAAGCGCAGACTTAGCGCTTAACCTTTAAGTAGGAAACAACTTATAAAATCAACCTGTTTGCATGCAGAAAGAGTACAAAATCTGTTATTAAAGTTGACAACAAAACTAACATATTTATTTTACCCATGCATATAAGAACATATATTACGCAACAGCCTGTGCTCTATCTTTACACTCTAGGGCTAGGGAGGAAAGAATGCTTTACATGCTAATCCCAAGTAATGGCCTACTTTCTGGTTACTATCCACAGCCAAAATCTGATGAATCACAAACTTTAACCTAATCTGGAATTTACTTGGTCAACAGAACAATTAGAATGAAAAAACATTACTTTTAGCATGTAAAGGCCATGAAAGACTAGCAAGAATTAAAAGCAGAAGATTTAGGTCACAAGAAGGCAAATTGGAACAGTCTTGGTCACTAAGCATAGAACCCTGCCTTGATCCAGTTTTAACCCATGGGACTAATCCAGAAAACAGTTTTCAGCCAGTTTATGCCGGGTATACAGCAGTTAGGCAAACTAGCATACAACATGTGCACTATAAGTACATTTATCTTAACCCCCCCATTTGGAAACAGCCTCATCTTACAGAGACTAGCGAGGAAAAAGAGAGAATAGCCATGTCAAAACAAAATGGGGAATAACAGAAAAATTCAAAAGGAGCTATTTCAGGTAGGTATGAGTACCCCTTCTGTAGGAAGACCAAGGTCTTGAGGCCACATGCATATATATGTTTATCATAACTACAGAAGAATGCAAGGATGCTTTCCCCTGCATCCTGGAACTGAAACAAGTATTCCCTCAAAGGTAGGGCTAATCCAAAGGGTACTTTAAGTTACAGCAAGTAGAAAAGTTGTGGTTTGTTGGGTTGGTTTTTTTGTTGTTGTTGGGTGGGGGGGTTTTTTTTTGGGGGGGGGGGTTATAACTCACACTGTAC
>NW_017728992.1:163858277-163868872 GCF_001723915.1 Gavialis gangeticus | reverse complement strand
TTTTTTTTGGGGGGGGGGTTATAAATCACACTGTAGCTGGGAAACAACTGGAGAGCTGTGCAATTTGGCATCACTTGCAGATAAGTAAATAGCCTCTGGCTGAACAGGAAACATTCTGACAGATATTCTTCTCCCTGCTTCCTTTTTTCTACTTTTCTCTTCTAATAGGTTCTCTTCTTTTATAACAGTGATTCAGGCTCATGATTCTTTTTTATTCTAGAACTATCCTAACTCCATTATATGCCTTCTTTAAATTTAAAGGGTAATTTCCCAAAGCTACAGTTGCTGAAAAGAAACAAATGCAGGCCAAAACAAACTGCTTTCAACCTTCTCTTCCTTGCCCTTGCTATCAATTTAACAATGTACCCACTGTCTCTATTTTTCCATGCCATACCTTGGCAGGCTGCACTGAGACAGCTCAGCTGCCATCTACTCTGAACAAGGCAGTGCTGTGTCTGATTGAAAGATTCTGATTTTAACCAGGCCATTTCATATCATCACAGATGGGAAAGGAGCAGCAGGTAATTCAGAAGTGGACCATAAAAATCCTACCACCAGACAGCTTATATCGCAAGTCTTAGTGATCATGCAACATTTATCCATCTTAAATTGAAGTAAAAGAAATACCTTCTTCAGTTTATCTACTGACTGTTTCAGGATCCCTTATTTCCATGGCAGTAGTTGTGACCATATGCAAGAAATGTGCCTTTTTCAGATTTTAGAGACTAAAAAGGAATTTTAGATTCAAAATGTTTAAATAGTAACTGAAAAATTAGTTTTTCCTATGTGCATTTGCTTCTAATTTTCAGGTCTAGATATATTTCTATAATGCAGAATTGCCTTCAGAAAAGTCCAACATTTACAAGCAAAGTACCAACCATAAGTGAAAATTCATTTGGGTATCTTGTTCAGAAGAAACCCAGTTAAGATATGGAAAACAGGAACATTTTAGGGATTTACATACCTTTAAGTCAGGGATATTAAACTTTGAATTGGTAGACAGATTATTATTTTTTGTAGTAGCAGCATGTAGTTTCTCCCATGTCTGTTGACAGGTTTTCTCCCCAGGAGCAGAAATCAGCCAGAACTCTGTCATTTTTGTCACTTTATCTTGACACGTGGTATTTCTGAAGATAGACACAAGATGCTGCAAGGGGGGGGGGCGGAAGAGAAGAGAGAGGGAGAATCTGTGATTAGCTACGTTTTAGGTTCCATTAAAACAAAGCTATTAAAAAAAAAAAAAAAAGGAACTAGTACAGTGTTCTCAGAGTATAATTGTGTAATCCTGCACATCACGAGCTGCTACTTAAAAAAATTAAAATCATGTGTTTTCAGGACTTCCAGATCATTTATGCAGTTAAGTGATTTTACTTCTAGACTGCCAGTCCTGCAAATTCAAAAATTATAATTTATGGCAGGTTCTCTCAACAGCAGAGATCCAACCAGTCTACTGACTGTGTACAGGCTAGGATAGAATCCAACTCAAACCCACAGCTGCACACACTTAACAGCATCAGTATGGTAATGGATAGTGTTATTAAGCCAGGACCATTGGCAAATGTGCCTGAATACACAAGAAGAGAAAATTAACTAAGTAAAATACTATAATTTTTTCTTGATTACTTTTCAAAGCAGAATATATATGGAGAAAGAGAGCACTTGAGTGCCTAAAACACTCACTATATCTTTGATTTCCTTGCAGCATTTTTGTAGGCTGTTACAGCATGAAAAGAACAATGACCAAAAGAGTAACAGGATTTTGGAATTAGTAAGTGAATGATAATTAGTCAAGTTAACACACAAGTGAGTTTTGTCCATTTGCAATTAAAATTTTAATACTATTAACTTCTAGTTTCTCCTTGTGACAGAGGGCACCCTCTCAGGGCTGGGTCTCATGCTGGCCCTCCCACCTGTCTCTATGGGGCAGTTTGCCCAGTCACACCTGCCACAATTTTGCTGTTCTCAGAAACTGGTGGTATCATGTGGGAAGATGCCCAGTCTCTCAGCCCCAACACCAAGAAATTTAACAGATTTCTAGGGTCAGAAGGAACCTATTACATCATCAAGTCTGACCCCTTGCTCTGGGCAGGAAAGAGCACTGGGGTCAAGTAACCTCAGACAGATGCCTGTCTAATCTCCTCTTGATCACCTCCAAGGTAGGGCAAAGCACCACCCTCCCTTGGAAGCCCTTTCCGTATTTTGGCAACCCTCACTGTAAAGAATTTCTTCCTGATGTCCAATCTAAATCTACTCTCCTTCAGTTTATGGCCTTTGTTTCTACAAACCCTGAGGGGGGCCCTGGTAAACAGAGTATCCCCGATCCCTTGCTGACCCCCGCTAATGAGTTTGTAGGCTAGCCACAAGCGCTATCTGCGACTCCGAACCTTCCCTACACCGCAGCCCATGCCTTGCAGATGGCATCATAGTTCTTAGCGTTTCCAGCCCCACACTGGGCCCCATAATCCTCCAGTCTGAACCCCAACTGGATCCCTCCCATCAGGCAGCCTGCTCTACCCTCATTCTGGGCTGCCTTGCTCCCTGCACTCTTCCCCTTCTTGGGTGTGCCCCCCCACCCAGGGACCTTTGGCCACACAGACCCTGGCCTTACCTTCAAAGCAAGTCAGAACCCCAGGTCCTCAGCTCTGGACATCCCTCGCGGTGGGCCCCTAGCCCTTTTGACCCTTCTGGTGCTGGCTCCAGCACTGACCCGTTGAGGGTGCCTCAAGTCACGCTTCCAAGCAACTAGCCCAAACTCTCTTATGGGTCCATCTTCTCGGCTCTACTATGGAGTTACCCACTCAGTTGTGGGAGCTGGGGTTATTAAGGTGCCCTAACCCACCTTTTACTGGGGTGGTAATTGGCCTGGCATTTCCTGGGGGTTCCCATGCCACTAGGAGCCCCACCAGGCCACCTATCCCTGGCAGGATGTAGTTTTAGGTCATGCCAAGGACCAAGAGTCTCCTAGCCATCCCCATAAGCTCTTGGCCTTACTTCCTGGTTGTTCCTGCTGCAGCTCAGCTAGGTGATGTTTCTGCCTGGGCTGGCAGCAGCAGACTGCAGCTTTTATATACAGGCAACCCATGCTTAATGCTCTTAACTGGTTCCGGGAAAATTGAGCGTTAAGCAGAACCACACAAAGTGAAACCCATATTGCCATAGGGTTTAATGTAAATAGAAATGATTGGTTACTTCTTCTTGCTGTAGCTTCTCATCATCGCTGATGCCTCTCCCCACGTCTCCGCCTGCCTGCTGGCCACTCCGGCCCCACATGCCAGCCCATGCCCTGCGCTCCTCCCAGCTCTGGCACCATAGGGCCCCACACTCATGATTCTCCCAACCACCCTGCCTGACACCCACTGTGGCACCATGTGCCAGCCCAGGCCCCATGCTCCTGCTGCCCTGCCCTGGGACCCTGACAGCACTGGCAGGGGCCCTGCACCCATGTTTCTTGCTGCTGCCGCTTCTCCCCATGCCCCCCGCCCTCCAGCATCATGTGCCTCCCTGGGTCCCTCTCTCCTGCTGTCCCACCCTGGGCTCCTGCTGGCCCTGGCCCTGCGGCACCAGTGTGGGCCCCGAGCTCATGCCCACCCACCCATTCGCTGCCACTCACCACTTCTTGCCGCTGCTGTTTTGCTGAGTGCTATAGCAAAACTGGCTCAGCACTAAATGAAATGAGGTATGAATTTTAAATGAACACTATAGCGAAATAGCGCTAAGTGAAACCATGTTAAGTGGAGGCTGCCTGTACTAAGTTCTCAAAATGGCTTCTGCCATCAGGCACTTGCTGGATGTCTGACCTAGCCCTTTAAGTGGCAGTGCTCTGCCATACCAAAGTTTGCAAACATTAAGACGTTTTTAGCAATAGGATACCTGACTACATTACTTAAATATTTGCTGAAGAGGTTCTGCATTTTTGGCAAAGGTGTGTAGATGCTATTGTTTTTTTTAAAAACAACGCCCCCCTCCCTAACTTTATGCTAAAGCTTTCCAAGTCAGATTCCAAAGGGTTGCCTAGTTTAAGCCCTTGCACAGATGCAGTATTCAAGTCAAACCACGTAGTCAAGACTCTTCCAATTTCTAGCAGGAAACAACTTATGTTGTTGGATTCTATATCCCCTTGCTTACATAAATATCCTGAGATTTCAACTACCAACTTATAGGACTCATGGTAGAGGTGATATCTTATTAGACCAACTAGACTTTTGCAAAAAAAAATTGCTGGCAGAGCCCATCTGGGGCTCTCTGCCCCTACATTCCCCTGCAAGGCTGTAGCAGCTTTGGCTCCTTGCAAACCTCTTGCCCCGGCCCTCCTCCACTGTGCCCTCTACAACATTCCTTTGCACACCCCCCAAAGGGGTGTGCCCCACAATTAGAAAACCCCTACTGTAGAAGGACATTAAAGCCTTTCTATTTGGGGAAATTCCAGCACTTCTCACAGCATTTGTCATCCACTGTTTCATCTACTGAATGTCCCAGGGTGGGAAGCACCTATAATTTTCTCCCATTCTCCACCTTAACACATGCCAAAAATTCACTGGCACCCTGGCAGGCCCAAAGCTTCATTTTCAGGCTGTCAATTAATCATGGTTAACACGTATGATAATCAGTGTTCATATTTTTTTTTAAATGCATTAATCATACATGCAGTTTTGGAGATCGGGTTCTACTCTGCTCCTGTCACCATTGCCTCCAGGCTACCCAGCAAGGCAGCAGCGGTAGCTCAGAGGACTGCAGAACAGCCTAGGAACCGGTGGGGGAGAGGCACAGGGGGCCCACACAGACACACATGAACATCCACAGCCTGCCTCCACCCTGCGCACAAACCCAGGGCACACATGCCCCCCCTGGGGGTCCGTGTAGCAGTAGGAGCTGCACCCTATCTCCCATACTGGGAAAATGGTTCCATCCTACTACCCGCCCCGGCCCCGCATCCAGGAACCTGCCCTCCACAGGCTCCAACCGCCCCCCCCACACACACAACTTCACAAATTTCCCCACACACCCCCATACCCTCCCCCCAACTATATAAACTATAGGCATAATTTTAGTGTTTCTGCACATAATTTTGAGGTTTTAGATGTGCAATTAAAATTGTGATTAATTGCAACTGTTTTTAATCGCGCAACTAATTGTAATAAAATTTTTTAGTAGTTTGACAGCCCTACTTCATTTTATTGTTACATTTGTAGAAACTAAATACTGATGGGGCCTCACGTTGTGGATTCCCCATGCCAAGCCTGTATTATACAGTTCCCATATTTGATTTGAAGATACTACCAAAAGGTTTGGATTTTTTTTAAAAAGCTGTGTAACATTCAGAGGATATGAACAACCCCAGAATGGTTTCTGACTTGCCACTGCCACATACCCCTTCAGGAGGCAAGAGTTCAGTTTAAAAAATCCCAACCCCACATGGGAGTGCTCAGCTCACTTGCATGGTTTTCTGCTTGCCACACTCCAGGATTGACTAGCATTGAAAAAAAAGTTTATTAGTATTTTCTAAAAGGACTTTGGCAACTACTCACTTCATGCAGAATGTTGCAAACACGCCAGCAAAAACCTGACTCTTCCATGCAGTACAACAAAAGGAACATAACAAGTCTTTCAGCCAGATCCAAGTGGCTCTTAACAAATGTAAAGCATTCCAACAACATCTTAGATGTGATCAATTCAGATTAAGTTACCACTTTCAGAGTAACACGTTACCACTTTCAGAGTAACACCGTTCATTTCAGGGCTGCCCAATACATGAGCAGCCAAATGGGCTTTCCAGGGTCCCCCCCACCTCCATTCCCTTCCACATGGGCAGTGCAAGCTGCATGGGCCCCCTACCACATTGGCAGTGCAACCCTCACTTCTCTCTAGCCCCCAGGGGTGATGGCAGGGACAGGAAGCAGAAGCCAGAGGAGAGAGGGGACCCTGGCAGCAGTGGGAGTAATGCAACCTGGCTGGAGACCACTAGGTGAATGTTAAGCCCTCACAGGCTGCATGTGATTCATGGGCTACCAGCTGGACAGCCCTGGTTTAATTTTTCACATAAGAGAAGATGCTGTGAAAAACAGTTTTTCTAAAAGAACAAGCAGGAATCATAAATCAAAGTATTTAATTATTTAATTTTTTTTCCTGATGAAAATCTATAATATAGACCAAGTCCATGTTCTTAAAAGTCAGTACAGAATGCCTTTGAAAATAAAAGATACCAAATACAGTCTACTGTTATTAAAAGTGAAGTTATAAACTAAGAGTAGCTTATAGCCAACCTTTTATTTGGCTTCTGCAACACAATACTTTAAACTGCTTTACAACTTTTTACATAGTTTTATAGTCAATACATCTTCTTGCTAACTAAAATTAAAGTTAAATCAATGTTTGTAAAAGGACTGGTAAAAGGATTTGGTTACATCAAATATATAAATCAGGATTTTAAACTTAAAACAATTTTTAATTTTCTTGTAAATAAACAGTAATATGGTCATGTTTAAAATGATTCTTCTCAGAGCTCGAAAAGTGAATTTGCTACCTTACCCATAGCAAATAAATAGCTCCATCTAAGTAAGCAGAAAACAAATATGGAACAGCAGAGACTCCACCAACCTACCTTTACTAGCTGTCAGGACACCATATGCTGGTGGAGGAACAAAAAAGCAAATGTTATTTTTTTTAGGAGCCAGAAGAAAATAGGTACCTATTAGCTGGACATCTAAATGAAAAATGGAGCAGGGTAAAAATAACATTTACCCAAACTCAAGACTACTATGAATTTAAGATGACCCCCTAATAATTAGATTTAATACATGGAAAAATATATCAACTGGTTATAATTAAATATAAGCTTATACTGGAGGATCATCTTCAATTTCATTCCTGCTACTCCCACTGCTGTAGCAGGGAAAGCAGTGGCAGGCAAGGGGGAAGTAAAAGGGATCAAGCATCCTGACCCCGTGGTCCCATGCACCCCACACCTTACCCCTGCCACCTACCCCCCCCACCTGCCACCCCAGTGCCTGCCTCCCCGGCACCAGCCCCCTCTGTCCCTCTACTACTTCCCTCCCATACCTATACCCCGGCACCTGCCCCCCCACCCCCCTCTTATTTGCCCTTCCCATGCCTATACCCCTGGCATCTGTTCTGCCCCTGGTGCCTACCAGCTGTTACCACACTGGGCTGGAGCAACCACAAGCTCCAGGACTTGATCCCTGACAGAGCCAGGGGTAAGCAGGGGTGGGGGGAGAATTAGGGGCTGCAAGAGTTTAGACAGGTTGGGCAGGCAGCAGCTACAACTACAACCCCAAGCTGTATTAGGATCAAAAGCCAGAGTCACTGCAGCCACATACCTCCCAGCCACCTTGTACTCAAATCCAATATGAGGGGCTTTTTTCTCCCTCCTCCATGTTAAACAGGGAAATAAACCTTATCTTAGATTCAAGTAAATGCAGTATATCACATTTCTCATCAACTATAGGAAGAGACTGGCTTCTCACCTGAAGATTTTCTAGACAGCTAAATTAAACTTCAACTCATTGGTTTAGTACTACTTTTAAGCATCTAACAGGATTTCCAAATATTGGGAAAGAAAAAGCAGTGTTATTAGGGTGATGCTCTTTAAATAATCAGTGTTTATCAAATTAGCCATCTAATTCTCACCACTGTCTAAGAAAGTACCTCTGAAAGAACTGCAGTCAGAAGTACCTGTAATGGAATGAAGTTCTGCCTGTAGTAGGGGTGTAGGTTGTAGCCATGTTGGTCTAAGAACATAGGCAGACAAGGTTCTTTGGGTGAATCTGATATCTTTTATTAGACCAACTTAAATAGTTGGAAAACAATTATTAAGCAAGTTTCAGGTTCAAAAACCCTTCCTCAAGCTAATTAAGTTTCAGCAGTTGGTGTGTGCTCTTTCTGGATGGAATGAAAAGTAAAGCAGCCAGAGGCTGGGGTGGTCTGCATGCAAGACAGGTAGTCAATGAAAATGGAGTCAATGGGTGAGAGAGAGGCTGGGGAGGGGGGGCGAAAGAGAAGGGGGATGAATAGCAAAGAGATACTGACTCCCTAGGTAGCTCTTCACTATTAGCCCCCCTTCTCTCTCTTCCCCACCCACCCAGCCTGTCTCTCACCCATTGACTCCTCAGTCTCTCAACCATTGATTCCTCAGTCTAAATTGTCGCTGACTACCTGTCTTGTATGCATACCAGCTCAGCCGCTGGCTTCTTTACTTTTCATTCCATCCAGGAAGAACACACACCAACTGCTGAAACTTCCTTAGCCTGATGAAGGGTTTCTGAACCCAAAAGCTTGCTTAATAATTGTTTTCCAACTATTTAAGTTGGTCTAATAAAGATATCAGATTCACCCAAAGAACCTTGTCTGCCAATGCCTGTAGTAGACGCACACACCAACTTCCTCCAAATGATACATTAGTACTGCACTGCAATACCAATTTAGTTGCAACACTGACTTTACAAAATAAAGAAAAGGCAGACTTTCAAAAGGAATTTGGTAGTATAACTTTCTGAAGCAGCTAAGTGTCATAATATAACACAATCAGAATAACTTGCTCTACAGTTGCTACCCACTTGTGCAAAACTAGACACTGTGATGAACTCTGAAAAAAGAAGTCAAATGTAGAAATATACTCAGAGTTTGTTTCTTTCTCTCACTGATATTACCATTATATTCCATGCCATTTACAGTTTCTACTCCTTCAGCAGAACAATAGCTTCAAACCCAAGGAGTATAGGCAAAGTACATAGTAAGTTTAGGGAAACCAGTACAACAAATATTTCAACAGTGGGACCAATAATTTGTTATTCTTCTGAAATATCATTAAGACATTTATTTTTAACCAGGTTGCACAGCAAAAAAATTCTGTAGACATAAAAAACCAAGGGAGGAGGGGTATCTTTTCATAGACAAGTCTATGAGCATGTCTGGGATATTTAAGATAATTTCTTAAATTCTATTTTCATCTGACTAGAGGATTCTTAATCATAGAATCTAAAAAAATATTAATGCAACTATGACCAATTTTTAAGTGGCATAAGTTGCTATAGGTTTATAGGCAATTCCTTATATGACAGATCAAAGGAAGGTTGGTATTTCATACAAATAATGTCTTCTAATTTTCCAAGGAAGTGGAAAGTAGAGCCAATATTCACTTGGAACAGTTGCAAAACAATTCATCATGAAACTCTCTACATGGGTGGGCAAAATGTGCCCCAGGGGCCGGATATGGCCTGCCAGGCCATTCTATCTGGCCTGCAGGGCACCTAAAAAAAATTTAGAAAATTAATATTTACCTGCCCCTGGCTGCCTATCATGTGGCCCTTAATGGCTTGCCAGAGCTCAGTAAGCGGCCCTCTACTCAAAATAATTACCCGCCCCTGCTCTAGTACCACTGTGAGATGACACTAATTCTATCTTAAAACAACAAGGTAACAGGAAAGTTTATTGGAACGCACCAGCAGTTCTCAACCAGGGTAACAAGACGCCTTTGGGTCCCTTGACATCCTTCCAGGGGTGCCCCTCTAGCACTGCTAGATGCACAAACACAATCCACAAGACAAACCAAAAGATTCTGAATGGTAATCTATCGTGTCTAAAACCATCTGCCCTGTTGTGGTTTTCCCGAGTTATTTGCAGCAGAAGAATTGCCCTATTACTCTTCTGTAGTCACAAGTTGAGTGAAAATGAAAGTCTCATATTTTCCAAGGAGTACCTGCGGTCTAAGAAAGGTTGAGAACCACTGCACTAGAACGCAGTGCCTGCATGTTAAATAGGAAGCAAGACCAAGAATTGAAGACATTAAAAATTGCCACCGAACTGGACCTAAAACTCCTGTCATTCGCATGCATATAAAACACTGCCTGTGTTAACAGGGAAAGAAGCCACATTGTTAACAACCCAAATAACCAATCTGGGCACCAGGATAACTTAGGAAATCTATTTCAATGCACCAGGTGCAAGGAGGTGGGACTCGCGTGTTTCTCAGAGGCTAAACTTGCTTGATTCCTCCAGAAACCATCACTCCCTGGAAACATCTCACGTCTGAGAACAAGCCAGCCGTCAATCCATACCACCACTGGCCCATCTGCAAGGGAGCACTGGAAGGGAGCAGGTGGCTCAGCTGTGGGGCAGGACGGGGGATGACAACCCGGCTCCCGACGGGCAGGGCCCCGGGGGCGGAGGACTTGGAGCTGCCCCTTCCATGGTTCCCTCCTCCTCGCCACAGCTGCTTCCCCGGGGAACTTGCTGCAACAGGGAAGTGAGGCCCACGTCCTATTTTGCAAGTGAAGAAAATGCCCGTTTGTAAGGGGGGGGGGGAGAGGGGAAGGCGTTCTCCTGCGCACAGGCCGCAGCGCGGCCCCGGCCCTGGGCCAGCTCAAGCGGGCGCGGGCTGGAGTCTGGCGGGTCGGAGGCCCGCGCCCAGTGGTGCTAGAGCCGCGCCGCGCTCCCCGCCCCGCACTCACCGGGCTGCGGGCGGGCGGGCAGCGCCGGGGCTATTTACCGCTCACTGCTCCATCGCCGCCGCGCAGCAGCATGCGCCGCCCGCTCCAGCCAGCGAGTCACGTGAGCCCGGTCAGCTGACTCGCACCGAAACA
>NW_017728992.1:163856571-163858084 GCF_001723915.1 Gavialis gangeticus | reverse complement strand
ATAGTTCCCCGGCGGCCGCCAGAGGCGCTACAGTGTCGGGCCCGCGCGCGTCTTAGCCCTGCCCGGCCCCGCCTCAGAGCGGGCTCCCGGCCCAGCGCCCCGCCCCTTGGGGGAGCTCCTGGGTCCTAGAGCACGGAACTGGACCGCAAGGCAGGGGGCCTAAAAATCAGCCATTTAAAATAAAGAAATAAATAAATAAGGATTTTTTAATTTATTTCAATCAGCTTTTTTGTTTAATGGGGTTTTTTTATTTTTGTAAATGCTTTTAAAAAAAACAACAAACCCAACCTATATGTAGTTTTAATTTAAGATACGTTGGAGCGCAAAGATACCATCATGGAATAGGGATTATAATTTCTAATGATATACTATTTGAGATTGTATATTCATGTAATCTTTTTAGAAAAGTTTTATGAATAGGTCACAAGAGGCCGTGGACTGTATTAGGAGCCCAATCTTATGGGGATCCTGGAGGCTTCTCTACAGATTAGTAAAGAGTAAAGAAAACTGCTCCAGCCAATGGCACTCGGTGCTCAGTCTGGAACCGATAGGGTATGTTGGGGGGTGCAGATGTAGGGGGGCAGGGTGTGGGTGTGTGGCATTTGTGGGGTGTGAGGGAGGGTAGGGGGGACTCCCCCACACTTCTCCCACGTTGTGCAGCCCTGCAGGTGGCAGCAGCAGGCAGGGGCACTCAGGGTGCCTGTGCCTGGTGCTGGTGCCTGGCGGCAGGCAGCTATGCCCAGTGCTGCAGATCGAGGTGAGGAGCGCAGCCCCTGCCGGGCTGCCTCTATCGTGGGGGTTCCCCGCTGCGCATGGGCAACCCCCACACTCCTGCCAGTGGAGGAAAGCTCCACGTGCCGGATCGGGAAGCCTTCTCCACCCCCTCCCACGAAGGTCTCAGGACTCAGCTGGAAGGAGCCCCCCCACAGAGTTCCGAGACCTGTGGGCCGCATCCATCCCCCAAGCACTTTCATCTGGTCTGTGACTTCCCCGTGATGTCCCCGTGAGTTAGAGGCTGGATTTCAGGTCCCAAGATGGTGACCAGGGGGTGGGGTAACTGTCAAGGGGCGGGGCCACAGGAAAGCTCACCAAACCTCATTAAGCAGCTCTCCAGCCAAAATAATTGCCTGTACCCGGTTTAGTCCTTCCTGTGGGCAGACGCATGGTATTTAAAAAGTATTAGGTGATGGTAACCACAGCGCCAAGTAGCACATGGATGGCTCTCCATACTGCCAACAAAGTGGCACATAACCCTTTTGAAACGCAACCCATTTTCCCAAATGCGGAGGCAGCATCTTTGGTCCATCCTCAGGAGTTGCCTACAGGGGCAGGGGCAACTCCTGGTGGGGTGTGTGCGTGCGTGTGTGGGGGGGGGTTGCTTGGGCAGCAGGGCTGAGGGGGCAGGGTGAGGGACACCGGCAGGGCTGGGGGGCAGGGGGCTGCAGGTCCAAAGTGTGGGGTACTAGCAGGGTTGGGGGCAGGGGGATGTGGGTTGGGAGTGAGACACTGGCTG
>NW_017728992.1:163832571-163856411 GCF_001723915.1 Gavialis gangeticus | reverse complement strand
TTGGAGGCCCAGTTTTCTATCTTCATTTTTCCAGGGGTACTGGCAGGGTGGGGGGCAGGGGGATGTGGGTTGGGAGTGAGACACTGGCAGGGTGGGGGGGGCAGGGGGCTGCAGGTTGCAAGTGAGGTGGGGCTGGTAGGGTTGGGCGGGGCAGGGGCTTAGGAGTGAGGGGCAGAGGCAGAGCATGGGCATATCACTGCCCCCCACAAACATATGCCCCTCCCCCTCTCCTCCCCTGCTCTCCCAAGGTGTCCATTTTTTTTATACTGGAAATACGGTAACTCTAAATTGTTGGTGGGGTGGGCGGGGAGAGTATATATGTGGACACCTCGCTCCCACCCTTGTGGGCAGAAGGGCTGGGCAGGTACAATTTGTTGGTGGGTGCATGTCCAGTCTATAGCATTTACAAACCTTAAACGTTTGCAGATCCCTCTTCCCAAATTTTCCTGTAGTTACGTTAAAAAAGTTCTTAATCCCAGTAAACCACACCCTAATCATTTTTGTTTTCTGAATTGCCTCTGATTTAAGATTTTTCTGGTACTGCGATGGCCAGACATGTTTGTAACGCTGTAAAAATGCTCTCACCGGTTTAACTGTATAGTGATATATTCTATAGGCAAGGTTTTATTTAGTATATCCATTTTATATTTTTATTACATACAGTCCAGTCTTGAACCATAGCAAGCACATAAACATACTTGTACACATATACATATACTTTCTTTTTTTTTAAATTGGTCTAAAATAAAAATGGACAAAATCACTTTTTATATACTTAGTTATGTTCCCCTGTGAATCACATTTTTATGGTTTAATTATTAACCCTTGATCAGTGAGGGCAGTGAAAGCTCTAATAAAATGTAATAACAGAAACATTTTTGAGATGTTGCTATAAACAATTCCTTGAAAACACAGCACTGTACAGCAAGTATCAATGCATTATCAGATGGGTGTCATTACAAGTGTATCATGTTGGTTATGATACACAATAAGATACTTTGATGTGATCCCTAGTTCCCAGCTATCAGACAGAAGCCCCATATCCATATCTTTAAATAAACCCAGCAGTGGCAAACAGTATTATGGAAACAGTGCTTACAGAGGAATAACAGGCATGTTTAATCTGTATGAGAACCATGCACTTCTGAAATATAAGTATAGGACTGTGGGGGCACATATAGAAAATGACCTGCCAATTACAGTCTGTTTTTATTATCATAATTAACCAAATTACTGTGATAATGATGAAAACAAAGATTAAAATAGAAAACTAAAAGTACAGAAGCAGCAGCAGAGCAAATTATCTTGATCCCAACAACTTCAAAGTATCTCCAGGTTGGTGATATCCAATGGGCACAGTGTCCCAAGGCAAACTGGAGTAGTACTGATACTCCTATCTCATTGGTAAAGAAACCCTAGGCAGGCTATCATCACAGAACTAGGCTCTGAAGCCTGATCCCTCCCCAGTGGAGTCAATGAATGGTCATATTGATGTAGATACTAAGGATAAGCACACACAGAAGTGATGGCAGGATTAAAGCTCCTTGAGAAGGTGCCCAGTGGTAGCAATGGATGTCCTTCATCTTTGTATGGAAATTCCAGTCTGAACTGATGCCACAAGTCAGATGACTGCATCTTCTACTTGTTTAATTATTTGAGGTTTCTGTTTTGTTTCCCCTCAGTGAATGGTGCTAGTAATTATTTTAGTTTTCTGTCTTAGTGTAATAATTTTTGATCCTCCTCAACATTTCTTAGGGAGATCTAGCTTGATTTGTAATTATTCCATCATTTTCATCATTATATTTGTTTTGGTTACTGCTTTATTTTGTTACAGTTTCTCTGAAGATAATTTTTCTTCTTTCGTTCTATGGTGCCAGGGAAGTATAAATCACACAAGAAGTCAAAGCTCCAGATGCTGCAAGAATAATTTATGAAACCTAAGTTAAAAGAGATGGGAGAAATTCCTTGCTCTAAGGTTGTACTCCGCACTCCCTCCCCAGATATGGGTGAAACACTAGCCCCATTGAGGTCAAGGGAAGAACGCCCATTGACTTCAATAAAATCAGAATTTCATCCACAGTCTATTGGTAGGGACCTATCAAATTCATGATGGCACTAGTCTGTGGCTCCTTTAATTTTGCAGGTTTCCCTGTACCCCCCTCCCCCCACCTCTGCTGATTGGTGGAGGGGCCCCACTTGCTGCTCTCTCCTGATCAGCAGGAAGGCAAAAACTGTGGTTTTAAATATGACACGGTTTTTGCCTCCTGTCGCTGATTGGCTGAGTGGCCCTGGATGGCCCTCCTGTTTGCTGCTGACTGGCAGGGAGGCAAAAATGAAGCCATGTTTAAAACTGTGTGGTTTTAGCTTCCCTGCTGATCAGGAGGGAGCAGCAGAGTCCTTTGCTAATCATCACTGCAGACAGGGGCAAGGTGCACATGGGGGAACATGCAAAATTAAAGGAGCCTCTGCACACTCTATTTCTGCAGTGAATTTGGTAGGTCCCTATCTATTGGGTTTGTTGTTTTTAGAATCTAATGAGAAAAACATTATAATTATATTTAACTGCATTCTACCAGTTTGAGTGCTGTGCTGGGGAGTATGAGATGTTGTTCCAAGTACCTTCTGAGTAAGGGGGCTTGAGCAGCAGTGGGCAAAATGCGGCCCACAGGCCAGATCTGGACTACCAAGGGATTTTATTTGGCCTGCAATGGGTCCCTGCGCCCCACCTGGCCCTGGTATGTGGGCCAGCCCAAGCCATGGCGTATGCAACCAGTCCCACTGCCCCTGAGTGCGTTGTGGAGCTGGGGCAGCATGGCTGCTGGACTCAGCTTTCTGGCAGCCCTGGTGGTGGTGGCTCATTCCAGCTGCTGTTGCCAGCGTTGCTGCCAGCCCCAGCCCCAGCCACTCTGCTTGGGCACCCTGACCCATCTGTCCCACCCCCACTGCAGGGGATGCTGGATGGAGTGTGCAGGTGGGGTCTGCATGGTGATCAGCCCAGGACCCCCATGGACAGGACACACTTGGCCATGCAGATGAGATGGTGCTGTGGGTGGGCAAGGGCTGGTGTCTGGGAGTGGGACAAGCAGGCAGGGTCAGGATCACAGGACAGTGACAACATAGGGCCGGGACCAGGGGAAGAGCCACAATCTGCTCCCACCATGTCCCTGCAACAAGCACCAGTTCCACAGGCACGGACATGCAGGGAGCAGATCTCAGCTCTGACCTGGGCCCCAGCCGCGGCTTGTGGTGTCACTGCTCCAAGATCCTAGCCCTGGCCCTGACTGCCTGTCCTGCTCCTGGATCCACAGCCCCATCCCATCTGCCCAGCCAAGCATTCCCTGCCTGTGGGATTCCTGGAGACCCTGCCCTCCCACTGTCTGGGGCCTCTGGCAGTAGGTGCAGGGTGGATGGATCCAGGCCGGATAGAATCAATTGCCCTCCCCCACCTCCTGCACTCACAGGCCATGCCAGGTCAGCACCACCCTCCTGCCATGCCATGTTTGGTCACCACTGCCCTTCTCCCCCTTCTCCAGCCCCCAACATCTTACCGAATCTCCCTACATGGAGCTTAGGCCCAAATAATTGCCCATTCCTGGGCTAGTGCCTGGATCTCTTCCTTGCTGGATGAGTGCTCCCCGCCCCCCGCCCATTTAAAGCCTGCTAGTCATGGGTTTTTGTCAGACTACAATTTCACAAATTACCTGGAGTATACCTGAGTGAGCATATGTATGTGGTCCATGTACCTGCACAGCCCTGCTGAGTATGTGGTTTTTTGGGTGCCCAGAGGTCAATTGCAAACTTGTCTGCAAGTGCCAAAAGTGGTACTTATGAGGCTGAGTAACTGCTATTTAGGCACATAAAGTACATTCTTATTTTGCCCTAAAGGCCTAGTTTTAAAGCTGTGGAGCTCTCCAGTTAGAATTATTCATTCTTCTCACTTCTGAAAATCTGGCTGTAAGTACTTGCCTTGCCTAAGAGTATAACTGTACAGTGAACCAGTGACAAAGGTGAGAACAGAACCCAGGAGGCCTGGCTAGCAGTATGCTACTATATCCACCCACTAGTTATACCTACCCTACCTATCAGGCTATCAGTCAGGAACTAAATTCTAGATAACAACAGCATATAATTGTTTAACCTTTTGACATAATATGATAGTTAACAATGTAATACTTAACATTTCCTTTTCTGAATACTAATTATTCTAGATATTTTTAAATGACTGTGGCTGGCTCCATCATGGTATTGGGGTCAACATATAAGTATGGCAGTTCATACAAGTGTTGTCATATACTAGATACTTTAAAATTGTGTTTACTTCTTTGTATTCTTTCATATCTTTTGCTGCTGTGTTGTAGGATACTGTGATCAGTTCCTATGTCTGGAACATCACAACCACGTGTTACTCTCTTAGGATTTCTGGTGACATCTCAATAGCTGGTCTGAGTCTGACAATAGCATTTAATGCAAAGCCAATCAGTGCACACTATAGGGATGATAGGAGGAAGAGGATGAGCTATTGTCTTGATGAATCAATTGCTGTCCCACTGATTTCCTAAGCAAAGGAACTTTTTCCTGTTATCTGAATGAAAAATTGCAGGCTCTGGTCCAATGGATATCTTACATTGACCAATAAAACCCAATATTATGACCTAACATCACCGGGGTCTACTCCTTTGTCTCAGAACTATTTGCTGCATCTCTAATTGAACATGTGGATCTTGGACTGGCCTCCCCAGCCATCTACTGACTCACTGATGACTTTCCTATTTACTGGAAGACTGCCATCCTCATATCAAGGGACTGACATCACCTCTGATGAACTGGTTCTCTACAAAGAAGAAAGCCCAATGCATCACCCTAAGAGATGATATCATGAACATTGGAAAATTTCTGGAACACAGCTTGAAGCACAGAATCTCCTGGACCTTCTTCTAGATCCAGTTTTGTAATGTCCCAACTCAGAGCTGTGCATAATTAGCATAGCATCTGGAAAACCATGAATAGTCTCCTAGGTGTAATGCAGAGTTTGCTTACTTCTTTTTTTTTTTTAAACCCATTAAATTATTTTCTTTTATTGTGCTCAAATAAATCAGAAGACAATGTAAACTATGTACACAAGAATGTTCCCTCTTTGATGGTGAGCGATAACTAAGTAGGCCAAAGGGAAAGAGGTGCCTCTGCCATTTCATTTTTTAAACTCTAATATTAGTTTTCATATGCAGTTTCATCTGCAGTATTGTCCACTCCCAAGCATTAAATAATAATGACTTGGCTCCCCAAAATCTTGATATTCAACATTAAAATGTTGAGGCATTTTTTAAAAACGTAAGTATTCTTTTTATTTGCTTATTTTCTTTCATTTAGCCTTTAGGGTTTATAGTTTCAACATTTTCCCCTACAAACATGAGAACTAGATACTTTTAATGACAGTGGGTATTTTAAAGCCATCTCTTCACAACATGAGCTGGGGCTTTAAGAAAAACATCAGATATTGCAGGACTAAAAATAAATTTGCAAGAGATGGTAGCATTGCAACGGGCCTACTATGTACACAGATAGGAAGGTATTTGTATACCTAACACTATTGAAATATCTTTTAAATAGTAATATATATATGTAAATTGATTTTTCTTAGTGGCATTTGATTCTAAAGATTCTTGGATTGATTGGAAGCTTTTTAAAGAGCTTATATTAAACATATTTTTATTCAGGTCATTGGAAAGACTCCAGTTGATTTCAGTGGCAGTGGGGTCAAGTCATTAGGGCTATGCTTAAAAGAGTGAGATCAGCTAGTAAGGTGTTCTGTAATACATAACTAGATTAGGAGGAAAAGTCTGTTTTTATAATGTAATAGCTAACCCACTGTGAGACAATATTCTGGTAGTGGACATGGCAAGTTACAGATTCACCTTGCATTCACTCCAATCAATCATCATTCTATGCTAAGACAAAACTCCCACTTACCCTGTCTACATTAGGAATTTACAATGTGGCAGCAATCACGTGTTAGAATCTCACGTACTTCTACAGGAAGGAAAATACATATGTGAGTTTCATCCTGCTATTAAAAGGATAACACTATTGCTAAACTAATAAACATTACAAAGACCGTTTAATTTTACTGTGTGTTGTTACATGCCTGTATGAGAAATTGCCATACTGGATTAGACCTATTACCTGTCCTTTTTTTCTCTGACTGGCCAACATTGTATGTTTCAGAAGAGGGGCAAAGAAACATCCTAATCTGTATAACTTAGAAATTGTCTTAATTCTAAAGTGTAAGGTTTAAATTCTCTTTCAATATTGTTTTATGTTACCATTGACCAAGACAGCTCCAGGTACCCTAGTTAAATGCTCTGTCCCTTTTTGAATCATGCAGTTTTTGACCTAAGTGTAACCTGTGGCAGTGAGTTCCATAGCAGAATTATGCACAGTATAAGAAAACATGTCTTTGTCTGTTATGAAATTGCCATCTTTTAATTTCATTGCAAGTGCCTTTGTTCTTGTGTTATGACAAAGAGAGAACAGAAGTTCGCAGTATACTTTCTATACTGTCACTATTTTATACATTTTTTTGTGTGTCCAGAGTCCACAAAGAAGCTAAAATAAACCAAGCATAGGAAGTTATTGGCTCTAGAGGGAGAGAAGAGATACAGGTACTGGTGACCCAGCTTAAAGAGGGGCTGAAGATAAGACCTATTTGATAGGATGCAGTACTCTCTATAATTGTGTTTCTGTGTGGCATTCTGCTGTATCTTTCTGAACATAGTGGAGTTTGAACATGAGCAACTTTGGAAGGATATAAAGAGAAATGGTTATAGTTCTCAGGTGGAGTTGCTTGCAGAACTGGCAGTTACAAGATAAGCACATAAGCTGTTGAAATTATCTGTTCTGGAACAGAGTGTCTATATGGGAACCTACTCTGGAATAGGTTATTGCAAAATAATTCATTTAGCAATAGCTATTCTACTAGCTTCCTGTTGTAGATAAACTCACACACAGAGTAAAGTGTTTGCTGTGTGCTTGGTATTAGTTTCTGAATGACGGGCAAAGCATATTCTTACAACAGTACTTCCACAATGATGGCATTATGACAGTCGATTCAATTAGAGATGTAGTAGATAAGGCTGCATTTTGCCAAAACACTGAACTCAAACTACATGTGAATTAAGTTTGCTACTCTTTTTGCTATTTCATCTATCTTTGCTTAAAGCTATGGTAAGAACTATGTGCATATTGCAAATAAAATAGGACAGAGATCTGAGATATTTTCTTTCTTATCTAAGCATTACTCCACTTCAAATTCCAAAAGCTGAAATAGTCTGAACAGCATAGAAAGACTTGTATAGTCTTACTTGAAAAGACAGTCATTCAGTCATTAATCATTTAGAACTAAAAACATGTCTGGGGGAATGGGAGGGAGGAGAGAAAACCCCTGAAAATGACACTATTTCAGTCTTGCTGTAGCAAGTGGTTAGAGAAAATGAATGCTGAAATAACAGCCGTGGATTTAGGTACCTTTTCAACAGCGGCCAGCAGGGTTTCAAATGACTTGAGCAGACAGACTAAAGTTTCAAGCAGCACATGCCTGGAAGGACATTCCATTCTACCTAGATAATTCCCAAAATATGATCTGAAGCCAACAGCTGATCAGAGGGAGTCTCACACGTGCACTGTGCTTTAGTCAGTGGGCTGAATTAATTGTAAACACAGAAATTCACAAACAATAAAAGACTGTTAGGTGACTAGATTGCTTTACAGGCACATTATAAAAAAAAAGCCAAGGAAGTTTCAGACTTCTTGGCTGGAGTTTACTATATATATATATTTGCTTGTGTCCCATGCTCCTGTGTACTTTGCAAAGATTTAGTGTTATGTAGTGATCTATTCAAGATCTTGGAGCATGATTGTACAATAAGAAGTAGCTCCTTGGAATTCCATGTCTGTTTGTCAATGATTTCCATGTTCTGTAAGGACTATTAGCGTTCATCAATCTCTTATTAGACATGTCACTGTTTACATGTGATGTCATCATTAAAAGCAGGTGAAGCTGGCTGTGGAAGAGCCGGGGAGAGGCTCTCAGGCTCTTTTTTATGCACAGCCTTGGGGAACGGGTCACAAACCAGTCACGGATTTGGAGAAATAAAGATTTTATTACTTTTACTAGGTAAGGGTAAGGTCCACTGGGTCACGAGGTTCAGGTCCACTGCCTTGCTTTCGAGGCTACCGCTAGGGCGCCTTGGGGTGGCTGAGTGGAGCCTTAGTCCCAGACCTGGTCAGCGGCTCATTTGACAGACTACAGGATAAACATATATCTGATTATGAACACACAATATTGCCTGTTAACTATTTATAAAGCTAGCAGTTAAAAAGCGGATATACCTAATAAAAGGCAGATATAACTAATTTACCGACAGGGTCACGCACAATACATTACCAAGCAAGCTAGCCAAAAGATTGACATTTCCGAGCGTTTTCCGCGGAGGCCTCTGAGATGTCTTCTCAAGAGAAGGGGAGAGCGGCTATTCAGGTGATCAGTTTGATTGCCCTTGTGGCGCTGTTTCTGTATTTCGTGTTCGTTCTCTCTCCGATGTGGCAGTGCTTGTGTCGGTGTTTTATACTTTGTTTTAGCCAATTACCTTTTGAACTTGCGTTCGCTCCTTGTACGGTTGTGTATATTTCGTATTTCTGAGCACGACTGTGAATGTCTGCTTTTTGCCCCAGCTTCCCGGTGCGGAAGTTGACTCAGAAGCTGATGCGTGTTGCACACAGCTTAGCATGGATGTGCCGGAGCGGCCTGGCCATTCATTCGGGCTTTTTAGTGCAACACAGTCGACCAGATTCAGGTTGACAGAGGCCTGGTCTCAAACTCCATCAGAATTGTCCAATCAGGGTTGAGAACAGTGTTTAGACATGACTAGGCTGCAACCTTACCCCCTAGCCAACCAACTTAGAGAAACCAGCAGCTTAGAGAAACCTGCTGGGAGGGCAACCTAGGCTTGTGGTTACCAGTGCACTTCTACTGGATGATTAGCTGTGCTACCCTGCCAGCCACAAAAGTATGAAAGAAATCCAGCTGAGAAATCCACATTGTAAAAGTGGAGAAAAACAAGGCAAGAGGCCATGGACAACTATATTGTGAACAGGCAAAGAGGGCAGAACCCCAAGCATTACTTACAGAGCCCTTATTGGACAGCAGTTGTCAACTGCCAGGTACCACTGAGGTGACTAAACTGGAATTTGGGGGGAATTTTGTTTTTCTGGAACTGTGACAGATATGCTAATCGCAACCTCTCCACAGGTGGGTAGTGCCCTTTAGAGTGCTTCTCAAATGCACATATCACTAGTCCCATAATAGTAGCCAAATGGTGCTTTAACTAGTTTAGTTCAAACTGGCAAGAGCCAAGACATAAAATAAGAAGAGATTGAAGATTACACAGCTTTGACCATCTAGGTTACAGTCTCTATGCTATAAACAGGTATCCTGGTTTTCTGTGTTTAAAAATCCAGAATTCTCTGATTTAAAAAAAAATCCCAAATTCCCCAATTAAAACGCCCAAATCCATGTTTTTCCACAATTAAAACAAAATGCCACTATATGTATATGTCACTGGTAGGTGTTGTAGGGCTTAGGTTCATGATGTCCTTCGGCCAGTTTCTCTGACTGTTGGGGTTCTGCAGATGCTCTCTGGGGATGGTTGTATCAGCCTGCAGGGCCTAACCCTACCTCCACGCACAGCGCCTTACTACTGCCTGTCCTCCCAGGGGATAGCAACCCCTCCTGGTCTTAAGCAACACCTGGTCCCTAGATACCTTGCACTACAACCCCTCCAAAGGTGGGAAACAAAAGAAATGTTATCAACAACAAAGAAAATATGAAGAAGTGCACAAAAAGGGGAAGGTCTCTGCCCTCTTGCCCTCTATACTCGCGGCTAGCTCAACAATGCCAGGCCTCAGATGCCCGAGGTCCCTAGCCAGCCATAAACTGGGACCTGGCTAGACTGCCAGCTTCAACGCTCTCCTCCTCCCTCTTCGACCCGCCTGTGGGCTTGCTGGACCCATGGTGGCCCTTCTCCGCACACCTCCCACGTCCCTCGTCAGGGGGGCTGTACGCCACTGGGGCCCATCCTCTGCAGCCCCTCGCGCTGCTTATGCCCTTCATCCCTCACCTGGGGCATCTCCTCAAGCCCACCGGAGCCCGCAACAATTCCACGTGGTCTGGCATCCTGGTGGCTGCTGCTCCTTCCGGCTCCCCAGTAGAAGCCCCTGGTGTCACTCTCCCTCCGTTCTTTCCGGTCTACAGGGCCGGGTCCCCGGTCTGAGCAAGGGATGACAACTTCCTCACTCTCTGTGCCGCTGCCGGCAGCATTGTTCCTGCGGTGGGCTTCGCTGCATTACCCACTGGCCACAGCTGTATAAAGGCGCGGCTAACGAGCCACTTGGGTCCCGCCTCCATTTTCGGCTTCACCGCAGATCCTGCTACAGGCAAGAAGTTTTTTGTTTCTTTGTTTACTTTTGCCTTCCCCGGCGGGTTCCTGACCCCAGGGTTCCCCCCTGGCTCCTCAGGGTCTGCCCCTCTGTTTCTTCCTGTGACAGATACATTTACAATTTTAATGCAGTTTGGAAGCCTAAGAGTGCCTCAGTCATTATACTATAAATTCTAAATACCTTTATATTTTGGCATTTGATTTTGGTTCTTTTATCATGGAAAATCAGAACTTTGGCAGCCTGCAAGGGGAAACCCATGGATTCCTGGGTTTTTCTCCTTTAGAGGAGAAAATCTGCATTTTTCCATGGTGAACAGGAAACACAGACCCCCAGTAATAAAATATTTTCGTCATGTGTTAAATAAAGCTTTTTGCATTGGCTTGACCAGCCACTTCTGGTAATATATATTTCTTCTATTGTGAGAAATAAGTGATCTGATAATATTTTGTGTATTAATTTAAATGCCTTGGTGTATAACAATGTACATACTTATACCAGTTTTTCTTGTTTGAGAGGTCAAAACATCTGAGGGGAAGAGGAGTCCTGGAGATCTGACTGTATTTTAAGGAGGCCCTGTGAGAGGGGAGGAGAAAGCCCCCCAACTTTCCCCATGCACCCCCTGCCCCCCGACTTGTTCCAACACTCACCACAGGTGCAGGAAGGAATGGCAGCTGGGGAGAGACACTGAGATGGGAAGAGCAGGTACAGCAGTTTTGGAGCTGCCTGAACCTGCAAATCAGCCAGGAAAGGGGACATGGCCAGAAAAAGGCAGGGGCTGCTAAAAAGGCAGCCAAAGACTCAGTTGAAGGACCCCAAGGGAGAGAGCTGAACATCAGCGGGGAGACACTGGCAGGTGACTCAGGGAAACCTACCCCTGGGAGTGGAGGGACACCGGGGAACACCGCCAGGGAGAAGCGACTCATCGGGATGCCAGCATGGGCAGTCAGGGCTGCAAGGGGAGACCCAGGAGATGTGGCAGAGGGGCAGAGGGGCCACTGGCACTCTCGGGCAGTGCGGGAGGTAGAGGGTTGCGGAGTGCCGTGGAGCACAGTGAGGGAGAGACTCCAGTTCAACTAGGAGCCTTTCCAGAGAGACGAGCTGGGGGAACCGTGAAGTGTGGGGAAAGAGAGATGGGCAGCACTGGCTGGTGTGACCCAGTCAGCCCAGCCTCAGGTCAAATGGGGCCATGGTGGGAAGGGATGGGGACCCAAAGGAGGGCCTACCTAGAGAGCTGGCAGAGGCCCAGCAGGGACCTGCTGCACCTCCTGGACAACTATTAGGCAGAGGGGAGCCAAGAGGCCCCAAGTAGGATGAAGGGCCTGGGAGACAAAATTCCAGGGACCCATCAGCAGACGCTGACCTTTTCTGTTTATTGTATTCCTAAATTTACGGTTAACCCAAGATTGGGGTATTTTTAGTTGCCAAGGCTATGGTTCATAGGCAAAGGACTGTCTTCAGAAGACTGATGGTCAGAAGGTCACCAACTCTTGGAGGTGGGTGGCATGGATGAGTCAGGATCATCTGAGAGCAGGACCTGCAGAGAGCAGAGTCCACCTTGCCCATGGATGTGGTAAGGGTAGGGTAAAGAGGAGGTTGGAGCCCCATGAAGAAATCCAGGTGTGAGATACCATGGGCCACCTATCAGAAACTGTCTCCCAAGAAAAATATAACATCTAAGGCGTGGCAGAAAAGTAGGAGCAGCAACCAAACCATGTAGGTGGTGCCAAATCCGGATCTCAACATGATGTCACTGGGGGGCAAGGCACCAGTCAAGAAGGGGCCAAAGCCCTACAACACCTACCAGCAATAGGCCCTTTTAAGTGTACAGGAGCAAGCTATCCTGATGTGATGGAAGAATGAAAAGTACAACAGGAGACCAGCCTGGTAGGACTGTGCAAAGCTTTGGATCATGATTTGGATTCAGAGATGATTCAGATGATTTAGAGGCCAAATCTATGAATCCGAATCAAATTGTAGGAAGCTTTACGCTTTCCACATTGACTCAGAGCTTCTGAATTGATTCAGAAAATATTCAGAGATTCGGCCATAGGGTATAATGGGGAATCAATGAAATATCCGTAACTTTGTTGTCTTTTGGCTGATTAAGACGAAACTTGCAGGAATGGTAGCCTCGGCTGAGAACATGATGTGTGGCACATTTCAAGGAGATAGGTGCATGGGGTTTGGGGGAAACTGCATCCCAAATTCTTGAAAACAAAACTCATGTCGTGTGTGTGTTAAGCCACAGCGGGGTTGAAACTTCAGGGATGGTAGCCCCTGCTGAGGCCACAAAGCCTGCCAAGTTTCAAGGAGATAGGTGCAGGGACTTTGGGGAAAACTGCACCTCAAACTGTGGACAAGCAAAACTTGTGACATGGGTGACACTGTGTGTGTTAAGGTGCAGCAGGGTGAAAACTGCAGGCCTGGTAGCCTCTGGTGCAGCCATGAAGCCTGCCAGCTGTCAAGGAGGTAGGTTTAGGGCTTCTGTGTTCTGGGGCCCTGCACCTCTAGCTGCTGACAGGCAAAACTTGTGTCATGGGTGCTTGTGCAACTGTGTCTGTCTTGTGGCACATGGAGGAGTGGGGGGAACTACTGCAGGTCTGGCTGCTAGGCTACTGTGTTACCAATCAATCATGATTCACTCAGGGACCAGCTCAATACACAGTACCTAGTTACTACATAACAAGTTAACGAGCAAGGATTAACACCTACAAAACCACAGACTAAGGAGATGAAAGAATCAACACAGACAATCAACTGCCCCAAGACAGACACAGTTGCACAAGCACCCTTGTCACGAGTTTTGCCTAGTAGCAGCTAGAGATGCAGGGCACCAGAACCCAGAGCCCCGCTGCACCTATCTCCTCAACAGCTGGCAGGCTTCGTGGCCATAGCAGGGGCTAGCAGGCCTGCAGCTTTCACCCTGCTACACCTTAACAGTGTCACCCATGTCACGCATTTTGCTTGACCACAGCTTTAGGTGCAGTTTCGCCAAATCCCTGCACCTGTCTCCTTGAAATTTCGCAGGCTTTGTGGCCTCAGCAGGGGCTATCATACCTGAAATGTTGACCCCACTGTGGCTTAGCATATACACATGACATGAGTTTTGCTTTCAAGAATTTGGGGTGCAATTTTCCCCAAAGTGCTGCACCTATCACCTTTAAACTTGGCAGGATTCATGCTCTCAGAAGAGAATACCACCCTTGTAAGTTTAATCTGAATCAGACAAAAGACAACAAAGTTATAGCTATTTCATTTATTCCCCATTATATGCTGTCCCGGGAGGCGAAGTAACGCAGGGCACTCACCAGCAGCTCGGGACAAAGCGCACGTGGGGCGGAAAAAGGAACGCGCGTGGCTTGTTAGCTGCCTCTTTGTACAGTTGCGACCGGCCGGTGACGTCAGCTGGCTAAAATAAAAATGGCGGCCACAGCTGTGGAGGGGGCAGATAGCCAGGAGACGGAGCTACAGCCGACACCGGCGGCAGAGTGGGCTCCACGAGCAGACTCCATTGAGACTGACAAGCAGGAGGTGATGCTGGCTGGGAAGAGAGGAGCACCCCATCAAAGACCCCTGCCGAACAACGAAGGAGTGACTGGCTGGCCGAGTGGAGGGAGAGCAGAAGCGGCACCTTAGAGCGCAGCAGGACCCAGGTGGGAGTGCCAGGACAACGGGGTGCGGAGGATGACACGCCAAGGGGTGAAGAGCCAGGAACAGCCCCGAAGGGGGTTGTAATCGGGGCAGGGATCGCCATCGGGGCCCGGAGTGTTAAGTGATGGACTGGAGCTAGTCCGGGGAGTGACGAACTGAGTGGAGAGCCATCCCTCCCCTTAAGGGTCCAGGGATGGGGAATAGGTTATGGGTTGGTGTAGGTGTATTTGTTTTGTTTTGGGCTACCCCGAGCAATGGGGCAGAGACTATAGGGATACGGCCCTGTGGCGGGGCTGAAGGGAAGCCTTGGTAGGGGCCATAGTGGGGAAGGGAGAAAGGGATCAAGGATTGAAGCGCTGCAGGGGCTGGCCTGCGGGACAAGCAGAGCCTCCCGCCATTGGCTCCAGGACGCGGAGCGGTGAACGTGACCTGCAGGGAAGACCGCGGATAATGGCTAGGTGGTCCACCGAAGATGGTGTGAGGCCGGGGTGTAGGGGTGGTGGAGCCCCGTGAGCAACCGTCAGGCCCAGCCTGGACCACCAAGGGACCCGTTAACTGACCCCGCCTACTGAAGAACACCAAGACGTGGCAGGAAAGAACGGGGTTGGCAACGTGGGAGGAGAGAACTACCTTGATGACAAACTGGCCCAGAAGGGGCGTGACATCCGCTGGCAGACCAAAGTTGCCCAAGAGCAGCTAGTCAAAGCCCAGCGGTCGCATACACTATGGCCAAATCTCCGAATTGGCTCTGAAGCTTTGGAGCCAATTCGGCCAAATTGAAGCGGGAAACCAATTCACAGCTCCGAATTGAATCGCTGGCATCTGAGTCGGCTGAATCCAAATCCAAATCCAAATCGAATAGTTCCCTATTCGCAGCAGCCTACAGCCTGGCAAGATAGAAATCTCTTCAATGAATTGAAACTCAAAAAGGAACCCTATAAATAGTGGAAACTTGGTCATAGTATTAGGAAAGTGTATAAGAGTATTGTAGGGAAAAAATTAGGAAAGCCAAGGCACAATTTGAGATGTAGCTGGCAAGGGACATAAAAGGTAATAAAAAGGAAATCTACAAGTATGTCAAAAGTAAGAAGAAGACCAAAGCAACCAAAGCCCCTCGTAGAATGTAGAAGGAAAGCAGAGTTCGCCAGGAGCCTGTCCTGGCTCTAGTATCATTTAATATCTTCAATAATGATTTGGATGTTGGGATTGAGTGTATTCTTAGCAAATTTGTGGATAACACCAAGTTGGATGGAATTGCAGACACTGGAAGGTAGGGCTAGGATCCAGAATTACCAGGACAGACCAGAGAAATGGTCTGCAATCAGTCAGATGGGATTCAGCAAGGACAAATGCAAACCATGCACAAATACAGAGTAGGGAATGATTGGCTAGACTGCAGTACTGCAGAGAAGGACCTGGTGGTTAAAGTAGACCAGAGGTGGGAAAAATACAGCCCATGGGCCAGATCTGGCCTGCCATACAATTCAATCTGGCTTGTGGGGCCCCTCCATAAGCCAAAAGAATTGTCCAGGGCCCTGGCCCTGGGCTGCTCCTCTGCAAGCTGGTGCCTCCATGCATGAGGTGTGGCTCTGGTTGCTAAGCAACTAACCCCCCCCCCAGCCCGGCCTGACCCGCCCCAGCCCCGAGCCAGGCAGGGTTGGAGACAAGAAGCTTCTGCCTGGCAGAAGCTGCTGCCTGGCTGCCTGAGACTATTTCCAGTCCTCCCTTCCTGCAAGCTAAGGACTCCCGGTGCAGGCAAGGGAGCCAGGAGTACCGGGAGCTGCATGCTATGGGGATGGGCCAGGCTGGTTCCACACACTGCCACTATTTGGGTCTGGGGACTTGGGCAGGAGTGCAGGAGCTGCATGTTATAGTACTGGGTTGGACTGACCCTGCTTGCTGCCACCATGTGCAGCCAGGGTCTGGGTGGGAGAACTGGGAGCTGCACACTATGGGGCTGGGTGGGGCTAGTCCCGCTTGTAGCCACCACATTTGGCTCTGGGGACTTGTACTCTTTGGGGTCTCTGAGGACCCACACATACCCTCCCACCCCCCACCCCAACCACACACCCATACCTGTGCACACCCATGCATAAACCTGCAACCTCCCCCACACCCCCACACCCTCCACCCTACCCCACACACTCCACCCACCATACCTATTCCCCAGAAACATGCACCCCCACACCCAACCACATACCCACCCACTCCCCAACCACACACTTCCCCAACCACACACCCCTACACCTCCCCACATACACCCCTTAGTTCCCCATACACAATATACAAGATTAAGACTATTTTGACCTATTATGCAATTGCCTCTATATATACTATGCAAACATACATAAATCAGGAAAAGATATTTTTCTGAAATAAAATTTAAATATGTTATAGTAAATATTTGATTTTTTAGTATATGATTTGTTGGGTTTTTTCAGTTCCAGGATGACAACCTCCTCCCTCAAAAAATTACTTCTGGAACAAGGGGAGGAACTTCTGATTGCAAAGGTCAAGAATTAAGGGCAGGACTTCTGGTCACAAGATGGTGACCAAGGGGTGGTGCACCTGTCAAGGGGCAGGACTACCCTTGCAGCCCTCGACACCTCACCCTAACTTGTAGAGTGGCCCTCCAGCTGAAATAATTGCCCACCCCTGAAGTAGAACATAGACTGAATACGAGCTGAGTGTGCAGTGTGCTCTTGTTGAAAAAAAAACCCAAATCCAACAGAACACTGCATTGTATCAACAGGAATGTCACTTTCAAATCAAGGTAAGTGATTCTTCTATTCTCTTCAGCACGGGTGAAGTATCACCTGGAATAGTGCTCAGTTTTGGACCCCACACTTCAAGAATGATATAGACAGTTTGGAAAAAGTCCAGCGCAGAGTGAAAAAAAGTATTTGGGGCCTAGGAAGCAAGACTTACAAGGAAAGGCTAATAGAACCAGGATAATTTAGTCTGGAGAAGAGAAGAACAAGTGGAGATTTGATAACAGTGTTCAAGTGCCTGAAGGGCAAATACAGAGAAGATGGAGATAGACTTTTCTCTGGGACCTTAGGGGGACAGGATTAGGGGCAACAGATTCAAGCTGCAGCAATAGATTCAAAATGAGGAAATTTAGGTTTGAGATTAAGACGAACTTTCTGACGAGTAGTCAAGCATTGGAACAGGTTATGCAGAGAAACTATGGAATCTCTATCTTTGGAAGTTTTCAAGAGCAGATTAGGCACATACTTGGCAGAGGTTGTTTAGGGATGTTTCTGCCTTGAGCAGGGGGTTGGACTAGATGACCCTGATCCCTTCCAGCCCTACTTTTCTGTGATCCTATGTCTAACGACAAAGGTCTTTTAAGGAAGACTTATTACGATCCAGGCTTCATTCAAAGCTTTGGAAGTTTGAACTCGTTATTACAAGACCAGAAAACACAGCAAAACCTTGAAAAGAAGCCATGTGACATTGTGTAAAGTATAAGAATCCTGCTCTGAAAGCTGTAAGCCTATGCATACATGTTTCAAAAGAAACACAACAGTTATTTCAAATGTGGATGTCCAGTAGTAGGTAGATCTGGTAGATAACATAGCAGTTTTCCAAGCACAAGGGCAGGTTTAGGTGCACAGTATTTATTCATATAGAAAATGGCAATCAAATGACAACCCATAAACAATGGCATTGTGGGATAAAGCCATGGCAGATATATTTTCTAACGTGCTTAGGCCTAAGAGATGACAAACTTTCAAGTATCCTAGGCTCTTGAAAATTACAGACTGACCAGGAATAAGTTTGTAAATGGGCCTGTGAGCAATTTGTTGTACCTGTATGGGATGCATCTTTTTGTTACTAATAACAAAGTGAAAGCATGACTTCTGGAATGTTTTAACAGAACTTTAAAATCTCAGGTGTGGAGATATTTTACAGCTCATAACACCCATATCTACATAGATGTGTAACTTTATAAAAAGTTACAATCAGAGTTTTCACAGAACAATACACTGTAGACTTATTGATGTGACTCCTGAAAATTCTTCGGAAGTGGGGAGACCCATATACAGGGACAGCTTTAAAAGTAAGGAAACAGCTCCCCTTTATAAAAGGTGACCACATGAGGGTGTCTAGAACCAGACAACCTATATGGAAAATCCTCAAACAATTGCAACCCATACTAGAAGGAGGTCTAGTTCTCAAAGAGATCTCCCCAGAACCACAATCCTATCCTTTAAACAAGCACTGAACCTCGCCAACCTCATCAGCAGAAGCAAACTTCCTATAGCCCAAAACACACTAAATGGATCCAGACCATGCGGGACAAGAAATGTAAAACCTGCCAACACATCTGTACCACCCCTACAGTTACTACACCCCACAACAGCTCCATCAACATTCCTGGATCTTACACCTGCATCTTGAGAAATGTGATATATCTCACCCAGTGCCCCAAATGCCCTGATGGAAAATATGTAGGAGAAACCAAACAACAACTGCCAGAGCCATCCCTAGGAGAGTGCAGGGCCCGGGGCATATTAACCTGTGCGGGTCCAGGGGGAGGGGGATGGCAAGCCACTGGAGCACAAAGTGGGAGGCGGATGGCAAGTGGCCGGAGCATGGAGCGGGTGGGGCGACGGGGGCAGGGATGGGGACGAACAGCTGGAGCACAGAGCCAGTGGGGAGCGGCAGCCACAGTAGAGCCAGTGGCACACAGCAGCCATGGCAGGCCCTGTATGACACTGTCTCCTGGCCACCCTCTATAAAGTGCAGGGCCCGGGGCAGTCACTCCAATTTGTACCCCCCAGGTTTGGCTCTGACAACTGTGCACAAGAATGAATGCACATCAAAAATCTATCAAAGACAAGGGTCCCCAATTACCTGTGGGGGCACATTTCTCACAAGAAAACTACTCTCTCTCCAATCTTTCAGTTCTAATCCTCAAAGGGAATTTCCAAAATACCTTTCACAGACAAGCCTATGAACTCCACTTCAACAATCTACTGGATACAAAAAATCATGGACTAAATATAGACATTAGATTTATGACACATCATAACCTCCCTAATATGTGACTCCCCAGGTAAACCCTCCACTTTTTACCAGCTTTTCTCATTCCCTTCCCCCCACTGTCCTGTCTCCCATCCTTTGACTACAACTACATTCATACCGCCTTCCCCCCCCACCACCTATCTCTCACCTACTGACCACCTCAATTTACATTTGAACTGACTGGTTTTCTTGCATATGTACCAGCCTCTGGCTGCTTTACTACTCCATCTAGGAAGAGCACAGACCATCTGCAGATACTTCCTTAGGCTGACAAAGGGAGTTTGTGCCCAAAAGCTCGCTAAGAAGAATTTTTCTAACTATTTTAGCTGGTCTAATAAAAGATATTGGATTTACCCAAAGAACCTTATCTGCCTATGTCCTTAGACCAATATAGAGACAACATATACCCCTAGAACCAGAGAAGCATCTGAAAAAGGTTATGAACAGACATACATGGAGGAAATCTTCACAGTGGATGAGCCTTCAAAGTAGACAAGTTAAAAGATTTAGAATGTGCCCCCCTCCCAAACACTTATCAGAAAGGTTTATTGTGGACCATCTTGCCCAGATTTTACTGATAGCAATTTGTCTATCATAGGAAACGCTATCCCTGCAATAACAAAAGCATCTGGGGAAGGGGGTTGTTAACTATGGCGATTCAGATTTCTAGCTAAGACCTGTTTGAATTACTAACACTGGAACATGACCACTTCCCAAAAGATGTCAAAACAGTTTATTATGAAGCTGACCTCCTGAATTTTTTACTGATGGGTTTGCCTACCATGCCTCAGTTATTTTTTGGGACTTGTTTTGTGCTCGATTACATTATTTGTAAGTTGGTTTATACCCTTGTTAATAATTCTATATCCCCTAGTTTTGTGGGCTGCCCGCCTTGCTCTTTACCCACTTGATGATTCACAAAAACTACAAAGACACACTGCAGTCACATAGCACATCCTTTATTCAGAAGCAACACATTACAAAAAGTCTTCAACATCCAGTTTCTCTTCTAAACCAAGATTTGTAATCTCTGTTCCTTAGCTTTCTTCCAGTGTAGGGCACCAGAGCCACGTCACCCTTGCCAGTCATATTGTTTAAGCCTCATTAGGTTCTTCTGAGCATCACATAGCATTTAAAATCCCCATACCCTGTGCTATATTATTTTGAGTTCAACACAGATAGACTTTAGTACAGCCCATGGCTACAATAATGTTCAATACACTGTCCCAACACAGAGCCACGTAAACTTTCATGGATTTTCTGATTTACATCCACAATGATCCAAAGCTTGTAAATTTAAAAGCAAAGTTTGTAAATAAATATTACTGGGCTTTGCTGGATTAAAAAAATTATCCATGGCATCTTGCCTTGTTCCTCCCCATTTCCAGAAAATGACTCTCCTAAATGAAGCCTAGTGGCTGGTGGGGTAACACGGCTACTCATCCAGGGGGCATGCAAAATTGATCACAAGCCTGGTTTGCTATCCTTCCCAGCAGAGGCCAGGACATGCATCCTAGTTGTTTCCTGAATCTGACTGGCTGGGAGGTGGGGACAAAACCTAGCCATGCCCAAACACCATTTTCATCCCTGACTGGGTGGTCCTGAAGAAGATGGGAAACAAGTTCAGGACACAGACCCAGTTGGCTTCTAGAATCTGACTGCATGGAGGGAAAAGCCATGCCTTAACCAGGCCTAAACATAATTCTTGGCCCTTATTGGACATCTCTAAGGGGGGTGGGAATCCACAAAAGGGTTGATTACTTTAATAACATACCCAGCATATAAACCCTACACAAATCAGAGCCAATGATTATTACATTCATATTATCAAAATTACAGGCTATTAAATGTGCTAATTAACACTTCATCTTCACCTACACTCAAATTCCAGCTTTAGAAACACCTACTTTTATTTATGATGTCATAATTAAGATTGACAGGTCTGATAAGATTTAACAAATGTGTTACCCCCTATACTACTTTCATGTACTCAGCTTACGTTTGCAGAAACCTCAGCTAAAATATAAAGAGGAGATTAGTGACTTAACACCTCTGTTTTTTAGGGACTTAAGACACTTTAGGGATCTGACTTTCAAAGGGCAGCAGCTTGCCACTTTCATAAAAATCAAGTCCCACTGCATTGTATTAAATTGGCAATTCTGCAAGTGAGGTATTCATAAGTATTAGTCATTTCTGTATATATTGTCCAAACTCCTTTTGCCTATGATAACATCATCATGCCATAAGAATACCATTTATAATTGTAGTTGTCAGGCATATTTGTCCTATGGCAGCTTTTATCATTATGTCAGGGGGATATTATCTGTCTCACTGAAGAATGATCTCTTCTGCCATAATACTTCCTTTTCAGCTTTAGACATGATATTTTTGCCATGGTGAAAGTTCAGCCTAGTTTATAGTCCAGCCATACTAGTATGCACCTGGTTTTATTTGTTTTCATAAAACAATATAGTGGTTCAAATATATTAGTGTTTAAATTTATAAGTAGCAGTGGCTTCAAAGTAGATGCAGAAGAATTTCTTAGTTAAATGTTACCTTTATCTCTGTATAATGCAAATAGTTTACTTCATATTTAGTGTTTGTCACTCCAGGGTGCAAGAAGTCAGGCCTGGGGCCACTTAGGGACTGAGATACAGACCAGAGTCAGGAGTGGTAAACAGAATGCAGGGACAAGGTGGGTCAAGAGCCAGGAGATCAATATGAGAGCAGAGTTTAGGAACAAGCTAAATTGGAAAACCAGGAGGATGTCAAGCAGTGAGCAGAGTCAAAGAGCAAGCTAAGTTAAGAAGTTGCAAGATCAAGCAGAGAGCAGTCAGAAAGTGTAGTTAAAATAAAGAGCAAGGTGGAGGGAACAGCAAGGCACCTCAGGCCAGAGTGAATCCTGTTGCCCAGAAACTTCATGTTCCTGCTTTTATATGGGGACAGTGGGGAGTCAGGTGACACTGACCAACCACTCTGGTGACAGGGAGTGGGCAAATGGCTAGGCCCCGCTGGAGGCCTCAGGCAAGCCTTGCCCTAGTCATATAGTTTGCCATGGGATGGTACGTCTAACTGAATGGCTCCATTGTCCAGGCCAGGGCCTGAGAATGTCATATCACTGAATAAATACAAAACAGCAGCATACTAAGTACTTAGTTACTCTCCAAATCATACCTCTGGAGCTGTAATTACTCTTCCACTGCAAATTAAAAATGAATAAAAAATCTGGAACTAGCAAGCATATGTGCAGTCTGACCAATTAATAAAAACATAAGAACTAATGATGCATCTCTTTTCCCATTTTTCTTCATCAGTTATATTGTCATATTTAGATGTAGATTTCTCAGCACCAAATTTTCTTCTGCAGTACAACTAGTATGAAGATTGTGCACTGTTGGTGCCACAGATATAATACAAAAAGAGTAATTTAAAACATCAATACTCTGTGGTTGCCTATTTATGTGAGGGACCTCTGCCAGAGCAGAAAATATACATGAGAGAGATGATAGTGCAGGTTGGGCCCTGTGAACAGGGCAGGATGTCCCTTCAAGAGGGAACAATCAGTCTTGTTAAGCAAACCCAGCTGAGAGGCATTGGGACAGCAGGGAGTGTCCCACTGGGGGCTTTAAAAGCTCCCAGAAGAGTAAGCAAGAGGGAGGAAGTAAGGTAGGAGTGGAACAGTTTACTATGAGGAGGGGGCCAGGTTGATGTGCTGGGACCAGAGGCAAAGGGTGGAAAGATTTGCTTTTGTCTGTCCATTTGTTTGCTGTTTAAGTACTGTGCGACCGCCGGGCTTCCGCTAGCTGCTCTGTGGCGGCACGGGTCTCCTGACGGATGTTCCGCCCCTTCAGGGCTTGTTTATTGTCAAGGTAGCTCTTTCTTCCCGCGTCACCAACTCCATTTTTTCCTGCCACGTCTTGGTGTTCCTCAATGGGCGGGGTTGGTTGGCGGTCCCTCGGTGACCTGGGTCTGGCCTGACGGTTGCTCACGGGGCTCCACCACCCCTACACCCTGGCCGCACGCCACCTTCGCTGGGCCATCTCGTTGTTATCTCATGGCCTTCCTTGTAAATCTTGCCCACCTCCCTGCGTACTTATGCCTAACGTGGGAGGCTGTGCACACTCCTGCGGAGCCTCACTCCTTGCACCTGTCCCATGGGGAACTGCCCCATGATGGCCCCTCTCAGGCTTTCCTATGTCCCGCACACCGGGGTGCCCTCACCAAACTCAGACTTCCCCAACTTGAGGTAATTCACCAGCAGCAAAACCAAAATGCAATGCTCCTCCACCAACCCTCCACCTATTCCACTTCTCTGGATCCTTAATGCGGAGAGGGGCTTCTATCCACTATCAGTCGCCCCGAGCTCGTGCCGATCCTCGCTCACCCTCCTTGGTCCCCGTGGTGACCCTGCCCCGATTATGACCCCTGTCTGGGTTGTCCCGGACTCTTGCCTCCTGGCGTGCCGTCCTCCACGCCCCACCGTCCTGACACTCCGCCTGGGTCTTGCTGTGCTCCAGAGGGTGCTTCCGATCCTCTTCCCTCAGGCCACTGTTCAGTCCTCTGGCGAACAGCAAGGGACAGCAATGGGATGCTCCTTTACTCGATGAACTTTGCCCCCAGCTCACCGGCCTCCTTGGGATCCTTCCTTGGGGCTCGCTCCGCTG
>NW_017728992.1:163817567-163827571 GCF_001723915.1 Gavialis gangeticus | reverse complement strand
GGGATGCTCCTTTACTCGATGAACTTTGCCCCCAGCTCACCGGCCTCCTTGGGATCCTTCCTTGGGGCTCACTCCGCTGACGGTGTCCGCTGTAGCTCCATCTCCGGTCCATCTGCCCCCTCTGCAGCAACCGCCACCATTTTTATTTTCGCTGGCTGGCGTCTGACGCTGACGTCACTGGCCAGCCGCAGCTGTACATAGAGGTGGCTCACGAGCCATGCGGGTTCCTCTCCCCGTTCCCCGTGGGCTACATTCTGGGCTGCAGGTGAGTATCCCACATTACCTCGCTTCCTGAGACATACTGTATTTTATTTGGGAGGACTGGTTGAGGGAGCAAAAGCCATCTGCAGAAGCCAACCCAATTACGGGAGTTTAGGCCATTAGATAAGCTCACTATTCATGCTTTATACCAGAGGCTGGCAAACCCTGCATTACTTCATCAATCTACAATTAACCAGACACCATAAAGTAACACTGTAAAACAAGATGTCCTTGTAAGATCTTTCAAGTTGTTTCCCCATAGATCATAGGTCAGGGACACGCAATTATTTCAGGCGGAGGACTGCATACTGAGTTTTGGCAAGCCATCAAGGGCTGTATGACAGGCAGCCAGGGACAGATAAATATTAATTTTCTAAATTGTTTAGGGGCCCCGCAGGCTGGATAGAATGGGCTGGCGGGCCGCATTTGGCCCGTGGGCCGCATTTTGCCCACCCCTGTCACAGGTGCTTGACTTCCTCAGGCTGCTATAGTGTAAGTTGTCTCAATTTTCATGAGACATTGTGACTTCAACTGACTCATTATGTCATTCAAATCCAAGTTTAGCTGAGTGGATTTCAGTCAGAAGTAACAGCTCTGAAGTTTGTTGTGTGAGTTTCTTTATTTGGGGAACATGGTTTTAGAAGTGGGGTACTGAATTTTGTTATTCTTCTTGTATACATTCAAAATACAGGACTTTCACTGATCAGCTTTGTGATTGGTTTAAGTATTGATAGCTCAGTCTTACTATAGGCTCAGTGAAGGTGAAAATATACCACATGAAAGATTGTATCAACATTATGACATTCAAGAGTACTCTGCAAAGCATGCTATTATATCACTGTACCAATTCAAACATATTTTACTTGAAAGTCTGAATTCATACATGACTTGAATATAAATCAAGATCAACATTAAGAATCAGCTTACTAAAGATTTCTAACAAAATGTTTGTCATTAATTAATTCTAACATTAAAAAAAATTGTGCAAGAGATCACTTGAGTGTCTTATGCATTCGCAAGCATGTTTTTGATTCAAGTGAAAAACTCCACCAGAAAAACACAAACTTATACATTTGTCTTGGTTATTAGCAAGCTAAACATGTTAAAATTAGAAAAACAACTCCTAGCTTTATACAATGAATGGTACTGTTGTGGGAAATAAATTGGAATGTCATCTAAGCACAAAGTAGAAAGAATCATGTCTGATTTATTTTTGACGACTTATAAGCTAGTGTGATATTTTTAAAAAGCATTATAATCAAAATTCAATAGAAGAAATTTAAGGTGATAAATATAACATGCTGTGCATACATGATACAGTCTCAGATGGAATCTAAAGTGCAGTATTTCTCAGTTAAATCTCATAATTTATGCTGTTTTCGTAGTTGGGGACTTTCCAAGATACTGAATGCCTTGTATAGGAAAAAAATGACATTTTAAAGTCCCCTCACTGAGTGCTCATTCTGCTCTCATTGTGGCAAATGGTAAAATTACCTTTGATTCAATGAAGCAAGGAGGACTTAAACCAATTTATATATAATGAGCAGAGAGGAGATGGAGGTTCCGAGTAAAGAATAGAACAGTGATTCCAGATTTATTTCAGCTTGGACCTCCTGTTTAAAAACTAAATGGCCTATTGCCAGCTATTCACCATCCCTTCCTGATTCAGTGGTATCCTAACTGAAGTTATACAAGATATAAACTCTGCCCATTTGGTCCTGTTGGGACATAACCAAGACCTAGAAATAACAGTTCAAACAGTTTAGTAGCAGTCCAGTCCAGGCTATACTCAAGTTCTCTCAGTCACTTATAAGGGTGCATCTATACACACATCTATGTGTTTTAATGTGCACTAATTTGGCCCAAGAACCAAATCCTTTCCTTATTTAAAACTGCCACACAAGGGTGATATTAGCTGAATACCAGATATTGACTGTATGACTTGCATAAGTTCTGCCTACCTCCAAATACAAGATTAGACAGGTGAGGGCCATCACAACACACTTATTGACACTAGTTACTGTCCCTTGAGCAAAAACCTCTGCTAGTGCTTGCTGCTGACAGATACATAGGGGATAGCAGAAGACTAGATGGGTCTCCTTACTCACATATCATACCTCTTATGGATATAGTGTTCATGCTGGCATGTTAAATTGGTATATTTTTTAGTGTACTCTGAAGTTCTGTAAAGGCACACCTAATTCGCTGCTTTTAGTAGGATGTGAAAAATTAGAATCACCTCTCAGCCAACCAGTATCACTGCAGCCTTGTCTGATTATGTCTTGCACTCCAGTCTCATCTACATATCAAATTCACTCAGATAATGGAGACATCAGCTGATCTGGCTGGGTCTGACAAAATATAACATAATGAAGACACCCTAGCCCATGTACTTTAATAATGTTCTAATGGCCTCATATACAAGTTGAACAGGAGCCACTGCCATCTTTGAATAGTAGGAGTGAGGTGTGTCAGAAGCAATTATCTTTAATTTATATTTATTTTCCTTCTTAACAAAATAAATGCTTGCAATTTTTTTTAAACTAAACTAGCTGGCTATAGTGTTAAGCTTGTTAAGCTTGTTTATATACAACATAGTATCTTTGGTTTATTGTTACTGTTTAATTTTCTTCTTAATTTCTGTTTAATCAACAATGTTGCCCCATCCATTCTTAGATAAACTGAAGTAACTAAAGTAACAACTCAAGATCTATTGGGATGGGTCAACTAAATTTAAATAATTCATTCTTTTCTGAGGTCTATTGATATAATGATTTTATAAAGATAAAATATTAATTAAAGCTAATGAAACTAAGGGCCAATCCTGAATGGTGACGACTGTTTGCAATGGGAAGGTACTTAATTCCTTGGAAGAGGCACTTGACTAAAAATGTTCAAACTTAGATATCTAAAGTTAAGCCCAGAACTAGGTTGCCTTTGATCTAAATTTTAAAATGGCTTAGAGTTAACAGCATACATTGGAAGCTACAAATGCACAGCACTTCTACATGCTTAAATATGAGCTTAGGTTCCTACCTCTAGGAATTCAGGCTTGAAAATGTTGGCTTCAACACGTTGGAAACTAGGCCCTGATATTTTACTCATCTGGCTCGTATATTCTGTAATTCTAATTATCTCAAGAGCTCTAAAGTCTAAGTGCAAAAGTACATAGGTCCTGGCCTTACAAACCCGTTCATATATGCTTTACTTAAATTATTATTACTTACTGTCAAGTCCTACTGCTGGTTTATCATGCTTTGGAAAAATAATTAGAAATCTAGATGTTTAGTCATAATTTACTCCAGAAGAAAAATGCCTGCGATGAAGGAATTTCAAATATAGAGAAAATATTTTGAAATATATATAAACGCTTATCAGTGTGTGCTTTGTACTAGTTTTTGCCATATGCTGCTTCCTTTACTCCCATTAACATTAGTGAGTCTGTTCATGAAAGTAAAGCAAATAAATTATCTTAACTGGGTTCAACTATCTTTATAATTTATTTTTAATTGACACAGTTTGGTGTTTCTCTTCTGTATGAAAAGCCCTGTCCCTTTCATCCTTGTGGAAACAGACTTCATACTTGTTTTATAGTTTTCTCACCTGGAGAATGTGAGAGGCAGAACTGTTGATCAAACAGACAATGGAGAAGCAAGTCCACTGACATCTAGGAATAAACTGAGTTGAAATCACAACAAGGCATTGTCTTTATCCTCTTTCTCTCTCATGTGCCAGTTGCATGGTGAAGTTTACTGCCACCTGTCAGATGTGGAAAGATAACAAGAAAGACACTGATGGGTGTAGTTCTTCAGGTTTTAGCTGGAAAGCTTACTCTTTTAAGAGTGTGAAATAATTAGCTTGATGTCAAATTAAATTAAAAGCTCAGTCAAAATCATCATGGGCTCTAGAGGCCTTTCTAAGTGTGGATTTAGAAAACGTAAGTAACACATATGTGGGGATGGGGGAGGGTTGGGAAGGTAACAGATGAGGATTACTAGCCCGCAAAGCAGCTTGATAATACTTTAATCAATGCCTGGAACAAATCCAAAGTAATCATAGGACCAAATTCAAGGTGGATTTTCTACACAAGAACTGCAGAACCATTCATGAAAATCTGGACAGGAAATCCTTGCTATGTAATACAAATACATTAAAAACATAGTACTTATGAAAAAAAAGTTTATATTTCCAAATTTATTTGTAATAAAACAGTGCTCTTTTAGTTAATATACTGATGTTACTCAGTCAGCTATTCTGGAAGCAGATGCTCTGTTTACCCATAAAAGGCATTATGCTGCTTTTCTGACTCAGAGGTATTGTGGGAAAGAATCAATTCCACAGCAGTTTATTCCTCATCAGGTTCTTGGCTGATGACCCTGCTTTTGATGATTTGTGATACCTGCTCACTAGAAACTATAATAGGATCATCAATTAATATACCATATGCCACTGAACATTCATCAGATGATAATGACATTAAGCCATTTCTAACCTGGTCAGTATTTATGTCTGTAACCTAGCAGTAAAAAAGCTCTGCAGCCCTTTCCAAGTACTCTAAACTATCCAGTCCTTCAGTTTTTTACTGGTTAATATTGATGATGGTGCACATGTATCTTGACTCTGGAAGAATAACATATATTGGAATGTACTCTTCAATTGTCCTTGTTCTGTGGGCCAGAAACTCACTTCATGCTGATTTACTTTTAGTCTATGCGCTTCTAATCAGTTTTGCTTGTGCTGTGTTTAGCTTGGTGAACTGTTAAAAATGGAGGAAACAGAACTGAGTTTATGATCCATAGCTGGTTAATGTCTATTTATAGCGTTAAATTATATTTTCCATTGTGTCTCTTAATTGTCTTTGATTTTATATAACAAATCTAATTTAATTCTATTTAATTGTGATACTCTGATAAAGAGTATTGTGGTCTTATGTTCCATTAATCTTTCATATGTGACATCCTACAATGTACACCTGTAGAATTTCAGTTAGTCAAACTGTTCCTAGCATTTGTTCTATTTTTACTCTTCCTTTGTGTAGGCATTTGATCCTGCATATGGGATCTTTAGCACTATACTCAGTGTACTGTCTTATTCTGGCTCTAGGACCAAGATGACTCTAACTAGCACGAGGAAATCATGACACTTGTTTGTGCTCCAGTTTATTTTGATCCAGAGTGATTCAGTAGGTGAAAGGTTAGTGCCGTGTACGTGCTCAGTCAAACATGTCTTTCCTTTTTACCACCTCTGTACTTTAACAGTGTTGAATCATTTCCAATATTTTTGTAAATGTGCTAGAGAAACAGAGATGATAATACCTTATCCTAAACGTAGAGTAATATGGGAAAGTCTAAAAGATCAAAAAGATGAATTGATATGACTTCCATAAAGATGCACTTGTGTATTTAATTGTATTTAAAAGATTAAAAGATAAACTGAGGAATCCTGGCATTTCTGTCACCAGTTCCGTGTATCATCCTATGACAACTGTAACCATCACCTCATTGAATCCTTCTTTGTGCATTAGGTAATCCATTATATGTGCACTAGATTATCTCTGTACTTCTCTATATCTTCCCTGTGCACTGCGTTCCTCTGTTCTGGGTGGCCGGGATGGAAAATAAAATTCTGGATATGGTTCTCTCCTCTCAACACTAAGCAATGGTGCTCCTGTTGGATGGCTACACACTTCAGCTGCTTCTAGCCCTGAACAACAGAGGCACACTACAGTTCCTAGGAAAGAAACATAATTTCCAACCCCAAAACATTCATGAGTCAAGCCACACAAAAATTACAACATAGACCTAAAAACAATTCTATCTATCTATCTATCTATCTTTAAAAGCTGGATCCATTTGATTGGCCTTCTGGTGTTTGAGTCTTTTGGTGATAAGTTCTGAAGCTGTCTTCTACAATGACTAGATTAAGAAACGTTTCTTTTTTAATGAAGCTGAGATTCTTATATGATCATGTAAGCCTTATATGTCTTACATGAGCACTCAAGTCTTTAAAAGACACATCAACTATCACAGGAGTTGGCAACACTGGTGGAAGAGGAAGAGGAGGAAATAGTCTCATTCCCTCACCTGCAGAAGCTAAATTTGATCCCACTGCCTAAGTCTGCTGACAAAAAAAAAAAGGAAGAAGGAGCACGGGGGAGGAGGGAAAAGGTGGCCCAACGGAAGATACATGGTGGGGAAAGAAAAGAAAATGTCTTAGTTAAGTTCAAGAGGTCACAAAATCTGGGGAGAGCTGCCATAAGTAAAATATTCCTCATACATCTGTTCAAACCAGCCCCATGCTTCAAATCATTGGGCTGTTCTGTCACTGATTTTAATGTGTACTTGCTTCATTCCAAACAGTGGGTTCTTTCCTGCTGCCATTTGCCTGTGCTCTGTCATGGAGGCAAAACATAAATTTACTGCACACCCAGCAGTAAATACTATGAGTGGAAAATGTGTTTGGATAAAAATGAGAATGCTGTAGGGCTGTCATGCTATAGGAATTTGGGGCAATCCCAAGGCTGTCTATGTGGTTTGTCCTCGGGTGACTTTGCATCCCAGAAGAACAAAGATAGAGTTGTTTGCTTAAGCTGCAGCCACCTAGGAAATATACACCATCCATTTTGTCCTCCAGTGACTTTTTATCTCGCGGGAACAATATATATATACACACATACACAGAGCTGTACAGTGTTGGGAGATCATGCTAAGTTTTAGGACTGAGGAAAATTAAAATGAGGCAGGAGGGAAATTACAGTTTCAGTTGTCTTGCATCGCTGCCTGTCATGACAAAATGGCAGTACAGTATTGTTCTGCATAGTTACACATTAAGAAATACTTGAGCTGTGACATAAATTGTATATTACTTCATTATTATCACTAATGGTGGAAGATTGTGTAAACTGATGGCCTGTCAACTCATTTACATTTGTACAGCGACTTTAAAAACTCAGCTTTATTAATTTCCAAAGCATTTTAATTACCCATGTTAAAATGTTTGGGGGAATGAAGTTCATCTTTGTCAGCCATCATTTTTTGCCTCTTACCATGCCCCAAAGCTTTTTAAATGTTTACTGACTCTCTGTTTAGTTGTATACTAACTTCAAACTCCTTTTTCTGCCCTACAAAACTAGACTTTCCTCATAAATTTCCAAGCTTGTCTGCCTTTATACTTGCCTTGGAAACATTCAAACAGACTCAAATGAAATGGAAAATATCAAAATAAATCAGTTAACAGTTTTCCCTACAGGGAGATTATTAAAAATATGAACCATTCATGACAGGTGTTAGTCACATCACTTCATATGCCACTGGAAGGTTCTCCAATTCTGTGACGATCAAAGCAGAACAAGATGATTCTATATAGAATAGAATATTGCGAAAATGATGCCAGCCGTAACATCATTTCTTTTTCCTATGTCCACTCTGTTGTCCCTATGCATAAAACATCTCCTCAAAACTGTTCACCAAACCACCTTTCCTTTTCAAACAAATCTCTCCTAGAAACTTGTTTCTGCCAGGCTGCCTAACAGAAATTAATTAAAATATAAAACAGAAATGTTAAATATAATATAATAATACTTTCACAAGCATGTGCATTAATTACTAAATTATCCCTGTGGTCACATTGTTTTTATCTCTTTTTCCCTTCACTTCTTTTTAATCTATTAATGATTCATACTTCTTGTGCCTTGCCTGACTTTCATTTGGAGCAGAAGTTATGTCTTCACTTGTTGATGTGAAGTATTTATACACTCTGGGGTGTGTAATAACAGCAAGCAAACTTCTTAGAGGCCCTGAAGCCACCCGTTTGCTACATTTCAATCTGGCAATATCCTCTCACCCACCCAGTCCTGGCTATCATCGGTCTTAATTTTCCAAACAACAGATAAGTAATGGAGATCTCCAAAATGTATAGCAAAGGGCAAACATTAATAGTAGTCATCTTTCTCCACGGGAAGGCTGTATACAAATGTAATAAATAAATGTATACCAGAGACAGAAAGACATTTTGGTATTTTCTTGTTCACATGTGCACACATTACCTTCAAATTTGGTTTCATACAAGTAATAATAAATGTGAGGCTTGTGAGTTGTATTTACTTGTTTAATTCTGTTTCTACTCCGCTCAAATATAACCCCCAATGCAGCGTTCCCAAATTTTTGAAATATGGTAACACCTTAATTGTCACCCCCCCCGCCCAATTCTGGCTGTTTTTATATCCTTGAGTAGTAGCTTGCAGGTGGAACATGTAGATCTGGGTGAGAACGGCGGGTAGCACCACAAGCACTTTAAACTGGTGTGACCAAATGGGCTACAAAATATGCTTAAGAAGTCTTCTGACTTTCAGCTCCTGTTGGTTTATTCATATAGCACCAGCACAGCCAGCTGAAGAGATCCTGTAAGGAAACTAGATTTATATGCCAGTTCATCACCTTTTCACTGAAGTGACTGGTGAATAGGCGTTTGGGTAGTTAGTAAAAGGACCAAAAAAGAATGAAAAGGAGGAAGTAGCCACATCCTTTGTCTCTGCATGCTGCAAAATTTTATTTTCTTTCTAAATTGAGAGGGATTAACTTGTCTAATAGTATGAAAACTTTCTATGTATTGTTATAAAAGAGTACAGTGGCACCCATGTGTGTTTAAGCTTATAATCAACCCTGCTCTCTAAGCGGGTTCCTGGTCAATCAAGCTAGGGAGCCAAAGATGGTTGGACATAATGTTAGCCTCATGGGCTGTGTAACCGTGAGCAGGAACGTGTGGTTTGTGATGCCTCCAAGCCTTCTGAGATGCTGCAAAATGCATGTGGCGCACATTAATCCATTTGCTGTGTTGCATATTTGCAGCATGGTGGCAAAATTAAATACCAGGACATCCTGGTGTCTAAAACAGCTGCACCAAAAAAGCAGTGCAGTGAATGTGGCAGCATTGTGCGCTGCCAGAAACTGGACCCTGGCTGGCCAGAGCTGTGCTCCAGCTGCTGGCCAGGCTCCGAGCAGCTGCACCGCTGCTGCCCCGGGACACCCCCAGGTAAGGCTGCTGAGGCCAGCCTCCACTACCCCACCTGGGGCATTTTGCTGTGCATGTGCAGGAGTGTGCCACAGGGCAACTACCTGCTGCTGCCATTTGTCCCTGGGGAAATGCGTGTTCCCTGGTGGGGGTGCGCCCATCATGTCTGTGCACAGTGGGTACAAAAACTGGCGTGCCATAAGCAAGCTCTGAAATGATAAACCAGGAGCCTGAGGTGAACCTTTGACTCTTGACACATTATTATAAACAAAAGTTTCTTGGCGCTCAAGGCAAGGAGAGTTTTGTACCACAGGGATCATTTTGTCCTAGAACTCGTTCAGAAAGCCAGGGGCCCCGTCCTCCGCGTAGCCTTGCCGGCGAGCCTGGATAGCGAGATGGTTGCGGGATGCCCGACTCCTAGCAGGCGGGCAGGCGGGGGCACGACAGCGATCGCCCTCCGTGGATTCCTGCTGCGCCCAAACCTGAAACCCAGCGACAGCAGGTATCTGCTCGGGCGGCCCCAGGGGCTCCCTTGACTTGGTGGCTCATTAAAATCGACCCGTTCCCTTGCGAAGCTCCCCTGCACACGTGCCCTCCACCCCCACCTCGCAGCAGCGCCGCCTCTGGCTCAGCCCCCGTCACTCGCGGCGCGGAAGGGGCGGGGCCGCCCGCGGTGACGTCCCAACAGGCAGCGCCCCCAAGCCGCGCTCAGACTCGGGCTCCGCATCCGCCCT
>NW_017728992.1:163816000-163817283 GCF_001723915.1 Gavialis gangeticus | reverse complement strand
CCGCCGCCCCGATTTCTGCTGCACGATCCCACCTCCCTCTTTAAAAATTCCGCCGAAAAAGAGAAGACGATTTTCCAAAGCTTTCGGGCCGTCGCCTCACGTGAGTACGGGCCGTCATGGGGGGGGCAGCTGCGGCTCTAACATGGCGGCGCGGGGGCGAACCGGGCCCCGGGGGCTGCGGAAGGGGCTCCGCGGCTGCCCCAACATGGCGGATCCCCGCGGAGGGCAGCCCCCTGCGTCCCGGCCCGCCGCACAGTGCCTCTGCCTGCCCCGCGGTTGTCTGCTGCGCGGGGCGGACAGCTCCGGCGGGCGGGCGGGGAGATCCTCCTCCGCCCCGCACTTGGGAGGGTTTCCCCGGGCGCTGCCTCCCCTGGGTGCGGGGCAGAGCGGATGCCCGGAGTGGGGCTGGTAGCGTAGCAGAGGCGTCTCTTTGCCCGTCTCTCAGAGGCCATGTTGTGTCTGATTGTGACTATCCATCCGGGGTTTGCTGGCTTGGTGTTGCACATCTCCTTCCTGCCCTGCCACGGAGCATCTGTGCCTGCTGGCGGCTGGGGTCTGTGTGGGTGCTGCCTTCGGGGGTCCTGATGCGGTTCTTGAAGCTGGTGGGAGAGGCCTGTGCTGCTGCTGGGGTGGGTCTGGATGCCCCATGGAGGCATGGGCACCCTGGCTTAACATGGAGGTGCCAGCAGAATGGGTCCAGGAAAGTCCAACCTCTATCCTCTCCCCTCTTGTTCAGCCATCTCCATTTTTTTGAGGTGAATGTCTCCCTCCCCTTTCCCAGTTGCCTCAAGGACACACGTTCTCCCCTGTCAGGATAACAGTAAGGCTGGCTGCTGCTGTCCGCCAGCTCTTCTGGAAGCCTCTTGGTTAAGCCCCAGCCATGCTGATTTGGTTGCCTGGAGGAGTCTGTGTGGCCTGATTGGTTATGTCCCTGTCAGTCACTGGTGGCTTGCGGAGAGTGTAGGAAGGAGGGTTGAGTCATTGCTGAGCTGCTGGCCTGATGCTGGCTGCTGCTGGTGTATCCGGAGTGATGTGTGATGTCTTTGTGCCGTGGTCCCACCGCGTGCTCCGTGGGAAGAGGCAGCCCAGTAGTCTGGGGGGGTCACAAGCTGTGCACAGAAACGGGCCATGGGGGAGGCAAGGGGGAGACATTGTGGAGATTGCAGCACCTTGCAATGACATACTGCAGAGGTGAAATAGTTAAGGATACAGTAGTGGCTTGTCAGCATCTTAAATTTTATTTGGATGGTAGTCTAGACCAACTCAGTAGTTGGAACAGAGGT
>NW_017728992.1:163809343-163811000 GCF_001723915.1 Gavialis gangeticus | reverse complement strand
GACATTGTGGAGATTGCAGCACCTTGCAATGACATACTGCAGAGGTGAAATAGTTAAGGATACAGTAGTGGCTTGTCAGCATCTTAAATTTTATTTGGATGGTAGTCTAGACCAACTCAGTAGTTGGAACAAATGTGTGGCTGTAATAGGGTGGCTCCAGATTGTGGCTAAGGAGGAAGGCAAGCAAGAATAGAGCTGCTCCTTGAGGTCTTTCTGAAACATCTTCTGCAGTGCACATTCCTGCACGCCCAGTAAATGTCGGTAGACAGGAGCAAAAGTATTGTTACAGCCATTCCCCAATTGCTGTGCTTCATGCTGTCTGCAGCAGTCTCCAGTGCCTGAGTGCTGCTTGATTGCATGGCCTCAGTGGAATATAACTGCAGTGTCTGGAGCTAGGAGTGTGTAACAGTTATAAAATATATAACCTCTAGCCCCATCTTTCTGGGCCACTAGTCAGAGTTGGGCCTTAATTTCTTGAGCTACACAGTTTTATAAGTATAGGTGAGTTGAAACATTGCCCTGGTTCTTTTCCCTTTCCCTAATTCAGGAGTTGCTGCTTATAAAGGTACTGCACTTGCTTGTTGTTCCTCTATTAGTGAATGAGACAGCAACGTTTTGGGTAGGGGGTTGTAGTGAATAATAGTGGTAGTAGGAGGAGTTTGTTCCAGTCTGGACTGGTCCAGTCTAGTTCTTTCCTTCCTGTCACTGAACAATGCTGCTGTTGCTGTGGCTTGCGACACTGCATTCTCTTCTCCACCCCCGCCCCCTGGGTCTCCAGCTGTAGTGAGTGTGCTGTAGTGGTGCTCCCTCCCCACTCTCTCTCTGAAGAGAGCTGCTTCTCCCAAAACGGCTCTGGTAGGCACAGACTGCGTGCTGCCTTCTTATCCCCATCCTGATGACAAGGCAGCACTATATTGCTATTGCTGTTATGATGCATTTTAAGGCTATGGAAAGGGGAGGGGATTGGGGCTGATATGGAGGCTAGGGCAGGATTCAGTGGTAACATAGTAAATGTTTCTCCTTTGAGGGTCCCTGTCTTTTGGAGTCTATACATGAGCCATGCTGTGAAGCTGCAACTCTGATTTCCCCAGCCTGTTCTGTGAAAGTAACAAGCAACTTTGTGCTGTGGCTAGCTTTCAATCTGAGCATTTCTTTTGAGGGCTTGGAACAAAGGTGAATGTCATGTTATGTCATATAATTCAAGTTCCTTAGCTGAAAGTTAGGTGATTGCTGCGTTACAGGGGAATTAGGTTGGTCGCTTTCCAGTTGTTTAATGTTCCAATATGAATATAAGCATGAGCTTTGGTTTTAAAAACTTGTGTATGCTTAATGCTGCTAAAAGGTGAAGATGGATAGCTTTGGCAAAAGTCCTCTGTTCATCTGTGGGATGCAGAGCAGGACAAACTTGCAGCCTCAACATGGGTCTGGAAGGAAACTAGGGTATAATGGGGCTGATTTTGGTTTCCATAGCCCATGCAATATTTTGGTGTCCCAGAGTTTGGAATTTAGTATAGACCTCTGAAGCCTGTAACGCTCTGGGTTGTAAAGTCTGGATTTTTAGCCATGTATATCTTGATTAAGAGTCTTGGTTTTCTTGTTCGAGGGGCTGAGGTATAGACAGTGGACTTTTCTCTCTCTCTTTTTTTTTTTTTTTTTT
>NW_017728992.1:163803353-163809133 GCF_001723915.1 Gavialis gangeticus | reverse complement strand
TCTTTTTTTTTTTTTTTTTTCCTTTTCTCCACTGAGGCCAAATCTACAACAACAGATTTTTGCCAGCATAGTTGTCAGGGGTGTAATCTCCAACAGTGCTTCTGGCAGATCTCAATAATGTACACAGTAATACCAGGAAAACTGTGCTTTTACTGATATAGCTAGTTTCACTCATGTGCAGGGCAGGTTACTATGCTGATATAAAGTTCAGCATTGCCAATGTAGCTGTGTTCACATTGGAACACTTACTGGTAAAATATACTTGTATTCCTATATCAATAAAATATTCCTAATACAGTTCTAGCTAAAGTTGTTTGAGTGTTAAAGACAAAGAAAACCTCTTGAATTCTTTGCAGCTGAAACTTTGCTGTGTTGGTATAGAATAACTATGACCACTTCTTAAAGCCAGGCCTGCTGAAAATAGGAACCGTTGAGCACATCAGTCTAGAAACTGATTTGGGGCCATTTCTTTGAAATCTAGACTGTTCAGATTTGATTAGGGAGGTATGGGCAACAGCCCTATGGAACTGGAGTTTATCAGTGTGCTGCCACTGACTGGAAAATGCACATTTTCATCACAATTTTTTTCTTTTAAAACAAATGTTACCTACATTAAAAGTTGGACTTCACTGTGCTATCTTCTATTTATGTACTGTTTAATATATAGAAAACAATTTCACATGTGTTTAACTATTAATTCAAGATCATTGCAGGTGGACAAGCTCATGGAGAATATTTTCTCGAGGCTTAAAATCATTGTTGTAAGTAAAACTTCAGTGTGTGTTAGCTGAAAGCACTGTCGCTAGTTACCACTGGAGGTAACTGTCCATTTTTGTTTCAGTTCCATTGTGTGCTCTTTCTGTTTTGGACATGTGGGGGGGGGGGAAGTGTTGTACCTGTTTGTAGTGTGTGACCTTTTACATACTGCAATGAAGGCCATCCTTTCCATTTGAGCCTGCTAAACATTTCTTAGAGCCTTATCTTGTAAAAATATGCAATAAATAATATGGAAATCTGTTCAGTTCTAGAACAGGATCAAAAAAGTTATATTTAAAATTTTCCTTTTGTAAAGTTAAACAAGTATTATCTTTCCTAGACATTAGCTGAAGAAATAATTTTGTTGAACTCTCCATTTAAGGGATGGAAAAAATGGAAGTTAACTGCACCTGCAAAGCATCTAGAATTAGTACCTCACCAACATTTTAGCTGTTATAAATCAGTCTTAATATTTGTACTTGGATATTTCTAAGGAGGAGGTGTATATTGGCACACAAGCACATAAGATTGCATTCTAGCAGAGGCAGGCAATCTTTTTGGCTGTGGGATGGAATAACCCACCCTGCCTCTGAGAGGAATGTGCTAGGACCCAGCTGCAGCTAGTACTTGTCTCCACAGCAGCATGGGGAGAGTGACTACACCTGGCACTTCTCCCTGCAGCACCATGGAGAGAGAGTGCCTACCACCAGAAGCCCACATCTGCTGGCCAAATTCAATGCACCCAGGCCATGGGCCATAAGTTGCCAACCCCTATTCCTTAGCATTTGAGACAAAGGAACAATGTTACTTTGAGTACTAACTCATTCTTCATAGTTTACATTACTTCCCCATATTTGCTATCTTAACTCTAGGTAATGAACATTTGAACAGTTGTTTTATGGAGTCACAGTGGTTTAGCTCATCAGAGCATGAAAGAAATTATAATAGTAGTTGATGAGTGTGTCTACATGTTCATTAATACACAGTAGTTACTCTGCATTTAGTTTAGTACTTGCTTAATGAAGTATTAACTAAATGTGCAGTAACTACAGTTACTGTGCAGTAGCAGCAGTGCACTGTCGTTTTGTGATGCTTACTGCTCAGTAGCTTAACACTGCACAGTAGCATATTAGTATGGCTTTTGACTGGTATGCTATTGTACAGTAGCATCTCATGTAGTTGTGCCCAGTCTACTTCTTAACGACAAAGCAAAATATCTCTACTTGTTTTCCTTCTTTTGGGGTACCTTGTGGATAAGTGAGATCTGTTCCACATGAGAAAATAATATACTATGTTCAACTCACCTTTCACCTAAAAATTGGGGGTGTGTGGGGGAATTTTTCTCTGATGGAAAAGAAGCACTCCTGAAGAAACTGCATGCCATGTAGTTGCCAAGATGGCTCCTGCTTGTGTCTATTAAGCAGACTGAAAAGATGGAGTCTTGTGTAGGCTCCCACAGGTGTAGCTATTGCCTGAGCATTGTTACTTTGGGCACAAGCTACAAGTGAGCTGTTTGTAGTGTTTTGATGAGGCTTATGATGTGGAAAATAACTATTTATGGGAACTTATATGAAGAGCTATTTCCAGTGAAGAACCAGCAGTCTTGCTACAGCCCTGTGCAAGGGCCTTGATTAACCCTGTGTGACACAGAGTACAGCCTTCTGGAAACGGTGTCTAATAAGTCCAGCATCATAGGACACTCTCTGCCATACAGGAAGCTCCTGATGCCACACTTACTGGAGGCTACATTTCCAGGTGGACTTGCTGTCATGTAGTTGGCCATCAGTGTGGAAAACTGTTGGGTTTTTTGCCTGCTGCACCCCCACCCCCTCTTCACCTTCCAAAAACAAGGTGGATGTTTTGTGCAAGAAAATAAAGTACTTGGATGGTAGTAAGTTTTTTTTTGTTTCTTTGTTTGTTTTTGTGTAAGTTGGAAAGTATGGGCTAAAGTTGTCATTGTGTGGATATGTACTTGGTTGAATAACTGAAAGGCATCAGTATCAGATTGGCAGGAAGTCTTGCTGGATTCTACAAAGGTCTTGTCTGGGTCTAGTGCTTTTTAACATTTTGTAATTGCCTTGGTACAAAAATATAGTGTATTTATCAAATTTGTATGTACATGTAGAAGATGTTGCAAACACTGGAAGGATAGGATTAAATTCAAAGGGATTTTGTTAAACTGGAAGACTAGACTATAGATGACAACATGTAGGGAAGAAGCATCATATGCACAAATACAGAATGCATTATACCATGGCCAAGAAGGATCTGGGAGGGTTATGGTGGTACACAAATTTATCGACTCAAAATGGAAATGCTATATGCAAGACGCAAGAGATGATAAAGTGCTCTGCTCCACCCTGGTTAGTCTTCACTTTGAGTGCTGTCTCCAGCTTTGGTCACTGCATTTTAAGAAAGATGCAGAGAAACTGGAGGAGATCCACTGACTGATGACAGCAGATAAAAAGCCATATGAGGAAAGGAAGAAAGAATTGAAATATTTTTTTAGTAGGAAGAAGAGATTAAGGGATGGAAGGTATTGGCAGTTTTGAAATTTTTGAAAACTTATTATAAAGAGGAGAGAAACATTGTTCTTCTTGCCTCACTGAGCAGGGCATGAGGCAGTGATTTTAAACTACAAAAAAGCAAATTTTGATCCAATTTCAGGGCAAGAACTTTCTTAAGAATTGTAGGGCAATGGAACTAGTTTCTTGGTTAACTGGTAGGTTTTCAAGAACAGGCTAGATCTGCATCAGTTATTGGTTACCAGACACTTAAAATTAACAAAATCCTTAGAAATTAATAACACTGCAGGTTTCTGAAAGATTGATCAGTATACATTTCAGGTAAAGTATTACAGTCACTTTTAAGCTGTATGAGCAAGAACTCAGCTTCTCGGCAGACTTAAAATGCGCTGGGCTCTAGTCAAACATTGGGATAATTTTGCTTCAAGTCTAATAGGCAGAAAGATTAAAAAGTATTTTAATGCTTCATGCATTAAAATACTTGCATTCTGTGCACCAGTTGAAATACCTCACACTTCATTTGAATGCATTTGTGTTCAAGTCTTATTTGTTAAGTTTCTGCAGCTTCCCTTTTCACCGGGTTACTACACCCCATTTTCGTAAGGCAGTTGGCTAATTCGGCACTACCTCAAGAGGCACTGCTTATAGTGTCATTTTGTACCGCCATAACTATTGACTTCCCCTGCCAGTTCACAGAAGCTCTGCTGGAAAACATGGGAGCTGGTTACTATTGTACAGAAGTTGAGATTCCAGAGGCCACACCACATGGACAGTATTAGTTGTCCACTAGAGTGGCAGGGTGGTAATGTTCAACATGTAGTTGGTAACATGGTTATTAATTTAATTTCTCCCTACCACACTTTAAGTTTGGACCACATAGCAGTTTTAAAGCGCCCAGTTTCAGTTTGAGACCCATTTTGAATCAACTGAAGAAATGTGAATGTTAACTCATATTTGTAATTTGTGGTCACAAATAGTACTTGGCTGTGTAGAGGGCTTTTACATGAACCTTTGAAGGGCAGGTTTGCTATGTAAGAGTTATAGACAAATGCATGCAGAAGTTGCTGTCCGTCCTAAAAACACTGTTAAGAAATCGATTGGTTCCCATTTTTGAAGAAAGTGTCATCTTGCTCAGTGAGTTCCCAATTTTACTTACCTATACATTTCTCCCTCAGGGCAAAATCTCTGATCAGGTTTACAACTATCCAGAAGGCCTAGGAGAAGTGCTTTATAGAGAACAGTTCGACTTCAACGCCGAGCCACCTTGGGAACCTAGCTGATGATAGTAGGGTTCCATCTCCTAACTTGTCCATGTAAGTAGTTTCCCACCACTCCCCATACCCATGTACAAAAAGGGTGTGATCAGAGATGCAAAGAACTAGAAAAATGTGCAGACCTGTATTCTTGTACCTTGATTTATATATTTAGTTGGCCTTGTTTTCAAGTTTTTGGTGGTCTTTTTTGAGGTGGGGGAGGAGGGCAGGAAAAGGATGTATACATCAAATTAAACTTGTGCTGAGTCTTCCCAGTCGAAGTGGTGATGCATTGGATTTCAGTAGAACATGCCTATCCATATGCTTAAAGAAACTTTCTATGTGAGGATGGTTCCTGACTTAAGGTTATAGGTTGCAGAAATGCTAAAATAAAACACTGTACACTCACTTCGGTGTTTGACAACTGTAAGTGTGTTTAAGTTGGAGATAATGACTATCTGGACTGTTGAATTCTAATTTGTATGGCACCCTATGACTTAATGGTATATACTGAGCTAGTTAAAATCTACTATTGTAAACTTTTTAAAGTGGGAACAGTCTGCTTGAAGGGTGTGCCTCTCCAAATGCCTGATTCCATTATTTGCTAATTACTATCCTGCTTCCAGAAATAGTTACAGCTCAGCTACAGTAGAATCATAGTGTATGCCAGATAGAAGCAGTTATAAACTGACTTCATATTAAAGGATCCAACTTTGAAAGAGAGCAAAAACTTTCCTCCCAAGTGAGTAGATTTTAATTTTCAGTAGACTTGTTCTTCTATCATCAGTAACTCGGTCATGTTTGAATTTTAGTTATTTTAAAGTTTCTTAAACAAATCTTATTCTCTGGAAAGCCAAAAATCTCCAGTAACTTTTAATCTTTTTTTCAATAGTCTCTTCTAAATAACCCCCACCTGCCAGGCTTTTAGGTTTTGAATTTGCATAATTATTCCTTTTTGTAACACTAAGGCAGCTGCCTAAGATGGATTTTGTAAGTTATTGTTTACACGTGGGCAAAGAATTAGACAGGCTTTGCCCTTCAAGTAATTTGGTGGTAAACCATCAATTTAAATGCAAGTGTCATGGTATAATTGGCATGTTGTACTAATCACTGCTCCCCAAAATGCTATTTGCATGAGTAATGCTAAAAGTTAAGATGGCCTGATGTTTTTAAAAAAAAAAAAAATTCTTTTCCCCCGCCTCAATTTGACTGAAAGTATTATGGGTGGGTATTGGGGGGGGGGGGG
>NW_017728992.1:163797487-163803203 GCF_001723915.1 Gavialis gangeticus | reverse complement strand
GGGGGGGGGAGTGTTCCCCTACTAATTTTTGGAAAAAACTTCAAATCCCACCCTAAAATTTTGGTATTCAGAAGTGCTTGCTTAACTGTTAGATGCCTTATAAAAGTAGAAATAACTTAATGTTTCTAACAGATTAAGTTCTACTTTTGAAAACAATCTGAGTGAGTTTGGAAAGGGACTTGTGATCATGATTAGCTTCACTTTGTTTCAGTTATTTCCCTTCGAGTTTCTATATAACTGTTTGGAATTGAACAAAATGTACTTGATGCCTTGCATACTTTCCAAGAGGGTGTTCATTTCTCAGATGGAAAACTGAGTCTTGTCTGCTGTTTTGCAGATAATGCTATGATTGCAGTGAATGGGGTTTAGAGAGGGAGCGGAGAACTGTTTCTAACTTCCTAGGTTGGCTACTCTTTTGTTTGTATTTTACATATGGTCAGCGCCCCTTGCATGGGTCTTTCATGCAGCTGCAGGATTTAAAAAAAAAAAAAGGAAAGTCACAGCAAACAACAGGACTATTGCCCAGATTCATAGGCCAATGACTGTAAAACAGCTTCTGAAACCATTGTTATAACACTTTGGGGTATTTGAAATCTAGTCTTTCAGAAGCTGAACAGTTATAAAAGCTGCAAGGTGAAATGTTTCTATGTTCAGTTTCCCGTTGTTTAAACCTACTGTTTTTTTTCCTGGTAAATTAGTAATGCTGCTGGGAATAGTGAAATGTCTAGCTGTCCTAGAGTGGGTGTGCCACCACATCTATTGTTGGTAGCGGGATGTTCAGACATCCTGGCTCTGTTTTGCAGTAGGCCCTATCAAGTAATAATGCATGCAAATTTAAGTAATTTTAAGGTTTAGTTTAGTAGCAACACTTCAAGCAACAGTGTAAAGTGTGCATTGGCCAATATATGTTTATTTCTTGTGTGCCAAAGCACAGCAGGCTCCCTCAGACACACCCAAGGTGCATTTAAATTGGCTGACTAATCTGTAGTTTGGGAGAGTATAAGATATATTATAAATTGCAGAGGAAAAAATCAATTGGGCATTTAAGTGTAATTAATAATCTCATGATCCAAAATGACTCAACTGTCTGAGGGTGTGTTTTATTTTCCTGTTTTAAATCGGTTTCCCTACCATTTTTTCTTTGGCTGTGTGCCTAATGAGAAATCTCTTGAGCTTTTTTCCCCCTTCTTAGCTCTGCTTTGCTCCTCCAAGCCTTGGTCTTGCCAAACAGTAGATCTGGGATGGAAACTGAGGTTTGAGCTGTCTCGAACTGTTTGGGTTACTGTTGTGCCTAGTTGAATCAAGAGAAGTAGTAGTCAGTGGAAAATGTATCAACTTTCAGCTATTAAGTAGAAGAAATAGTTTGGCTCTTTGAATTTTAAAGCTGTCTTGTTTTCCATCACTTTGTTGATATACCTTTTTAAATGAATTCAGTTACTTGTAGATTAATTAAATTTAAAGTTAAGGAATAGCTTATTATATCTTAAGTTTTCATCTGAAAATGTCATGTATCTTTTTAAAATGCCTGCTTCTGATAGTGATCTTGTTCATGAAGATTCCTTGTATTCCTGACATGCGAATTCTTTGGGCAATAATTATGTGGGTTGAAAGTCTCTAGTTACTCATACTTCAGCTGTCATCCAAACCATCTCATAAACTCTTCTAAAATGGAATTTTATTGCGAAGGATCAGATTTCTAAAATAATTCTTGTTTCGAGCTTAATCTTAGACAAATTTCTTTGGTTCAAATAATTCCTTTATGAACTGTATGAATTTGAAATTCATAATATCTCAGCTACTTAGCTGGCATCCTTGCTGCAGTATCTCGGCACCAAATGAAATTTAGTATTTTAAAAAAAAAAGTAGGATAAACTTGCCAAAACTAAAGATTAACCAAAGTATTACATATTGTAAAGTCTTAGGTTCTTTGCTTATTATTCAAAAATCCATGTGCACGTATTGACTTGAAATCCTGATTGTATGGTTTTGTCTTGGATCTTAAGCTCTGTAAAAGTTTATTCCTTTATAAACTCTTAATCCACATTGGTTTTTTATTACATAATGCTGCATATTAGACTTATGGTTTATTAGATAGATAGTCGAGAACACTTTACCATATACACTGTAATAACAGCAACTGATCTTTAGTAACATTGACCTCTGCTTGTGTGCATGTACCCAGGTGTAAAGTTGCAGATGAGCTATAGAACCAGAAAACGACTTGAGCTAAGCACTGGGAATGTTCCCACTACTTTAAATATTTGGGAAAGAGGCAGTATGGAAGCAGGAGTCTCCAGCTATGTTATGGGATTAGGGTGATGGGCATAATATTTCTAGACCCATGAGAACAATTTCCATCTTCCTCTGGGTTTTTTGTGTGGCTTTTTCTTGTTTTGTTTTTAATTTTTTATATTAATGCCTTAAAATGGTATATTCCATGGCATCCCCAGTGAAACCAGGTAAACTGGCCAACTTCAAGGAAGTAATGGCATATTTTAAAATATTGTTTAAAACTTGAATATCCTGTACTTCAATTTCACTTCCTCCTCTAAGAGGAAATCTCCTGTCTCCCTTTTGGCTTTCAAATGGGAAAGGATTTGTTTCTGAATGTTCTTCAGGGTGGATATGATTTAAATCAACTTGACTTAAACATGATTTAACTTGCTGGTCAGGAAGCCTCACTCCATTCATTGTTTTCAATAAAAAGTATATGCTTGTTGTTTGATAACCTTAATTAAAATATTCCCAGTACTTCCAATATTCCCTGGTGCCATAATATAGTTCAGGGGCAGACCGTCATTTTGGACAGACGGCCGCTTACCCAGTTTTAGCAAGCTGTCAAGGGCTGCGTGGGTAGCCTCACCCCCAGTCACCATCTTGGGACCAGTGTCCTGATGTCTCAGGGCCCAGCACCAGTGGGGCCGGAGTGGGGTGCAAGCTGTCAGGGGTCTGTGGAGCTGGGTTGGGCTGCATCAGCAGGGAAAGGGAGGAGCTGGCTGGGACCCTGTGCACCCACTCACTCCCAGTGCCCCCCAGCTCTGTGGTACCAGCAGGGGGCAGCATGCAGCCCCAATCCCCTGCTTGCTGGCAGGGAACAAGCTGGTGCTGAGCATGGGGGGGGGAAAAGTGGCCTATCCCCTGCCCCATGGCTGATGCTCTCTGTTGCAACTGCTCACAGCCAGTGCAGGGCTGTCTTGACCAGGCACAGGCAGGCTCATGTAGGCTGTGAGCTGCATGGGGCGCCAGCCACGGGGCAGGCGAGGGGCTGCTTTTCCTGCACTTGGCACCAGCTTGTAACCCGGCCCCGTGCCAGCTCTGGGCTCACCTGTCGGTGCTGTACCATGGTGCCAGTGGCTGCAGCCCCCCGGCTTGCTGCGCCGGACAGTGTTTGCTGCTGTCTTCCTGGAGCTTGTGTGCTGGGCAGCCTAGAGGCGGTGGTTGCAAACACTGCCTGGGGTGGGCTGTAGCTGCTGCTGCCATGGTACAGCCCCAATGGGTGAGCCTGGAGCTGGGGCTGTGTGGGGGGGAAAAGTGACCCCTCCCCTACCCCATGGCTGGCGCCCCATGCTGCAGCAGCTGTTTGCAGCCCACGTGGGGCTGCCTGTGCCTGCTCAGGACAGTCCTGTGTGGGCTGCGAGTGGTTGCAGCAGGGAGTGCCAGCCATGGGGAGGGGCCACTCTTCCCTGGGCTCCTTCCCTGCCTGGGGTCCTCCCTTGTCTCCCTGCCTCTGCACCCGTACCTGAGTTTCCAGCACAGTGCTCCCACATGGTGGGAGGGCTGGGTGGGCCACGGGGCTTCCCCTAGATCCTGAAATTTCCAACAGGAACCAAAGACAGAAATACTTATTTTCTAAACTTTTTTTTTGGGGCCCTGTGGGCTGGTTAGAATGGCCTCATGGGCTCAATCCGGTTGCGGGCCGTATTTTGGCCACCCCTGATGTAGGTTTTCTCTTCTACCATAGCATTCTCTCACTAGAACTCGAATCGGTGGAGAGGCTGTAGTCAGAAACTTATCCCTCAAGATTTCTAGAATATTCTTCTCAATGTTTCTACTGCTCCTCCCTCCTTGCATTTATCTCCAGACTCTTCCTCCTTGTCTAGATCTACTCCACCCCCAACAATCTTCTCTTTATTTAACTTCTTGAGACTTTGCACTTTTAGAGGGAGACAAGGGCTTGACTGTGTGTATGCAAACTTACAGAGTGAAAATAGGGCTGGTAATCAGGTCTGTTCTCTCTCATTTCCATATATTGTTGTTAACAAGGATGTTATCTCTAGAGAGACATTCTCAGTTTGAGAACTGAAACTAAGCATCACAGAGATGGTTAATGGGGTTTTAGAACAGGGTTTTTCAACCTTTTTTTGTAAGCAGAGTACCCCTTCTGATGGGTACTGCTTCTGGATGCAGAGCAAGAAGTGGTGTCCTGACAGAGGGCTGGATGCGAAACCGGTGGTGTGGGGAGCTTGCATGCGGCCACCACTGCCACGTATACATACCATGTTGCTGCTGGGTGCTGCTTTCCTATGCCCAAGTATCCCAGCTTCTCCGCGCTGCCAGCTTTGTCTGGACAGCTGTGGGAAGAGGGGTGTTGCTGATGCCTTCTCATGCGAAGCTGGTGGTGTGGAGAAGCAGGGGTACCTGGAAAGTGGTGAAGCAGGGGGCAAGGCTGCCACTGCCATCCATGACTCCATGCCACCACCAGACACCACACACTGCTTTCCTGTGCCCATGTATCCCCGCTTCTCTGCACCGCCAGCTTCATTTGCGGCTGGCTATTGGCACCCCCCCTCCCCCCCACTTGAGGTGATTAGCGCTGACTATAGATGGTGGTGGGAGTGGCCACTGTGTGAACTCCCCATGCCACCACGGCGTGCTTTGGGAAGGGGTGCTGATGGCCAGCTGCACGCAAAGTTGGTGGTGTGGAGAAGCAGGGATACTGGGGCGCAGGAAAGTGGTGCATGACAGTAATAGATGGCAGCAGTGGCTCAGCCCCCAGTGCTGCCACTTCCCAGGTACCCCTGCTTCTCTGCACTGCTGGCTTTGCATCCGGCTGGCCATCAGCAAACCCCCACCCCCTGTTACTTTTGTCTGGTTAGATGCAAAGCTGGCTGCATGCAGAAGCTGGGGTACACAGTAGCAACATTGAGTGATAGATGATGGTAGCAACCCCACTGCCTGTGCTGCCAAATTCCAGGTACCCCTGCTGCTCTGTGCTGCCACCACGTACCTCCTGGGACCTTCCCGTGTACCCCTGTTCTAGACAAGACCCCTGCATCTTAAAATATCAAAAAATACAATTTAAATACAAAAAAACCTGATTTAAATTAATAAATCTAGGTTGTTTTGGTTTTTTTTAAATGTTGATTTTTATCCACCCTGATCCCTTCTCCCCTTTTTAAAAACCTTAGTCCTTCATCTTAAAAAGATTTTCTGCTATTAAAAAAAAAAAAAAAAAAGATCCAAGCATGACTAGCTTCTATGTCTCTCTTGATTAGGTTATTTAGAATATTTTTAAATGGATATTACTGTAATTGCTAATGTTGTAGACTACTTGCACGAAGTTACTGTATAAAAACAAAACAATGAATTTATGGTACCTCCTTATGCAACAGCTTGCTTATGTGCATTTGCTTCTCTGCTAGCATTAGTGACAACATATTTCTATTTTTGTTAGTTCTGAAGAACCAGTGCAGTTAATATAAAAAAAAAAAAAAAA
>NW_017728992.1:163782168-163797334 GCF_001723915.1 Gavialis gangeticus | reverse complement strand
ATAAAAAAAAAAAAAAAAAAATTCCTTCTCTCTGCATAATTGTTTAAATTCCAATCTGACACCTGTATAATTCCAATGTAGTCAAAAGATGTGAGAATCTATTTTAGCCTGTTGATATGGCAAGGAATGAACCCAGTTTAACTCTTCATAGTTTGGGCTGCATTCACAGTGCTTGCAGTGTAATGGCAACTTGAAACCAAAGGAGTTTATAATGCTCAGAGCCATAAACATTTAGTTTACTTTTTAAAGTATTAACCTTTAGCCGCAGTATCTAGAACTCTGTAAATTTACCTAAATGTACAGTAATAACTTAGCTTTCAGCCTGGGAAACAAGCATGTTAATCAATGAAAAGCCTGGGGATCTGCTGCTTGCTTCAAAAGCAGCAGTTGCACATCTACATAGATTTCTCTTCATATCACTCAACTGCTAGATCAGGGGCATGGAATTTGTAGGGAGGTTTGAGCTGGGTCAGCACCCTGCTGCCCTGCCTAGTGCAGTAGTTCACCAGAACTCCTTATGTGAGCCCCATGGGTGGGCGGGGAGAATTGTTTGATAACTGGACAGGTGAGTGAGGCTGGGATCATGGGATGGGAACATAGGATAATGATAATATTGAGGCCCAGGGCAGGGGTGCACAGCCCCACACTTACTGCCCCAAGATCATGGACCCAAGCCAAAATGCAGTTCCCTGCCTGCTTGCGGACCCATCCCGTCCACCTGGCTGTGCCCCCATTTGCTTTCCATGGAGACCCCAGGATTGTGGGGCAGTGACAGCATGGGGTTGGGGCAGAGCTATGATCTCCTCATGACCTGTCCCTGCCTGCAAAACAGGGGCTATGCCTCAGGCCCATGCTGTCACCACTTGGTCTCTGGGCCAGGATGGGGCTGTAATATCTCAGTATCTGGGAGTAGGGCAGGAGAAGCCAGGTCCAGGATCTTGGGTGGTGACAGTGTGGGGCAAGGGCTGCAGTCTGCTCCCTGCTTGTCTCTGCCCACAGAACCAGCACTTGTAGCAGTGCCACGTGGGCAGTAGATTGTGACTCGGCCCCAGGGCTGGCCCCACACCGTCACCTTAAGATGCTTCGTTTTCCCTGGCTACACCCACCTATCTTGCTCCCTAGTAGCCTGCCACACCATCCCAGCTGAGTGCCCTGCCTGTGTGGGGTAGATGGGCCAGATCTGGCAGCCAGAAGGCGTTGCTGCTGCCACTGCCAGGACTGCTGCAAAATTGGGTTTGGCCACTGCACCACACCAACCCCGCTGTCCTGCTTGGGATGGTGGGACTGCTTAGCCTGCCCTATGAGCCTGGGCCATGTGGGGCGGAGGGACCTGTTGTGGGCTGGACAGAATCCCTCAGTAGGCCAAATGTGGCCCACAGGCTGCATTTTGCCCACTCCTGTGATAGATTTAAGTTGAACTTGGGATTTAGCTTTAAGATTTAAGTTAAACCCTTGCTAAGGTCAGGATATAAAACATACCAAGGTTATGCATTACTGCCACCAGCAAAGTTTGTGTGCCTGTCTGTCTGTGACTTCCTATGACTCGTGAGTTCTGATAACTGGACAGTGTTCTGATGGACTGAATTAACAGTAAGGAAGTTGTTTCCTGCATTGTTTGGTAAATTGACCTAGCAGGTCTGGAGGCAGTGAGGAATTAACTGGGGCCTCCCTATGTTTGTCTGGTTCTTATGACAGGAAACCCCCACTTAACACGGTTTCACTTAATACTGTTTTGCTATAGCACTCATTTAAAACTCATACATGGTTTCACTTAACGTTGAGCCAGTTCCATTATAGCGCTCAGCAAAACAGCAGCGGCAGCAAGAAGCAGCGAGTGGTCATGAGCTTGGAGCCCATACTGGTGCCGCAGGGCCAGCAGTCCCTGACCTACTAAAGAATCTTTTTGTTGGCTGTTGATAGGATGCTGGTGTACATGAATTAAGGGGTGTTGATCTTTTGGAGCAGCAATACAGAAACAGTGCACTGGATTTAAGGAGCTACAGTTGTAGAGGTCACATTCTGTGCAACTCCATGCCAGATGAGTTGAGCCTTTTCTTGCAAACTTGCTTAGTAGTGCAACAAGCGTGCATGATTTACTAAGAATCCTCCAAAGCAAAAATAGGCAAACTTTTTTTCCAGCTGCAGGACTAGCTGCAACTGCTGTTTGTCCCCATGGTGGCACAGGGAGAGAGCCTTCAGCCACTGCTTGTCCCCAGTGCCAAATGTTGCCGAAGTCCCATATCTGCATGCCATACCCAGTGACTCTGCAAGCCATAGCTTGCTGGCTTCTCCTTCAGACTTGGATATCTTGGGAAGCTGGGATGGTTTAGTCGCGGATGGGCCTGCCTTGAACAGAGAGCTGGACTACATGACCTCATAAGGTTCCATGCAGTCCTACTTTCTTATGACCCTATGGTTGATTGGCCTTAATTGCCTTTATAAAATAAATCTTTGAGCCCAGAGTACTTGTGGTGGTGGTGGAAGTGATGAAATATTGGTTTAGAACTTCATCTTACCACAAAATAGAAAACTGGGGTATAACAAATGTTTACAAAGGATGAGTGTTTGACAGTGGTAAAAAGTGATTTTTTGATTTTTACTCAATGATTTCCTGTTTCTTATGATACACAACCTGTTTTAAAATTGTATTTTGATCTCCTTTTGTCTCTGTCTGTCTTCATCACTGGAAAGCCTTTTTGGACACTTAAACTGTGAAGAAGAGTGGCTGTTAAGGAAATGGTGGTTATAGAACAGTGTTCACCAACCAGCAGATCTCAATCCACTGGTAGATTTCGGAGCCTCTTGGAGTCGAACCAAGGCTGGGGTGGGGGTCTGAGTGCGTGCCTGCATGCAAGCACCCCAGCCCAGCATGTTGGTCCATGGGGGAAGGAAGGGGCAGGGGCTAGATCAGGGGTGGCCAGTTACTTTGGGCGGAGGGTTGGTCACCCAGTTTTGGCAGGCTGTCGAGGGCTGCATGGGTAGCCCTTCCCCTTGACAGGTGCCCTGCCCCCTGGCCACCATCTTGGGACCAATGTCCCAATGTCTTGGGACCAGTGTCCTAGGGCCAGCAGTTCTGGAGCCCAGAGTGGGGCATAGGCTGGCAGGGGTCTGTGGAGCTGGGCTGGGCTGCACCAGCAAAGAATGGGGAGCTGGCTGGGCTCCATAGAGCCCCTGCCAGCTGGGACTCCGTAGTTTCATAGTTTCTAGGGTTGGAAGGGACCTTAGTAGATCATCATCTAGTCTGACCCCCTGTCATGGCAGGAAAGAGTACTGGGGTCAACCCCCAGCAAGGTGTACATCTAGCCTCCTCTTAAAGACCCCCAGGGTAGGAGCCAGCACCACTTCTCTTGGAAGCTGGTTCCAGATCCTAGCCGCCCTGACTGTGAAGTAGCGCTGTGCTTCTGGCACCCTGCTCTGGGCCCCACCGGCACTGGCCCTGGGACACTGGTGCGGGCACTGTGCTCCCACTGGCCCCCCAACCCTGCAGTACAGGCGGTGGGCAGCGCACAGCCCTGACCCCTGCTGCTCGCCAGCAGGGAAGAAACTGGTGCTGAGAGTGGGGAAAAGTGGCCCCTCGCCTGTCCCGTGGCCAGTGCCCTGCGCTGTAGGCGCTCGCAGCCAGTGCGGGGCTGTCTGGAGCCAGGCATGGGCGGCCTCATGCGGGCCGAGTTACAAGCTGGTGCTGACTGTGGGAGGGGGGAGCAGCCCCTACCTGTCCCATGCTGCAGCTACTCACAGGCTGCCTGGGGCTGCCTCTACCTGCTCCAGACAGCCCCGTGCAGTTTTGCAGCTGGTGTTTCCAGGGGGTGCACATTGCCAGTGCCAGTAAAGTCCCTGCTAACCGAATGCCTGGGGGTTGATTAGCTGAGGCACAAGTTTGTGGCCGGATGTCGGGGGGAGAGTGGGATGGTGGTGGCTGCATGTGGAGGGAAGGTGGTTGGAACCACTGCCTGGGGGCATGAGGCTCCTGGCTCTGATCCCAGGAGGGGCCACAGGAATCACTCCTGGGGTGGGTGGATCTAGCTGTGGCCCTGTCGCAGGCGCTGAGTGTTTCAGGCCCCACCGGGGAGCAGGTGAGAGCCTGGCCCTGCTCTGTGCAGCAGGAGCTGCACCCAGCCACTCTGTACAGGCTGGAACCGCTGCCCTGGGGCTCCTGGCTCTGACCTCGGGTGGGGTGGGAGGTGCCTGTGCTAGGGTCTGGATCAGGGTTGGGTCTGGCCGCGCACCACTCCTGCCAGCCTCTGGGCTGCACTGTGCCCTGGTGCAGGCAGGTGGTGTCACTGGGGTCACTGCAACGGGCTGGGATGAGTGGGGACAAGCAGAGCCCTGGGACATTCAGGGCATGACACTGCCCAGCAGCTGCAGGCAGCTTGCATTGTCTGCTCCTGGTGCCACTGAAGTAGGGGATGTCATGCCCTGTGCCCCCCAGGGTTCTGCCGGTTCCCACTCACCCCAGCCCCTGCTGCAGTGGCCCCGGGAACAGCAGACACCAGCTTTAGAGGGAACTGTGCGTGCAGGGGGGCATGGCTCTTGCTGCTAAGTGTGCCCCAGGCTGCACTGGATGATCATCCCAAGTGCAGATCTGGGGGCCTGCAGCCCTCCTGGGGTGCATATAGCAGCAAGAGTTGTGCCCCCCATCCCACATCAACTGATAGTTTCCCCCTCTGTCCCTGGCTACAGCCCTGGGAGTGGCCAGTGGGCTGAACCCCATCCCTTTCCTGGTCCCAGTCTTACTCTCTCCCTCCATCACTACCACGGGAACATATTTCCCCTGATTTTAAACTGTTTTTTTCCTTTCATCCCAATTTCAACTTAGTTTTTGTTTGGAAGATAAACCCTGAAAAGTTCCCAGGTTGTTGTTTTTTTTTTTTAAATAAACTGAAAATGCAGAACACTAGGTATATTACAATGGGCAGCGAAGTCCTTGTCTGTGTTAAGTTGGATGTTAGGAATGGACTTGCAGAAAACTAATGATCTTTCACTATTGCTATGGCTTTTCTTTGGTCTTGTCCATCAATCTCTTGATTCCAGAGCTTTGATGAAAGATGAGCCTGAGTGAGGAGTTTTAATCTTGTTAGTCACTTCTGTTTGCCTCTTTAGTTTTGTGCCACAAATATTCCAGTGCCCTTATGTAAAAGATTGGCTGACTGTCGAATCAAATGTATTGTTTAAAGTGGTGATTGTGCACAGAATAGCTCTGTAAACAGGATTGTAGGGGTCATATTTGTGTTGTTGATTCCAAATCAGACTTGCTCAGATCACAATTTTTAAAATGCATTTCTCATAACTAAATATACAAACCTAACCTGGGATCTGATGGTGAAATTCTCTTGCACTTTTGCACTCTTGCTTACCCCCCCAATGTGGCTTGCTTTCTAGTAGTGAAAATTCTGCAACTAGACTCTTATTTGATTAGTGCTAGTCAGAAGATGAATCTTGCTTCTCCATAGCTTTGGCCCTGCATTGCTCACAGAAATGGGTCTGTCTGAGGTCAGCCTATATGACTCATTTTATGTGGGGGAGGGGGTGACTTGCTGGATAAGAATATACCAGTTTATGGTCACTTTAATGTAACTACTTCATAATGGGTCTAAATTGAAGGCATAAAACTGAGGCATGTTTTCACATACCAGGTTATGCTGAAAAGAAAGTAGCATCTTGGCCATCTTGCATAATTTTTTTGTAACTACTTAACAGACATCTAGTTAGTACTATTAAGTTTCAAATTGAGTGTTTTTGGGGAGTGGGAAGAAGAGGATAAGGAAAAGCTGGTACAGTGGTTCTGTAATCGCCTGAAGCAAAAAGTTATCTCAGCTTGTGGGAACCCAGGCTGAAAGCAAAAATGTCTCCAGTAGAAAGCAAAAATGTCTTCAGTTGAGACATTAAATTGTTGTTTAATTGTTGTTAATTTAATATTAATATTTTGGATTCCTTAAAGGAAGGCTAAAGTCTTTGCCAGCTGTGTTTTGCATGTGTCCATGTCAGCCTCTAGAATTGGGGCAAAGTTTATCTTAATCTCCATTGTATGTGGTTCTGAATGGCAAGATTATACAGCATTTCTGTAACCCTTTGGTGTGCAGTATGATTATCAATCTGAAGACTCTTTATTCATGATATCTTTCTGGACTACTAGGTTACAAAACTATCAAAGCACAAGTTAAGGCAGCAAACTTGCCTTTTTAAAAGAATGTGACCAACTTGCTTGAATTGGGAGCCTAAAGTTCAGATGCCAAAGTATAACGTTTAGCATCTTTTAGGCATCCAAGCTTCAAGATGCTGACTTGCCCCCTTGTGGGCTTTTTCAGTGGTGACCCTATCTTTCATGTGAATGTCTCTCTGAATTGTTAACGCTTTTAAAAATTTTCCTTAAAAGTAGGTCTCTAAGTGCTCAGGTCCTTTTCCTAACAGTTGTATAAACCTCATCCAGAGACTTCTGAGAACATCAGAACATTCAGATAAAAGCTGGCTGGCTAGCATCTTGTTAAAAGTTCTTACATGGGGGTCACCACTAGCATAATGGTGAGGAAACTGAAACCTGGCCAGTCACAAATCTAAAGGGTTGTAACAGAACTTGTTTTAAACTGTACTTCACCATGTTAATCCATGGTAGACTTGTTTGCTTACTGGATCATGTGGTCAGTTCTTAGCCATTTGCTCATTGCTTATTTACTTTCGTTTTTTTTCTCTCCCCTCATTGCAAGATCAGGACTTAACACATTTAATAAATTATTTTTAGTTCTCTTTGGACTTTGGGCAGAGTTGTCACTATGTGAAATGGGTATGATGCACTTTGGTTAGAAACAACCAACAGTGGTGAAGACTTTTTGATTCAACAGGACAGCCACATTTTAAACTTTGGCTTTAAATTGTTTAAAGATTTTTTTGCAGGTCTCTTTCATCAGTGACTGCATTAAATCTTTGTTTTAACCTTGGCACAGCATAAACAACAGTTTTAAAATGAGCATTTGTATTGCTGTATACAACAGGGGTGGTCTACTAATGGCATGCATGCTGCAGCTGGCTCATGGCAGATCAGGGAGTGGGACAAGTAGCACAGTGGCAAATTGGGTAGGGAGCAGAAAGGAGAACAGCAGATTGGGTAGAGGAAGGGGATTGGAGAGGCACTTGGGGAGGGTTTAATTTGTAGCATGCCTCCCAAAAAAGGTCTGGTCCTGTCCCATCCCCCCAGGCAGAGTATGGAAGTTCACACTTCTGAACTGCTTTTCACTGGCAAAATCCCTGTTGAGTAGAAGTCTTTCTTTATTAAGCAGGTAGTGGTTTACATGCACTGTAGCAAGCCTAGAAGGCCCCTCTGACTAAGCAGAAATTGCGTTAGATGATAGGTAATGTTTAAATCAATGTAACCATTTTTCTGTTGCATATAGTTTGTTGCATAATTTAAGGACCCGGATATAAGGCTTGGCGGCCCATCCCTTGTGTTTCTTGGTTTATGACTGTCGGCTTTGCGGAATACGGCTGAGATGAAAGGACTTCCTGAGGATGCAAACTACTCCATTGGCCTACTGGATGAAGGAATAACTCCTGCAGATGTTATTGACAACTATATTTTTGAGCAAACTCATGTAAGTACTTGATTCCCAAAACAAGTCTAGTTTATTTTAACATAACAATGTTCTTGTTTAAGTTACCAGCATTTAACTTTTAATCTGTAGTGGTGACTGAAGTCTGACTAACAGTTATGTTATGGGTGACATAGCACTGACCTCTTCAGATAAGGCTGTATACATTTTTCCATATAAACTTGTATCTGGTTGTGTTAGCCCTTTGAACTGAAGTTCTGTTAGCCCTTTGCTTCAGGTTGAAATATTTTGGGAAAGCTTGGTGTTCAGAAACTAAAGCAAAAGGAAAAACCCCAAAGCCACAACCCCCCACTATTCAGCCACATCCAGTTGTATGAGGCTAGAGGTGAAATCAGCTTTCTGACATCTAAAGCTTTTCTAGCTGATTCACTGAGGAGCTCTAGCCTGTGGAGAATTTGGGACATGGACATGAAATATTGCAAATAAGAGAGATCTGGGGATCAAGAAATAACTGCTATTCTAATGAAGTATGTGTGTGTGCATGTGTACAGAGTTTGCCTCCTTGTGTACCAAGTGTCTTGTGTGTGCTGTAGCTGCCACTGATCCTCCTACATGGCAAATGAATAGTGAACAGGTTGATGTTACTGTATCTCCTACAAACGCTCTTTCCTTGGGCAAGGTGTTGCTAGGCTGGGAGGTGGTAAGTCTGTCCTAGTTTTTTTCCCACAGAAAAACTGTAAAACTCTGTGCACATCATAGCCTTTACTTAGCAAGGTTCTTCCCTGCAGCTTCATTTTTATAGGCAGGCAAGTATGCTCCTCATTTTACAGATGCAATAAGGGAGAGTCAGGCTGCACTGTCACCCCTAGAGATAGAGATGAGATCTATTCTGAACGCCATACCTAGGAGTTCTCCACTTGAATTACACTGCTTTTCAGAATGAACTTGCCATACATAGGTGGCACTAGAAAGTAGTGGGGGGGGGGTAGTGTGGAGCATGCCTGCCTATTGCTCCTCCCTCCCACAGGGCTGTTCCAGGGTTGGTGTACACTGGTGGTGTGTGCATGGTATCAGAGGAGTGTGCGGCAGGGGCTGTGGTGTTGGAGCTGCTGTTGCTGGCCCAGTTTAGGGGAGGAGGCTAACCCCCATGAGCCCCAGCCTTCCACTGCCTGTGTTGCCAGGTGTGTGTGTGGCTATGCTGTCAATTACTAGACTTTTATATAACCTGAATTGTGTGGAGAAATCACCAAATCCTGATTCCTAGTCCTCTTTCTATCAAACAGGTAAACCTGTGCTGTGGGTATGAAATGCCTAGATCCTAATTTTGCTGATGACTCGTATAGGGGGACAGTATGCTTCCAGAACTTGTACTGGCTCTTTCGTTCTTCCCTTTCCTCAAAGGAAATTGATATTTTTTTTAGTATCCTTGCACATATGCACTTGCAAAGTCAGAAGTCAAATGTTAAAATTGATGTTGCCTGGGAAATCTAAATTCAAATGCATGTTATGATACTCCTTATGTGATCACAGGCTGCTAGTTTTATGGGACCCCTGCCTCACTGATTGCACAGGAGGGACAGTAAATGAAGAACAGAGGATGATCTCCTGTGGTTAAGACATTGGACTGAGACCAGACATCCTATGTGATGTTGAGTAAGACTATATTAACTGATGGATAAGGGGACCTAATGTGAAGTTGCATTGGTGACCTGGCATTTCCCTAACTTTCCAGTACTTGACTTTACAATATTAATGCTCTTAATATAGATTTCTGTATGTATTTTAATAGGATTTCCATGCCTCTGATATGGGACAGACCTTTAATGTGTTTGAATCTGCCGGTTAAAAAAAAAAATACTGAACAAATTGTTTCATTAAAACATCATATGAGCTGCTGGTTTTGAAATAATAGTAGTACCAATTGGAAAATTCCCCATTTTTATAAGATACAAAACTATGTTCAGATCATGGAAGCACTTATTTAATTCTTCCCCCTCCAGGAAGTTCTAGACTTCAAAATATGTATGTTTGTAAAACAAATGTTTTGTGTTCTGACATGTAGTTAGAATGATGATACCTAGCAGATGAGTAGAATATTTCAGCCAAAAAATTGCAAGGTACTATCTAAAAACTTGTAATATCTTTGTACTAGAAGGTATTCATTTTAAGTAAACTGGCAGAAAAGTCAAGTCACTTGCTAGAGGTCATATGTAAAAGCTGTGCTTGAATAGGGGAAAGATGTATGTAGCCTTGACCCCCAATGATTGTCAGACGCAGTAAGCAAGAGACTTCATGCTTCATTGTGTTTTGGGGTTTTTTGTGCTTTGAGGGGAAGGTCCATAACTTTTTAAAACATATTTGATTCTTATTTCTTTTCTAACTTCCTTTGTTTTACAGACTGGAAAAAAAGCATTTTTTGTTGGTGATCTTGGAAAGCTTATGAAGAAACGCATTGAATGGCAGAATGTGATGGCACCAATAAAACCATTTTACCCTGTAAGATGCAATTCCACTCCAGCCGTTCTTGAGATTCTAGCAGCTCTTGGCACCGGATTTGTGTGTTCCAGTAAAGTAAGCATTAATTCTGTAACTTGCTGTTACCTTCCTTGAGCCCTGTTTAATCTGTTTCAGGTAAAACAACAACTTTTGGCATTAGTTACCATGCTAATATTGTCTTTTTGCCTCTGTAATACTCAATTAAAGAGTATACAGTTTAAAGCTGTACTTGTATGTTAGCCAGTTATTTCAAGGGCACAAATTAGCTAAAGGAAAACCTTATTTGTGCAAGTTCCAGAATAAATTTGACATATTCACTACAGGATTTTCATTTGCCATTCTTAAAACTCTGCTACTGTCTTGTCTTGTTTTCTAGACTGAAATGGCAATGTTACAGGACTTGGCCATAGCTCCTGAAAATATCATGTATATAAATCCTTGCAAGCAAGCCTCTCACATAAAGTATGCAGCAAAAGCTGGGATAAACATCATGACTTGCGATAATGATATTGAGCTACAGAAAATTGCACGTAATCATCCAAATGCGAGGTAAGTGTTGAAAATAAATTTTAGGATTCTTCTTGCTGTGAGAATTTTAACTTTTTTGCTATGCTACCTATCTACTGGGAAGCAGGAAAAGTGTATTTTTTTAATAAAATGTAGCCATGCTAGTCTTAATCTAACCTTGTCTCTATTGCAGTATTTATCTAAAGATGCTACCACTTTTTGTAGAATTTTTCTCTTCTTGGTTTTGGCTTCCAAGCTTAGTAGGAGAAAATCACCCAGCTCAACCTTGGAGGGGAGGGGAAAGGAATACCAAGGAGGAGTGAAGACTGGAAGCCCAAGTTTCACTTAATGTTTTGGTAACTTAATGTTAGCATTTTTGGCACCTCTTTGTCAACAAGCTGGTTTGCTTTGTGCAGCTTGAGTAGCTTTTCTTTCTTTCAGGACTTTCTTTACTTCCCTGGCTCCTAATGGCTTCAACCAAAGTCTGGGGGACAAATTCTCAACCAGTAAAACTACACGTTTGTGACCTCTACTTGGCACCTGTATGATGCCATTGCATAGCATATCCATGTTTACTGGAGAACTAAAAACAGTGAAGGCTTGCTTCCAGTCCCTCCTTGTGCCACTTTGACCTAGAGGGTTTCAGAAGAGAGCAGATTTGGATATATACTTTAATTCATCTCTTAGATGGAATGTTGTTAGTGCTACCCACATTGGATCTAGATGGAAATCAAACCTGTAGCAATGTTGGTTACTTCATCAATATTATCCTTCATCATTTACCTTCAAAGCTGAAGACCTGCCATAGGCTGTATCTTGACTCCTTGGGCACCTGTCCTTGAAGTGAATAATGCAATGCTTCACACTGGGTGAGGAGGCAGTATTGTATTTTACATTATCAGGGAGCATCAAGAAAAAGGTGCCATGACCTGGTTACTAAAGCCATTGAGATGAGGCAGGCCCTTTCCCCAAAAGACCTAAATACCATTCAGATGCAAGTCTTATAAGGAGAACCAGGGACACAAGAAATAATTAGCAAAACTCTCTAAACATTTAAACTGTCTCCAGTACTTACTTTCCACTCAGTTGTGGCTGTTTGTGCTTTGTGCAATTTAAAAATGCAGTTGTATGAATTCAGACAAGCTCTGGGAGCCTGCTAATGGCAAAGCGGAGCAGCAGCAAGCTAGGAAGACTCAAAGTATCTGACTACAGTATTTCAGTTTCAGTGTCTGAGTTGATTGGCTCTAAGTGCCAATCCAGAAATCTTTGGAGGAAATAATTGGGACTCCTGTTGTAGCCCAATGGGAATGTTGTGCCTGTTTGGATTCTGTTGATGAAGTGTCATGCCTGCCCAAACCACTCATCCCATCAAATACTGAGGAGCATTTCTCAGCTCTACTTTTCTTCCTTTGTCCTTACCTACTGTCACACAAGCTTGACAGTGAGGAGGCTATAGCTGGAGAAAGATGGCTCAGATGTTTGTTGTAAATACTTAGTTTGTGCCTAGCTGCTTTAAGACAAATGTGTGTTTAGCTCTCAGCTGCAGCCTCCAGGTTTGTCTGTTCAAAGGACAGTAGCCATTTTCTAGAACTCAGTCTATTCCTGGCTGGATCAACTTTGTAGCACAGGTGCCTAGAATTAAAAAATAAAATACAATCTGTGCAGGAGTGTGTGGACTTAAGCTAGCATCTAATGCAACTTGGCTTTAATGTGGGTGATTATGATAGTGAGAATACCATCTTGGATGGGCATTTATTCACTTGGTTGCAAGTCTTTTAGGCTTATAGAAAACTTGAGGGCATACCCTGTGAACCTCTCTAATGAAGAGAAATGGGTGAAAGGCCAGTCTGCATTTTTAGCTTGCCTCATTCCTACAGGGAAGGGGAAAGCCTTTGCTTTGAGGACTAGCTTCCATATTTATTGGTATCGAGAACAGAGTGACTGCACAGCAGCATTCTCTGCTGCAACATTGGCAGTAAAAGTCTCAATGAAGACAGTCCCAAATTTGAAACAAACAAGTAAAACAAAATCCTCTGCTTTGAGAAACAAAAGGAACTTTGTAAGTAGCTAGTGGGTATGTTACATGCCTTTCTAGTTTATGAAGGCTTCTTAGAGGATCATTCAGTTAGAGTAAAGCAGTTTGTCTGCTTTGTGTTGAGAGAACTATGCAGCACTTGCATGCATCCGAAATAAACTGCCATTTATATTTAGGCACTTGCTTAAATTCAGCTTCTAGGAGGAATCCCCTTTCAATTTGAGTCTCATTTCCACAGAACCTAAATCCAGATTATTACCATGTAGTTGTTTCCTTCTGGATTTCTTCTATTGCATTTCCTCAGTTTTTTTAAAAGAGCTTTTAAAACCAAATATTTCTTACTAAAAATAGGCTGTTAAAAAAAGAGAGATGAGAACATATTATCTTTACGGTGGCACACCTAAAAATATATCCTTGTAAATGTCTTGTTTGATGTATTTTCTCTTAAGTCCCAGATTTTGGATGTGCCTTGAATTCAAGGGTGTTGTGTTGTCAGAAGCATGGCTCTTTTTATTTTAATTTTTTTGTTGTCTGCAGACATCCTCTGGTGGTTGCTGTTTTCAGCAAACGGTGTGTGTGCATGCACACACTTTGAAAACAAAACTAAATGTAAAAAAACAACCCTAAAAAAACCCAGACCCTTAGAATCATAGGAAGGTAGGGCTAGGAGGGACCTCCATGAGGTCATCTAGTTAAGCCTCTGCTCGCTGGGATGGTTTAGACAGATTATCCTGCCCTGAAGTGTCTGTCAAATCTCCTCTTCAAAATTTTCCAGGGATAGAAATTTCACACCCTGTTCAAGTAGTGTATTCCAATGCTGACTACCATTATACCAAAGTTCCTCCTAATCTCCAGCCAAAACTTCCTCTTCTGCATCTTAGTGCCCTTGCTCCTAGTCCTGTCCCCTATGGCCACAGACAAAAGCCCATCTCCATCCTGTTCATAGTATCTGAAGACTGTTATCCAGTCTGCCTTCAGTCTTCTCCAGACTAAACTCTCTAATCCTGTTGGCCTTTCCTCATAAGTATTGCCTCCCAGGCCCCTAATCACTTTCGTTGCTCTATGCTGAACACTTTCCAAACTGTCCATATCCTCCTGGAAGTGTGGGGCCAAAAACTGGACATACCTCTCCAGGTGAGGTAACCCTACTACCCCTCCACCCCAGGGTCTATGCAGCACTTCCTGGATTTCAGCCCTGCTCTCCAGTGTCTTCAGCTCAACTCAACTTGGTCCGCCCTTCCTTTCGTTTTAGTTTGTGCTTTCACTTCTTTGTAAGTATTGCTATTCTTTTACAGTTCAAGCTCCTTGCGCTCTGCAAGTTAGAATCTAGCACAGAAAATTGCATCTTAACTGCTCTTTAAGGGGTTGCAAAATTACTTGTTACTGCAAGAGAGAGATTCTCTTTCTTCCAGTTGGAGGGGAACCCTTTTTGAAGAATTTAATTTTATCAAATGTTGATGGATTTTTCTATGTCTTTCAGGGCATTATTTTTAATACAATATCTTGTTTAATGTGTTGTTGCCTCTTTGGGAAGTCTTCACTTCCTGCTAAAATAGAGTTTGACTGAAAGAATCCAAGGGCAGTTAATTATGCTCAGTGTGCATCTTTGAAACCTAGAGTTGGGGCAGGGATAAGTAGTGTTATGTGTCTTTAAAAACTGAGATAGTGAGGGGACTGCAAGTCCAAGATTTCACAAGCCAGCTAAGACCCAGAAATGAGAATCCTGCATGGTATTTTCATAAGAGAAATTGCAAGGAAATTTTAGCTTTTAAGTGAAAACAGCTAGCACTTGTAAATATTACATTATGTCATGGGAACTCAACTGAGGAGTTTGGTATATGTAGTCCTAAATATTTGCAGATTAACATCTGTCCTACTATGACTGTAGGATGTAAAATGCACTGTTATAGTTTTGGAGTTCTTGCAGGATAAATTCAAAGGTTATTGGGGTTTCTTTTTTTATAGGAATATTATTAGTGTTTTCTTATGGTATTACAAATATTGCTAAATACATTAAATATTTTGTTAAACAGTTCTTTAACTTTTTTAATTCCCCTGAAACACTTCTAATGAGTTAGGAAATAAACCTGGCCAAAGGAAATGACATAAATTGATATCAAGACAAAGGATAATAAGGGCATCCTTTAAAGCAATAGGAATGATTTGCCTCTTCATGCATACTCCTCTAAATTGTCTATTGTAAATATTTTCAGTTTGGGAATTTTCTTAGGCAGGGATTAATAATGAAAATCTAAGAAGCCACTGTTAACCCTGAACCTAAGATAAATTAATGGATCATACCCTAGTACAGTGGTCACCAACCAATGGATCTTGATCCACTGGGAAGTCTTGGAGCCTGTTGGAGTTGATCTGAGGCTGGGATGGAGGGCAGAGTGCCCACATGCATGCCCCAGCCTAGCAGATCAGTCCATAGGGGAGGTGGGGGGACTAGATAGAAGCCTCTGCAGTGAGGGACAGTGCTGCAGGAGCAGGGGTAAGTTGAGTGGGGCCCCTGTCAGGTGGGACTTACCTGCAGGAGAGGCATGCCCCCAAACAATTTTTTTTTCTCCCTCTGCCTGAATCTGTC
>NW_017728992.1:163775412-163781916 GCF_001723915.1 Gavialis gangeticus | reverse complement strand
TATTTGGCCCCCCCCCCCCCCCCCCCCAACAAATGCCCCTGCTAGGCAGAGTGGGGGGAGTGGCAGCAGTGCACAGTAGATCTTGGGTTACTTTTTAAATGCCAAAGGTGATCTACTTAAAGGGTGGAGGACTGCTGCCCTAGTACTACCTCAAAGATTTCAACCTACACCTCTGTTTAAAGGATCAAGGACCATAGAGGGTTCAGTCAACATATAACCAATATAGGGGGATATAGATACCAAGATACTGGGTTTTTTTTGCTTAGGAAGTGACCACCTTCCTGTAGTCCTCAACCTTTAAGAGTTTGGTATTCCCCCAGGCCTTATTAGTGATAGATTAGTGACCTGTATTTGTCAGTAGAAAATTGAAATGGGACACCTATCTAGCCAAAAAGGTGACTGATTAATTTTCATGTGGAAGACTTAAATATTTTTTTAAGAAATTTGGTAATATAGCCTAAATACCAGAGGATACTTTTCAAATCATTTTACTTTTTCCATGGAACAAATAGTAAACAAGGGTATAATATACCTGTTGTTGATGCAACTAAGTATCGGGTAACAAATGATGAAATAATCTCCTCAAAGTATAACGGAAGAACAAACCCCCAGGCCCAGGTAGAATACCAGTGGAAGTTTATATTGATAATATCTAATGGTGGACTCTAGTCTTGGAAAAATAGTATAACTCTAAGTGAGCTGGACCAAATCCTAGATTCCTGGAAAGGGGGTACCATCATACCCATTTTCAAGAAAGTGCTAAAAGATGAGCCAGAATCTTATTGCCCTGTAAGTTTTAATAGAAGTCTTAGCTAAAATCTTTGGGTGTCACTTGTTATACCATCTCATAGCATGGGTAAAAAGAGAAAATGTATATGAACATCAGACTGGGTTTAGGGATGGATATTCTACTATAACATATTTACCCTTCAGTTTGAGACATTTAATAGATGCAAATGCACAAATCAGTATTGTGTGTTATATTTGTTAATCTGTCAAGAGCTTTTGACAGTATAGATGGAAGTAAACTTTGGGAGAAGCTGTTTAAAGTATGGGACTGACCTTTCTCCCTTGCATCTGCTGATAGAATATCAAAAAGGTATATGGGCCCAAGTTAGGTGGGGTCTGAGGGGTGAGCTTGCACAACAAATTTCAGACAAAGTGGTTAGATAAGGATGTATTTTGGCCCCCCTGCTATTTAACTTTTAATGTGACTGATATATTATCAGAAACATAGGATGCTTATTTTCATCCCCCAAAATTTGCCAGCAACCCCAATCCCTATTTTAATGTATGCAGATGACTGTCATACTCTCAAGAACTCCCATCAGCTTACAGAGTGCAGTCTTAACTTTTGAGCATCTTTGTGGACAAATGGAAGATGAATGATGATAAATCCAAAATAATGCTTTGGGGAAGCTGTCTAAAATACCTGTGGAACATAGAGGAGAATTGAACTCGAAGTTGTTAAAACCTATAGGTACTTGGTTGTGATGTTTACAGCTTTTCCATCATGGAAACGCCACATTCAGTCAGTTAAAACTAAGGCAGCCTAATTGGCAGTGGCTATAAAGAAATTTTTGAGACCACAGCAGGATGATCAGTCTAAGCTCCCATATTAGCATATAAAGCCAAAGTTGTGTCTTGGATCCTGTATGGGGCTATGCTGTTAGTAATGATGTAGACATACCTCAGAATAAGTTGTTTTTTCTCAGGGTTCTTCTGGGTCTTCCTTGTTCAGCTCTCTTGAGATTAGAGACAGGATTAGACTCCATTTTAACTAATATTATTAGAATGGCGGGATTCAGGTTTAAAATCCTGCCTCTACTACTGTCTGACTTGCTCGAATTGTGCCATATAGAAGACGTCAGTAATCCCCCTTCTCTTCAATCTCCCCAACTAGCTTTTCTTTCCCACATTTCTGTGTTTTCCAGGATGGGACATTGTCAGAGACAATGAAAGACTCTTCTCCCCCATAGGAAAGGTCTGGATTTCCAGAGGTTTTGAGTTTGCCAGGCAGAATGATTTTTTGCAGTAGCAAGAGCTACTTGCATCACCCCTGTATAGTCTTTTGAAATTAGACTGGAGAGACTAGAAAAGTATTTATAGCTGGATCGCAACAATAAATGACAAACCTCTTTGACTAGACTCAGGACCAAACAGATGCCCACAGCTGTTTTGTCTGGACATAAACTTTCCATTCCAAGGGCTAAAATGTTGCCCATCCTGTCTAGGAGTTTTAGAAGATGCTATTCATTATGTCTTCCGGCAAACAGATTGATATTTAGTAAACAGTCTTGCAATTTTTGCTTACAAGACTGAAGCAATCGGAGCTAAACATCTTTTACTGTTGATGTGACAGGTTAAACTTTATCACTGTTTGGTTGTTTTTACTGTTAATTGTGGACCTATGCCCAACTTTTTATAGATTCATGATCTGATTTATCACCATATTTGTACTTAAGTTAATTCTAGGAGTAGGAATAATGGTTGGCCTTATTTTATAATATTTGCACTTTTTTTTGTTTAAATTTATATTATGGTTGTATGTCTGTTATGTTTTCGGGAGCACTGCTTTCAGCCAGAATCCTTAATAAATTGAGCTGAATTCTTTGGCAGCTGCTAGATTATCATATCTGTAATAGATGTGAGCATTCACAGCCAGGAACTGACTTTTTTTCCATGTGGATGTGTAGCTTGCTAGTTACCAATGCCTTTATCTCCAGGTATGATTGCTATAATGCCCCCTACATGATGCATGTAACTTTACCACTTGACTCTCAAAAGGTGGTAGCTAGTAGCATCTCACTGGGATTGAAAAATGGTACAAATAATATCAGCGAAAGAAATGACTAATGGAAAAGGGATTCATGGCAGTTGTCATCTGACTCCTATCTTGGGTTGGATGGGCCTCCTGGGACTTCAACCCTGAATAACCCAAAATAAGTCCCCTGTAGGGGTTATCCTAAATAACCTTGTGCCTATGTTTGAAGGATGTCTTTCCAAATGCTCAAACTACATACATTAAAGCAGAACAGATGATCCACTTGACTAAGGAGATTCTATATGTTGTCAGACCACAGAGACTTAACAGCCCCATGAGGACAAGGTCTGATGAATTGGTTGTCCAGTTAGGGAAAGTCTGTCTTCAAACAATCGCTTTACCCAGGCAACCAGTAGGCAGCAGGAAGGGGAGAGGAAGTAGAACAATTCTCTCCTTATGCTCTTCTTACAGCTGCCAGTGGAGCTAGGAGGCATGTGGAGAGGGTGCTCAATGTACATCAGACTGTTATAGCCAAAGCCAATATGGAAGAATACATCCAGCCAGGCCAGTCCAAAGGGAGTCCCAGTGCACACCTCCAAACAGCGAGGGAGAAAACATTCTAGCTATCATTTAAAGAGCAGCTTATAAGCAATCATACTTTTATTAGATGGTAACACTTTCTTTTATTGCAGCACCCAACAGAGTCTTGGTTGCTACATTTCGAAATCCCTTATCCTTGTTGGCTCCATGTTTTAGCCCCTAATTGCTAGTTTTTTCTCTGTACAGGATTTTTTTATTAGGTTCACTTGATTCATCCATCGATGGAGTTGGAGTACTGACAGCATAATCAACATACTTCTGACAGTCTTCAGGCTGCACATATGCTGATGATGATGTAAACCAACTGTGCCCCAATCATCTTCCCCTTCTCTTAGGCTCTTACTACACATTGCCACAGAAGAAATTAATGGAGTTGAGGAGATGAGTATGAAGTTTGGCACCACACTGAAGACCTGTAGGCATCTCATGGAACTTGCTAAGGAGCTTGAAGTCCAAATAGTTGGTGTTAAGTGAGTAGCTCTGCTCTTCTTTTTCTGCTAGGTGTAACATTAAATGCTCAAACAAATATAAGACTGATTTACTTACTTACTTTCTGGTGTATGCTGACCTCTTCCTTTTTACAGGAAGTAATAAAAAAGCAATTTGTATAATTTTGAGTTTTTTTTTCAAATAGTTATGCCCTCCAACCAGTATGAAAAAGAAATGGCTATCTTAGTGCCAGTGTTACAACACTGGGAATATCAAAATCCCCTGTCATGGCCAGAAATTGCCAGGTGTTTTTTAATCCATCTTACCCAGCCATGCTCTTGTGTTTTCCCAGCCAGTTCTGTATTTTCAGTTTTGCATATAGAAATAGGTTGAACTACCAAAAAGCAGTAATGTGTTTGGGAAAACTAGCACTTGTTGGGTGAGACAAGGCTGTAAGATATATATTTAACTCAGATTTGCACTGAAGTTTATCCTAGTCACTTTTAGTAGTAGAGATCGTGTAACTTTTTTAGTTCTGACCTGTAGATGGCAGAAGATTTCCTTGAAGCATTTTAGGTCTTAAGATCTGAATGATTTGTGATTCTTCAAACTGAAATAAGTTGGATACACAAAGGATAAGCAAAGATTATTCTGTGTCCCTTCATCTGCCAAAGATATGTGTAGAAAACACTAATGAAAATCAAATGTTTCAAAAAAACCATGTAGAACAAAAGTTGTTGTTTTTGTCATCAGGATGAATAACATGATTTTGCCTCTCCTCCTTCTGCCCCCCTCTCCTACCTAATAAATACAACTTTACTTAAATCGAATACTTTTCTGTTGCTGTAACTTGAAATTCACAACTTGTCAAGCATATTACCATCTGGTTACAAAGTATAAAAGTATTCAAACGGTATTCCTCTTAAGGAAAATCAAATTGCTGAACTATTTCAAGTCACTGGCTAAGCAACTAAAACAAACTGAAGTGCTAAGCTAGGCTTGTGATGTCAGTAGTCACCTCTTGCAGGTGAAGAGATTGTTTGCCTGGTTTGTTCAAAGTGTAAAAAAAAACAAAAAAAAAAACAAAATTGAAAAAGCATTTTTGTATATGCAAATAAAAATAAATGCCAAAATGATAATCTGCTAATTCTAAAAGCTTGAAGAGCATCCTGAACAAAAACTTACCTGTTCAATTTACTAACTGTAGGTACTTCCTTTGTTTTAATAATCTGTTTAGAATAGTCCAATTAAGTTTTTAATAACTTGTTTTTCTCCCCCAATTCATCACTTGTTAAGGTAGTTTAATTACACAAAGTGACTGTTTTTGTTTATTTTGATGCATACTGTCAATCTTCGTATTCTAGATGCATTTCAAATAACATGCAGTTAATTTAATAAATAAGAAATGTTGGTCAGTTAGCTTTTATGTATACGTTACCATATTTAACTATACAGTAAATGGAGAATAATATCAGTACAGGAGTGGTCTACACCATTTAAAATGCTCTGTCTATTTTAGTTCTGATTTTACATTCTACACTGTTCCTCTTGCCTACCACTAGGTGGTTACAAATCTTCAAGGACATGATACAAAACCTTCCACCTCTGGTTGCTGCTTTAGTTCTAACCAACTTAACTAGAAACTATCAAATGACTTGTAACTTACTGTTACTTGATACTTATTTAAAGTTCTTTTTTTGAGTACAAAAGCATTATACAATGGTGTGAACTATTAAATGTTTGCCTGTCCAAGGGCACAGACAGCACTTCAGCTGTACTTTTAATTGACAGATTCATGAGCAGTAAATAGCAAGGTTATTCTTTGGAGCTCTAGGTGTCTTGACTCTCCATTAAGGTTTAAGAGTCCACAGAAAGAGTTCATTAAAGAGTATAAAAAAAACTATTTTGAGATTTGTTAAACTGTGGTGTATATTTGTTTTGTTATGGGTAAAACTTTTAAAGTATAAGGAAAATGCATCAGAGGTGTGCTGCCTGAACTGTTTGCGTAGCCATAAATCTCATGTGCCTCTTAAAGTCTGTCATCTATGCATGGACCTTAGATGTCTCTACTAGTTCAGAGAAATGGCCTGTGTAGTACTGATGATGTCAGGTTTTCCATGCACTTACATTTTTTTTCTTTTTCAGATTTCATGTTTCTAACTCTTGCAAGGAACCTCAAGTGTATCTACATGCTATATCTGATGCTCGGTGTGTGTTTGACATGGCTGTAAGTAGCTACATTTGTACATGTTATAAATGTTGGAGCCAGCAAAGATAAAAAAAACAAAAACAAAAAACCCCAGTATTTTTACTACTGTGGCTCTAGAAGTCTTGGTCACCCACCAGAAGCCACTTATGTAAGCACCGTACACAGAAAAGGACTGTCCCTGCCCAGAGTTGCTAGTCTGAAGAGAATAGAAAAGATAATTGTTATAAACAGACCTACCTTTCAATTAAGGAATGATAATACAAAACTATGTCTTAAATATGTGATTGAAACAAATCAAAAGGTCTTTTAGAGTAGATTTTAGATTACATTTTTAAAAGCCAACTGCTCTTTTAAAAAAAAAAAATCTGGATTCACTCTTAACAGAACGTTTACCTTTTATTACAAATACAGTAAAAGCTTTGTTATTCAGCAGCCATGGGGAATGCCAGATAACAAAATATGCTGGTTAATTGAGAGGCCCAAATAGGAGTCCTTTGCCTGT
>NW_017728992.1:163766160-163770412 GCF_001723915.1 Gavialis gangeticus | reverse complement strand
TTATTCAGCAGCCATGGGGAATGCCAGATAACAAAATATGCTGGTTAATTGAGAGGCCCAAATAGGAGTACTTTGCCTGTTCGGGCTGCTGCTGCTTCTCCCACGGCATTGCCAACCCTCCTGCAGGCCCCATGCAGGCTGCTATGCCATGGGGGCTCAGAAACCAGAAGTGCCATGGTGGGCACTTCCAGTTTCACTTTGCAAGATGGCATGCTGGTTAATAGAATGTGCTGGCTTGTAAGGTGCCAGTTAGTGGAGCTTTTACTATACATATTTTAAAGTAAAAGGCTTTAAAATGCTAGACCATAGCTCGGGTACTGTTGTCTTCATGCGATGATATTGCTACCAACTGGAGAGTAAAGTGCACAAGAAAAGCAATTATGTACAAAGTATTGATGATGTATTAGGGCTTTTGGAAGGAGGAGACAAATGTGAACTCTTCCCTTGGGAAAGAGGAACTCTGGATCTAGGCCAGGGGTGGCCAACCAGTGGCTGGAGCAACATGCCACTCTTCAGAAGTTAATGAGTCTCCTAAATCTTTGCACAGGCATATGGTGACCACATACATATACATATATAATCATTGCATATTACTGTGGCTCTTTGGCAATGTACATTGCTAAATTCTGGCTCCTTCTCAGGCTCAGGTTGGCTACCCCTGATCTAGACATCCAACAGTCGTTCTGCTGTCAGAATAGTCAGTACAGCAGTGCTTCCCAAACTTTTTCTCAGCATGGCCCCTCACTCCCAACCTACAGCTTTCCCACACCCATGACTATCCACTGTTGTGACCCCATTTGGGGTCATGACCCACAGTTAGGGGACTGCTGCAGTACAAGCTGTTAAAATGTAGCTGGTTCTTCTGCATGATTCCATAGAAATAAAATATGGCAAAACCATTTCAACTTTACCCCTGCTTACTACTTACTCGAGGGAGACTTGGTTAATTCATAAATGCTCATACAGATGTAATGTTTAGATTTGTAGCCACTACTGTGGGCTCCCACAAAACATTTAGTCTGCCTTCCCATTTAGTAGTTCAAATGTATGTTTTGTCCATCAGCTTGCTTACATCAACCTTAATTTTTTGATAGTGTTACACTTGTTTTTGGTGTAGATTTTTTTGGGGGGTGAAATTTAGTAAGAGCATATTTTTTCTGTAGTAAAAAAAAATCTAACGTAATTGCCTTTGTTTAAAAAAATTGTATGTTATTTATGAATGGAAGACTGTACCAAGTGCCTATAAAGTATAAAAGCTATACTACTACCTTTTAGGAAGAATTTGGTTTTAAGATGAACATATTGGACATTGGTGGAAGCTTCACAGGTTCAGAGCTTCAGCTGAAAGAGGTATGCATTGCAAAGATGTGTAACTAGCTTGCCCTATTTGTTAGTTTTCTACTGATACTAATATCTGAAACCTGTACTATCACACCAGATCAGTAAGCAAATAAAAATGGGGATTGATAGGACTTTATGCCATAGTTGCAGCTGTAAGGGACTAATTTAGAAACTAACCAGAAGTAGCACAAACCTAATAATCCTGCTAGCTTCGTAATTCCAGTACAGATAATATTATGTCACCCCCTGGTATTAAGAACTAGCAAATGGGAAGAAAAGTAACCAGTCTGAATTACCACCGCCTGCACACCAAACAGGCCACTCTGGTACCCTTATCACTAAATTTGTTAATACTATCATGAGCTTTTTGGATCTTTCTTGTTGAGGCAATTCTACCTTTTAACCTATTATTTGTTGAATATTGACCAACTTCTGCAGCATTAGTGTCTTCAGTGTTTTAGTGTGGACTTGTGGTTGACAGCATGTCACTTCTCTATTGTAAGAGTTAGATTAAGACTAGGTGAATTCAGTGAACAACTCAATTTCTTTCCTAAACTGCAGAACTGAAGGGATTTGGCCAAAATGTTTGTTTAACTTAGTGGGGGAAGGGAGAGTGACACTGCAAACCTATAAAGGCAGAAAATAGTTTTATATCTAGTGCTGTGCTGGAACAATTTTGAAGTTGCTGGCTGGGAATTTCTGATGGGAGCTATGGCCAACTGTCAACCCTGCATCTTTCACAAAAACAAAAATAAAAGAGCTGACTTCAATCCCCCTAGGTTAATCGTGTCATCAGTCCATTGCTGGTTGACTACTTTCCTGAAGAATCTGGTGTGAATGTGATTGCTGAGCCTGGATGTTACTATGTTTCATCTGCATTTACTCTTGCAGTTAATATAATTGCAAAGAAGGCTGTGGAATATGATAAACATCTTTCCTCTGGAAGTAAGAAACACTTGTTTTTGTATGTTTTATGAATTGATACAAGAAAGTTTCTCTTGAGTATATCATCTTTTTCCTGAAAACAGTGAGATTAGTGGAGTTGAACAAATCGTCACTTCTGGAGCCTTAATTCATATTTGGGGTTCTGCCAGTGTGCATCTCTGCTTTTTTTCTGCATGTTTAGTATTTCTTTCTCACCATTTACCAGATATGACTTTGGTTTTCAGAAACCCTCACAGCGTATAATTAAAACCATATTAGGGGCAGTTGGGGGAAGGGAACAAACACGGTGGAGCTATTATTGTCCCTCTGGTATTAAAGACAAACTAAGTAATTTTGAGAAATGGCTGAAATATTAAGTATACCAAATTTAACAGCAAGTCTAGCCTCTAGCAGCAGAGTTGAATTGCTGGTCTAATCTTACAATGGCACTTTCCTCCCACAACATTTTGATCCAGTGTATAGTCCACCTACAACTAGTGGGGGAGAATCCTCTTTTGCAAGTCAGCTTCTTAACATATAAGCACTTTTATTCTTCCAGTGGAACAAGCCAGGAGCAATGAGCCAGTCTTTATGTACTACATGAATGATGGTGTTTATGGTTCTTTTTCAAATAAATTGTCTGAGAAGTTGAATGCTATCCCAGAGGTTCACAAGGTAAATCTTTTATAAATTTAGTATAATGTAAAGAACTTGGTGTATTTGAAACTAGTCCTTGAGCTAAAGCCCTATGTCTACTACTTTTTGTAGAAATACAAGGAAGATGAGCCTCTGTTTGCAAGCAGCCTTTGGGGTCCATCCTGTGATGAGCTTGATCAAATTGTGGAAAGCTGTCTTCTCCCTGAGCTGAGTGTTGGAGATTGGCTGATCTTTGACAATATGGGTTCTGGTCCCTTGGGTGAACGCTCCACCTTTAATGATTATCAGAGGCCACTGATTTACTATGTAATGTCTTTCAGTGACTGGTAAGAAAACATTCTTTATCTGTAGGGATACTGGAACACTTTAAAATGTGACCCTGCATTTTGCTGTCTAGTGACTGATAGAGAAATGCTGAAGTTTTTTTGTCTTCAAGATTAGCATAGGACAGTAGTTCTCAATCTCGTTAGACCTGAGGGTAGCCCTCACAAAAGGTCATCTTAGTTTTCACTTGTTTTTAACTGGAAAAATAATAGATCAGTTCTATTGCACAGAACTCAAAGCCTGCAACAGGTCAGGTTTTTTAATGCTGTGGATTTCTATTTTAAAACTCTGGGTTTATCATGTGAATCTCATTTGCACACCTAACAGTGCCAATATCACATGGCACCTGCAGCATCCTCAAGGCACCATGGTGCTGTGGTATCCTGGTTGAGGATCACTGACCTAGGAGAAAACCAGCTTAACTCTTGTAATGCTACTGCACAAGGTTTCATCTTCTTGAGCCTTAATTTTTAGTTAGTCTTGGTAGAATGCTTCTAGCTGTAGGCACTGGTTGGATGCAGCTAAATTAAACATGCTTAAAATTGCCTAAAGTGAAACTTCAAATACAAGGTTTCTTGGTACAATATGTAAAACAGGCTATCATGTAAGCTAGCACTACTTAATGCTAATTGTTTTTAGTTGGTTACTGTAAGTAAGGAGACTAACATTGTCCTATTAGCTTTCTTTCGCTGTAGAAAGGTGTTGGGTTTCCAAATGCAGTCAGCAGTTAAAACAGCCCAGTTCTACTGCTTTAATTCATCTCCTGCTACTGTGATTCACTTTTAGATAGTTCCTGTTCATTTAACTTGTGGGTTTAGAACTCAAGTATCAAGTGATATTTTTTTAGAAGTACTGATGAAACGCAAGTTGTGTAGAACAGTAATGTCTGGAGGAAGCTGGGAAGATGTATAGAATAGGTGTGATGTGAAGCTGCATTTACAAAGGAACCATCCCAAATTCTAAACACAACTAATAATAGGGATGCTTTGAATGCGGAGTAGGGTAT
>NW_017728992.1:163761311-163766136 GCF_001723915.1 Gavialis gangeticus | reverse complement strand
TATATATATATATATATATATAGAAACTAATAATCAAGCATAGTTAAATGAAGCTAGGAGTCTCCAAGGGAACTTCTATAATAAGCATAACCTATATACCATAGGTTTGCCAGAATTATGAATTCAGGCACTGATGTGTGAAGACTAACTTTGGGTAGAAAGAACACGTCTCATGTCACACTTGTGCTGCCATAAAAATTGATGGCAGTACAAGCAGGAAGAAAATAAATGTGCCCACATTTTGTCAAGACTTCTGATGTGAAACACCTGGGAGAACTGGGCACCTCTGAGCATAGGAAGTCAGGGTCCCTTGCTTATGGAGATCCTGGAATGGGTCTCCATGGGTGAAAGCCCAGGCATGTCCTGGCCTAGAATTCCCAGTGTGAAGCAGGGGTCAGTGCAGGCACAGGCCACTCGGGATTCCCCGGGTCCCACACCTGCTTGCCTGGGACCCATGCTTCATGTGGAAGAATAGGGCAGTGAGTCCCAGTATGGAGTTATGGGATTCTGTGGATTCCCTAGGTCCTCTACTCCTTGCCACGAGGCCTGTGTTTGAGAGAACCAGAATGGATCCCAGCAAAGAAGCAGGAGGCAACAAAGGATGTGGGAAATCGCTGGGTGATCACATCACTTGTTGTCCCGCATTGGCGGTGTTTCATCCAGTAAAGCAGATCTGCTGCAGTGGGACACTTGTCAATGTCCGTTTTTTTTTTTTTTTTTAACCCTTAGTCTTGTTCTGCAAAGCTGTCAAGCAATACTAACTTTGAACTCCTAGATTTAACGTTGGTTTCCAATATTAGGTTGACATGAGGAATTTCAAAAAAAAAAAAAATCTTGGGTATGGCTTTTCTTGAACATGCCCCATACTTTTCTGCTGCAGGTATGAGATGCAAGATGCTGGAATTCCTTCAGACACATTGATGAAGAACTTCTTCTTTGTGCCTTCATGCATTCAGCTGAGCCCAGAAGACCGCTTTTCCACTGCAGCTTAAACAGGCATTAACGCTTCATTTAGACCTGCAGTTGCAAGTCTGTAGTTTGTCTGGTCAACATTCCAGTATGGAAGAAAATGGAACAATCCTGAATTCATATCGTCTTCAAAACTTGAAAAATTAGTAAGGATAATTGGGACCAGGCAAAACCAGCTACAACTACAATTCATTGGGGGTGGGAGGGATAGGAAAAGGTGTCAAGATTTAAACTTGCCAGTTTGTTTAACCCCTGAGCGTTTTAAATTAAATATGCAACAAAATGGATGACTTAGTGGAGATGGAAACCCACCACTTGGGTTCCCTGTTAAACAGTTTACATACAAGTACACAGTTTTTATACTAAGGATTCCTGTTAGAAAGTCTTGTAAAGTTATTGTCTTTCGCCCAGATACATCAAATGTCAGTGGGAGACTAGTGTGACTTCATTTAGATGTTTAGTATATTTAGAATGTGTAAATTTGTGCTTTGAACTGTAGTTTAATAAATGTAAAATTGCATCATAGTATTTGTTGTATTTGACCCTGACGTATCCCTTGTATGATTGCAATAAAACTTTGTGTAGATTTTACTGTTTTTTCAGGTGAACTTTGGGAGAGGGGCTAGATAGGAAAGATAGCTATGAAATAGATGTGTACATGATTGTTTGGGCAAGTCATCTTTTTTTCTAGCCCATTATCAAGTTTAGGTTGGCAGAGCATTAAATCATGAATAATTTTGGTAAATTTAAATTTGCACGTGTGAAGAAGTCCAGTAAATTACTGGAAAGTTGAAATGTAGTTTGTGGTGTTGATTAAACAGAGTATGACTTTTAATTTAACTGTTCTAACACCAAAAATATCAAAGCTGCAAGGCAACAGTGGTAGCAAATAGTAGTAGATAGAAGTATTTTTAGCAAAAATGCATGTAGTACCCAAGTAGAATTCTGAAATACAGCTTTATTGGCTAGTTAAAACCTTCAATTTTTGAACAGGCTTTTATAGTAGTTTTAAGTTCATCTAGGTCTGTACAGCACTACATCTTACCAGAAGGGCTACATTTAATCTTCAGAAACCTCGATGCTCTTTTGCACTCTATTTAAATATACACAAATAATAGTAAAGCACATTTCTACAAATATACTCAAACTTCACCAACTAATCTTAATTATTGAAATTGTTCAGTGGATTTACCTGTTCTGTTTAGAGCCTCTTGATTCTCTCTCCCATCCCACCCCCTGGTTCTTTTTGCTTTCCCATTTTAACTTATTCCTTTTTTTACTAATCTGAAATTTTTAGAAATCAGGATTTGAACTATTCATGGTGACTATTTAACTTCTGGATCGGAATTTAATGAATTCATCAGAAGGCTAATGAATTTGACAATAGGATTTATTCCTAGTTGGAATAATTCCTATTTTCTTTAGTTGCCTCTCACATGCAAATCTATTTTACATGAGTGACAATTGGCAGGAAATTAACTTGCTGTAGAATGAGGCTATGAATACATCAGACTTGATGCTTTTACTCCAAGGTGGAAAAAATGAGTTATGAAATTTCTTTCCAATTTGGGTTTTTACCATGAAGGGCTTTTCTAAGCATAATCTTATAACTGTGTTCACACTAGGAGACTGTACTGCTTCCTGTTCATAAGTTGATAATCACAACAATACTAAACAAAAAAAATCAGCCCTAAGAAAAGCACTGTCATGTACACCTTGGTTTAAGGATTTTTTTTTGTGTTTTGAAAAGATAGACCCAAGATGGGCCTGTCATAATGGCATAGGGGGTTGTGGCATTAGGAATAGTGTTTTCTAGAAAACCTAGCCATCAGACAGTCCTTCAGTGGCAGGCTTAGGTAGAGTCCCAGAACTCCCACAAATAAGACTGCACAGCCTTCAAATACAATGTGAGGTTGTCTAAGACAATATTACAGGATTTTGCTGTGGCGTCTTAAGGAGAATTGTTTTATGTTAAACTTGCAATTCAGTTGCAAATAATTCCTTTGTAAATGATATGGTAGTCATTTTAGAAATGTCTATTGTATTTGAAGACGGTTTGCCATAAAAACAAGTTTGAACACCGTATGTATTACAATTTGATATGCTAAAAATTGTTACTCTCCTTTCTGTTTTAAAATACTGTACTCTAATTCAGAACTGAAAATATAAAGACCTGACTGATTTCTATATAGTAACTCAAGCTGTAATGTAGCTTTGTCATGCTGAATACACTTACAGCTATTTGCTCAGTGGATTGGGATGCCCCTCTTGATTTTTGTATGCCTAGAATACTGGCTTTTTAAGCCAGGAATTTTCTGGTGCTAATATTTTAATGCTTATATACACATAACCTAGTGACCTTGTATACTAAATGGATGCCATTAGTTATACTGAACCTTAAGTTTGAGCTGTGTTCTCAAAGTACTGCAGTGTGGTGTCTTCCTACATTTTTGTCCATGTGCATTGTAGCATATTTCCCAAGTATTTGAAAACCATGAACACAACTTGCAGTAATATTGTATTTACAACCAAATTACTCATTAATCTCTCAGACTGAATACTGAGTCTGTTTCCATGTCTATCCAAGCAGCCAGTGCTATTATGCAATACAGTTGATCTTTCCACTTGCTATTCAGTCACCCTACCCTGTTTTCAATTCACTCTGAGTTTAAGGGTTGTTTCTCTCAACTTCTGTTTAGATGGCTGAATTCCTTTGTCCTTTACTACATGTCAGAACATAGCTTTACTTTTGAAAGTAACCAAAGTCTTTTAGCCACAAAAACTGAATGGATAATTTGTTACTAAAACAGAAGGGAATTGAGCCAGGTATGAAAGAACAGAGGGTGTTACAAAGAGGCAGCAGCAGTGGTACAGGCAAAAGAGAAACTGGCTTCCTATCAGTCTATCCTGAAGGTTGATGTACCTTTTGAATCTGATTGGAATAGCACCTACCAACCTAATCTACCATTTGCTTTGATTTGGCTGCCATTGCCTCTGGTTTATTAAGTAACATGCAATGTACAGCCAGGCCAGAGCCCCAGTTCCTGGTCTCAGTGATGAGACCAGAATCTGGCTTTTACTGGTCATGTTTTTGTGCCACTTTTTTAATGCACAGTAGAATAGGCTACTCTGCATTAAAGTGCATGTGTAGACATTTCCACTGAGGTTCACTCTTAGGGCTCAAAAATGTGGACTAAGCATAGACATGGGAACATCTGCCTGTGTACAAAAAAACCTGAAAAAGTAAGACTGAGAATTGCCTTGCATATTCTAATGGAGCATTGCATTCAAGATGTACAGCTACCTTGCTGGCACTACCCTAGCCTGATCCTTTATGTGGAGATTGCGGTGAGCCCCCCCATGCAGATGCATCCCAATTAAGGTAAGTACTCCTTTACAGCCATTGCTGTTCTTTACTCTGAGGGGAAATTTGACTGCTACGCTATCATCCCTGATGTTCCTTAGGACAGATGAACCTCTCAGAGGTGTTAAATGAATACATGTAGCAGGCCTTGACTTACATTATGAGAAGTAAGAGGCTGGACTTCATGATACCACAATCTGTTGTAGAAGTGGTAGCAACCCAAGTACTACATGGCTTTCAGCATTCATAGGTTCATTCATAGATGCTAAGGTTGTCGGCCCATGTTCATCTTGGAGTCGATAATGACTCCAAGATCCCTTTCTGCCACCATGCTCTTGAGAAAGGCGTTTCCCATCTTATAAGTGTGCTGCTAGTTACTACTACCCAAGTGCATCCTGTTTTTGCTAACCTACCCCTGTAACCTATCCAAGTCTTGCTGTAGTCTTTCCCTCCCTACTAGCGTGCTCACCTCGCCCCAAATGTTGGTATCAT
>NW_017728992.1:163760686-163760977 GCF_001723915.1 Gavialis gangeticus | reverse complement strand
AGGTGAAGAAGTGGTTAAAGAGGTCTGCTTTCTCCTCTGGTGCAGCCACCAGATTGCCCAGAGCATCTTGCAGGGGCCCCACATTTCCTGGTGCTTGCTTCATCGTCCCTATATACTTGAAAAAGTACTTTTTATTGTCTTAGAGCTAGGACTAGCATCCAAGATCAATGTCCGCCTTAGCTTTCCTGACAGCCCCCCTACAGGCCCAAGCAGTGGAGGTATACTCCTCTTTCCACTGGTTGTATGCTGCCTTTTTGGCAATCGGGCATTCCCGGATGCCCTTGGTGAGCC
>NW_017728992.1:163752290-163760668 GCF_001723915.1 Gavialis gangeticus | reverse complement strand
TCCCGGATGCCCTTGGTAAGCCGGGGGGCTTTTGGGCCCTCTTGGCCCCCCCCCCCCACTTCTTGTTGAGGAAATGTAGGTTGGAGGTTAGTCCGAAAGCTACTCCTGTAAGGGTGGTCAGCGTTGGAACAGGCTACCGGAAGACCGTATGGAATTTCTATCACAATTTTTTTAGAAGCAGGTTAGATGGAGAGTTGGCTGGGATGGTTTAGTCAAGGATGCTCTTGCCTTGAGCAGGGGCCTAGACAAGATGACCTTGTGAGGTCCCTTCCAGGACCCCAGGAGCATATATTCTCTATGCTCCCTACTTTCCTCTGATCCTAAACTAATTGGAATTCATCAGAAAAAAATATAGTTGTCACTGTTCTCAAATAAATGCAAAATTTACTGGTCTGACTTGAGTGCAAAGCTCAAGGTGAGGTGATTTCTTCAGACTGAAAAAGAAGAGGGACTAGGAGCCCCCCATCCACCTGCATGCTCCTCTGGAGCTTCACATGTGCTCCAACTTGGAGATTTAGCTAGTTCATTAGTCCTATCACTTGCCTTTTAGCCCAAGATGGAGTTCTCTTCTTCAGTCTTCCTGTCATCTGCAATGCACCTAGTTACTTCTAGTATTTAGTTTGTTACCTGTTGGTGGCATTTGTTCATGACAATCATTTCTTTGTTTTTTGTTTTGTTTTTTGTTTTTTTTTGAGGGAGAACTTTTACTCTAAAGGAAATATCTCAGGGTAGAAGCTGGGATGTAAAACACTCTTTCCGTAGCCCTAGTTCCCTATCCTTGGGCCCTGAGTCATGGTTTTGTTGGGCAGTGATTCCACAGAGCATGTAAGGTCACATCTTATTAGCTTGGGACTCGGTCATTAACTTCAGCTTTACACACCACCCTACAACCTTCACTGGTTTCTATTATTGGAAGAGGAAGACTTTCCATAAGCCATGACCCAGTTCTAGAGGTTAGAGACCTCTCCCTAACTTCTCCATCTGTCCCTTACTTCAGTGAGCCTGTCATTTTTGAGTATCCTGGAGTCAGATGCCCTTTGAGATACCAGTATCTGATAAGCTGGGATGCAGCTGTAGTCCAAATCCCTATGTAAGAGGGGGAGGACTACACATGAATTGGATACTTTGCAAGCTGCTGTGAGCTGGAAAGGGGGCCTTATCTATCAATGGCAGAGCCAGAATACTGTAACACACTCCAACCCTGTCCACCCCACTGCATGGAAGCTGAACAAAAAGTACTATGGAGGGAGAGGGTATTATTTCTGCTTGACCTCTTTGTTTGGAGCAAATGAAAAGACACAGGAATTTAAGAATGCATCAAAGGTAAAGAAGGTTAAAATGCTCCACCTACTGGGAAGAAAATCTTTCCTGTGAACCTCCAAAACAGGATAGCAAAATACAAGTCTCTGTTGCTATAACTCAAGATTTTGGGCTTGAGGGAGACCTCTCCATTGATTAAACTTTGCACCAGTGGCGCTGTCCAGATAAGCATAGCCATGTGGTATGTAGCACTGCAGACACATATGTGACACCACATACCACATGTTCAGCTGTCTTCTTCACTCCAAGGGAGCAGTGTGTGGAGGTGCAGGACTGGTCCCTGGATATCCAGGGGTCAAGAAAAACCTGCAGGAAAAAAGTGGAGCAGCAATGAGGGGGCAGTGTGAGTTTGAGTTTCACTCAAAACCAGAGCTTGGCTGACAGGAGTCACACTCCAGCTGCTGGCCAGGCTCTGAGTGGCAGCATCACCACAGCTGCAGCCCCAGGAGCCCAGATAAGTGTTGGCTTCAGCCCCGCCTACCCCACCTGGGGTAACCTGCCTCATGTCAGAGGGCATATGGATCATAGGGTCCCACTGCCAGTTGTCCCTGGGGAACCAAACATCCATGCTTGCGTGGACGTGGCCAGTGGTGTCAGAGGACCTGGGGAGGGGGAGCAAAAGTAGTTTGCAACTAATGTCAGGTGTTATCAACACTTGTTTGGTGACCAATAGCAATGTGATTATTTTGGCTGCTAGACTTTGGGGTTCCATGGTATTTTGGCCTCTAAGAGAAGACCTAGCACTTGAGGACATAAAGTTATTTAGCACCAAGACTGAGGAGGTCCACTGTGCCATAGAGGACTCAAGGGCAACAGTCTCTGGGTGCTGCACAGCATGGACAACATACCACCTCTCAGAAGTCAGGAACTGAACGATCTGTGTCCTCTTCACTAGCAGCCTACAGAAATGGCAGTGCATCTACATGTAGCAATAATCATGCTAGACAGCTCCAGTCAGCCCATCTCACTTCAAGCCACAAGCATCCAATCCCTTTGACAGGACTGTTGAGAGTTTTGAACTACTGTCAGGGATCCCAGATCACCCTTTGGACTGCTGATGCCAGGTATACGTGGACTTGTATTAGCATAGAACAGTGGGTCCTGAACATTGTCTTGGCTGGCCATCCAGTTCCTTGGTGCCAGTTTTCCATCTTCATTCTCTGAACCTTTTTAGGGCCCCCCCTTGTCTCCTTGTTCCTTTCACTGGGGACAATCGAAGAAATTCCCTATCAGCACTGGGGAAAAAGATTCTGCAACAGTTACTACCTAACAACAAAAGGAGTGATGACCCATCTTGGATTAGAGGAAGCATAACGTGTTCACTACAAGCAATCCATGATACTGACAAGCCACCACAAGCTCCTCCCTGGAATCAAAATAATTCTCTTGCATTTCTTGATATTCAAGAGGTGACTTCCGAATGGTTATCATTCCCCGCTCAGAAAATTCCTGAGGTGCAGCATAGGTCACAACCATTCTCAGTACAAGGTTTTCTTTCAACATGTTGAAGGATATTCACAAAGGCCCTTGCGGTGATGGCTGTCTACCTAAGACAGGATTGTACTTCAGGGTACCCATATCCAGATGGCTGACTAACAAGGGGAAGATCTTACCAACAGGTATCTGAAAATGTTTGCTGTTTCCTTCACTTGTTCAATCACCTGGGCTTCATGAGGGTAAATAGTCAGAAGCAAACCTCATCTTGGGGTCAGGCTCCAGTTCATTAGAGCTACCAAGAGATAAGAAGTTACTTGCCTACAGGAGCAGGAATTCTTAAAGCAGTGGTTCTCAACCTTTTTAAACTTAAGGCACCCCTTGGAAAATGCTGACTCTTGGTTTTCACTAGTTTTCTGACTACAGGGCAGTTTACCTGTTGCAGAAACTTGGAAAGACCACACCAGGCCAGAATGTTTTTAACACTGTGGCTTCCTACTTCAAATATCTCAGCTTATCTTGTGATTCCTGTTTGCACACCTAGCAGTGGTAACACCTGATGTGCTGCACCCCTCAACATCCTTGAAAGGATCTCAAGGCATCCCAGGGTGCTGAAGCACCTGGCTGAGAATCACTGTTTTAGAGAAATGCACCCCACCTGCCATGCCTCAGTACACAGCAAGGTGGTATGCATGTGGGCTAGCCACGTACTGGTAGCCAAGAGCATGAGGTGCACTAGTACTCATGGTAGAAAGTTCATATGGATGGTACATCTCAAAGAACTCTGGTTTCTATAAGTTAGTGTTATCATATTTTCTCATATGCTCTCCACCCCCCCCCCCCGACATGCATGTTTTTGGAAGAGAGAATAAAGGAGGGGGGGGGAGATTTCTCTGGAGTCTTCCCTGACAGCCCAGCTTCCCCTGGCCGAACACCCAGTGGAGATTCCCTCTGGTGGTGGCACTGCCCCTGCTCACCCCACCTCCAAATTCCAGGCCCTTCCGCGAGCCCTGTGGGTTGGATGATCCAATTCCATGAGCCTGATCACAGTACCTGTGGACCATATCCTGGATACCCCTCTCATAGGATAATGTGCCAAATTAACACGTCTGTGTGTATAATGTTACAATATGTGAAGTTTCATTTCCTACACCTATGTGTGCATGAACTTGTTCAACACTGCTTCTCAGGCCTGATATATACTCTTGTGCTTCTATTTAAATGTAGGCACAAAGAAATGCATAAAAACCTGAGAGGCGGTGTCCTCTAGCAATTGTCTCCTGATATCACAACATCAATTTTCAGGAAAACTGTTCCCTCTCATGCATGGCCTTAGGTTATGGACAGATGTAACAATTGCATCAATATCAAAAGATACTGCTAGAAGCTGTTACCATGGAACAGATACATCTGCATGATTCTGTGGCTACAGGAGTGTAGCAAAAGTGATCCAGCCTTAACCCTGTTTCAATCCAGGTTAAAGTTGGGGTGATTTACCTAATTTATGTTGCTGCAGGCTCATGCAGACATCATATTTGGATCACAACTGCTGCATCCTAGAGCAGCCAAGATACATTTGTGTACTCTCCTCTGGGTGTCCTCATATCACTCTCCACTAGGGGTCACAGTTTTACTTGCAGAGAGGGGTAGTTTTAGCCATATTAGCCTGAAGTCAGGCAGAAGCCAGAGCAGGGTGGCACCTTAGGTATTTACACGCATACTTTTTTCCAGGGATGCACCAGAGATCCACTGCTTTGAAGCACACTCGATAAATTCAGTCTGCTCCGCACACAAGCTGAAGCGAACTGAACTGCACCGCGTGCAGTTGTATAAGCGGTGAAATGTATGTCAATGTGCAGAAAATGCTAGTGGTGTTTTAGTTCACCTCCAAGGTGTTTTAGTTCAAAAGCATGCGGCCGCCATTTTCTCAGCGCTGACATGCATTTCACCACTTATACTACTGTTTGCAGTGCAGCACCAGGTGCTTTTCAAAGTGCCTGGCGCTGCGACACATGAATATGTTAAAATGCCCATAGAGACTAACTCATTCAGAGAGGTATGAGCTTTTATAGGTGACAGCCTATTTTGTCAGATGCCTGTATTTCATGACAAAGTAGGTTGTTGCCTTCAGAAGCTTATGTCTCTTTGAGTTTGTTTCTAAAGGCATTTTATACACGTGATCCAGGGGTGGGGAGGGAGAGGGGGCGCTTTAATTAGAGAGGCTCCGAGAGCCGTTCTAATTAAAGTACCCACAGCGTCTTGTATATCAATGTCCCCACACTTCAAAATGGCAGCAGAGGCACTTTATCTAAAGCTCATTTGATGAGCTTTGGATAAAACACCCCTGCCACCATTTTGAACCACGGGGATTCAGACACATGCTGCTGCAGTATGGTCATTACCATGCTCGACTGATTGAGTCTGCTCCGACGCACTGGAATTCCAGCATGTTGGAGCAGCCTCTCTGCTTGTGTACAGGCTCCCGAAGGTTTCGCTCTGTCCTGCTTTCTACAAGCTTTTCTTGTAGTACCCATTTCTTCCTGTCTCCACAAAGCCCAGTCATAGACTCATTTGAAATGTTGCATTAGAATTTACTGTTCATCTGTGGTTCCTAGCATTTTGTAACACCCTACATTGTATCTGTGATTTTAATGTGAGCTACTTGAATCCTGGCACAACAGAAGATAATTCCTCCACCCAGATTTCTTCATTACAGAGCTAGGTCCTGCCTCTTAATGTGACTGATGTTGCTTTAGCTTCTACAAGAGATGAATTTCCTGGCAAAGCTCTGACGTGGAAACGTTTCTGGGATTTGGCAGTGATACATAATAAATGGCAGTGGAAGTAGGAGTCAGGTCATGGGTGCAGTGGTGCCGAGTGCTTTGTTCTTAACCATGCATGTTGCTCAAGCTTAGTTGTTAACCAGGCAACAGCCTGCCCTCCCTCCTCTGCCAGAGGTCTAATGATGCCTCCACGGTAACTCTTCCTTCTCCCATGATCCCATCAGAGTGCTAACGTAGGAGATGATAGCAGTGCTGACAATGCTAAGGGCTTCAGCATGGAAGAGTTGTATTGCAGCAGTAGAGAGAACTGGCACTGAACTCAGACACAGGCCTATCTGCCTGTCACAGTCACATGCTCCCTGTGCCAAAAGGCCTTTTTCTAAAGAACAGCAGCGCTGCTGCCTGGGCAGTTGATTCCAACATGGGTATACACGCAACTCTGAAGGTATAGGCTGCAGCAAAGATCCTGCCCTTATGTAGGTATGTCACACAGCACTTAGGTGCCCTGCTCCTTAGAGTGGAAACTGCTAGGGAGAGAGCCCTAGCAGTGAGTGGGGAGCCCCAGCTGCTGGTTACCAGGGCAAGCAGAGTAGTTAGTGACCCACACCTGCCAGTGGTCAGCTGACCGGAAGGGGCAGGGCCTGGCACATATAAACCCCAGGGCTGAGGCCAGGCTGGCAGTTCCCTGTCAGCCCTCAAGGGGGAAGGAGTTCTCCCAGAGTAACCACAGGGGAGAGGCTGACTGCGGGAGCAGCTTCTGACACTGTTGAGGGACGGAGTATTCTCGGTATGGTTTGAATGATGCTGTAGCCGGGTGGCTTGAATTTATGTTATAGCTGAGGGGCTTGTGTTTTGTTTGCTATTTTAAGACTGGTAGCTTGGGAGAGGCTATTAGGGGATGGAGGAGGCCTCATAGGGGACCCACAGCAACATGGGAACCCCAGCCCTGGGGGGGGCAGCGAGAAGCCCCAGAGAGGGGGGGCAGTGAGACAGGGCTGCAGGGAGCCTGAGTGCCAGAGAGGGGGGCCAAATTGTAACAAGGCCCAGACCGAACAACGTCAGTTCTATCTGTGAGGCTTGGGGCGTGGTAAACGGGTGGTTGGAGCCACACATAGCCCACAAGGCTAGGGTGGCCTGAGACACCCATTGCAGAACGGGACCCACATGGGGTCTGGGAGTCCACGGGGTCAGATATTACAGCAAACCGTATCCAAGAGGATGTAAGGCAGCCTCCCTTATATTTATTCTCCATCAAAGACGTGGTGGGTGAGAATTGAGGGTGCTCTTTGGGCCAACTTGGCACAGGAAGGGAGCCTTGGGGAGATCACAGCCCTCCGGCAGGACCCCACGCCGTGACAAGGTAAACAGATTGAAAGGTTTAAATTCAAATACATTTGGTTTCAGTGACCACAAAACTTGTCCTGTGCAATTCTGTAATTTGTGATTTTAAACTGTCACTAGCTAGAACCATTCATACCTAAAATGCTGTGCCCCAGAAATTGCTGAGTGCTTTCTGCACAACAAGCTCAAAGTTATTTACACAGTGGCTATGTATCGTTGTCCCTTGACTGATGATGGAAGACTGTAGCTCAGAGGTTAAATAATTTGCTCCAGGACACAGTAACCCCTGTGTCCTGCCTCCCAATCCAGTGCCCTGGTCACTAATCCACCTTCTTAGTGGTGGATTACCATCCCATGCAGTCTCCATAGAGGGGATAAAAATGTAACAACACCCTTACACGCAAGTGAAATAGTCATTGTTATGCCGTGTTCCCTGCAGGTGATTCCAGATTAATCTTTTCCTCTCACCCATAATTTTTAATTCCCTCCCTTCCCCACTCCACCAACACCGCTGTCTTAGAGCCTGAGCCAAAGAAGGGCTGACTGCCTGCACATCTCCTGTTTAAGTCAGTTGGAGATGCCATGCTCAGTACTTCTCAGAATCAGACCACTCCTGAGGTGTGCAAAAACTTATTAACTGAGACTTTTCTTTGCAAAGGAAATAGCTGACAGTTTCTTTGAGTCCTTTTCTTTTCAGACAGTTGATGCGATGTCAGGAATGTGTTTGTCTGCTAACCAAAAGCCTCCTCAGGTCCATGGCTAGGATGCATTTGAAATGGTGTCAGTGTCACTCAGGGTGCTTGTACATGTGAAGCCATTAAACACGTACACATGATGAAAATGTCACTTTGTGGCTTAAGGGCATCACATACAAAACTTTTGGGGGGTTTATATTACTTTGCATCATTGCAAACTAAACTACATCTGGATATAGTTTAGTTTGCAATATTGCAAATTGCAACAATACAGCTGTCAGCTTGCACCCTGGCCATGGGAGAGGCAGGATCCACAGAAAAAAAGGATCAGGCCCCTTGCCACTTTGCCTGCAGCAGACACCTGCTGAAAGCAGAAGTGGTGAGTGGCTCGGTCCCTTTTTTTGGTGAAGCCTGCCCACCTCTTCTGTGGCTGCTGGGAGAGCTGCTGCCAAGCTGAGTGGCCCCTGAGCTGTGGTGGTGCCCCCCTGCGCCTGCCCAGGTGGGGTGCTAGTGGGCCAGGTGCTGCCCCAGTTCAGGGTCAGGGAATAGCTGGATTGGGCTGGGTGCTGCCTCTGTGCTGGGGGCATAGATTAAACCCCCATCATGTGTACAAGCACCCTTACTGCCAAAGGCTCTCTGTTCTAATGACACATTGTGAACCATGTCCTGCTAAGAATCCCTACCAACAGCAAGACCTTTCTGGTTTTCAGAGACATTCAGAAACCAGTCATTGGTCTCTCTTCCTTGTTTTTTATTTTTATTTTTATATCAGGGTTCTGCTGAGGGGATCAGTCTGATCATCAGC
>NW_017728992.1:163751203-163752279 GCF_001723915.1 Gavialis gangeticus | reverse complement strand
GGGAGAGAAGGGGGGGGGGGCAGATGGAGGTCCCCACCGTGAGGGAGGAAGTGGGGCAGAGGAAGGCGCTGCCCAGCCAGAGCAGTGAATGGGACCCTGGGGCAGGGTGCAGGACAGAACTATGGACAGCTAATCCCGGGGACATGAGGATAGGGATGGGGACAGGGAATGGCTCCCTGCCACTGTTCGCACTTCTGCAGCAGGCATGGGAGGCATGTGCACCCTGGATTTGTGTGTGGGGTGAGGATGGGCTGCCTGCTGTGGGCTCAGGGCCAGGGGCTGTGCTGGCCTCTTCCCAGTGTGGGGGCTGGACTGGGCCTATACTTGGGGCAGACTCAGCTGTGCAGGGTGAGTGGGGGTGGTAGCAGTGGTGCTGGGAGGGATGGCTACAGGGGGGCTACAGGGAATTTGGGAGTGGCTATAGCCCCCTGTAGTGCCACCCCTGCTCAGGGCACTCTGCTCTGCTGCCTTTCCCTCAGAAGCCCCCCACAGAGTGCCCCGAGCAGAGGTGGTGCTGGGGGAGCCCAAAATTCCCCATAGCCACGCTTTCCGGTGCTACTGCCACCACCCACTCCATGCAGATAAGCCTGCCGCACCCCCACCCACTCTAAGCACAGCCCTGGCCCAGCCTCCCCACTGGGAAGAGGCCAGCGCAGCCCCTGGTCCGAAGCCTGCAGCAGACAGTCCACCCTCACCCCATTCACAAGTCTGGGAGGGCATGTGCCCCAGGAGGGCACATCCCTCTTCTGGGGGTTTGCACAGGGGCAAGGAGCCCCCCCCCCTTCATGCCCCCCCCCCCCCCCCCCCCCCCCCCCCCCCCCCCCCCCCCCCCCCCCTTCCATATCCCCCCGTGCGTCCTGGACAAGCTGCCTGTGGCTCCATCCCTGCTCCCAGCCCCGGGGTCCTACTCACTGCCCTGCCCCGCCCCACTCCCTCCCTCACCATAGCGTCCTTGATCTGCACCCCCATGCCCCTTCTCCCCTGCAGACTTACCTGCAAGGTGCTGGCTGCCTGACTGTATTCCTGGTTACACGCATGGAAGCACCTTTAATTTTGCAGGTTCCCTTGTGCGCCCC
>NW_017728992.1:163745758-163746203 GCF_001723915.1 Gavialis gangeticus | reverse complement strand
ACCCCCATGCCCCTTCTCCCCTGCAGACTTACCTGCAAGGTGCTGGCTGCCTGACTGTATTCCTGGTTACACGCATGGAAGCACCTTTAATTTTGCAGGTTCCCTTGTGCGCCCCTGCTGCTGATTGGTGGAGGGGCCAAGCTTGTGGCTTGCTCCCTGGCAGGGAAGTAAAAGCTAGTTTTAAATTTGGTGCCATTATTGTGTCCCTGCCACTGATTGGCTGAGCGGCCCCAGTGGTCCTGCTGTTTGCTACTCACCAGCAGGGAATAAAAACAGTCAGGTTTAAAACTGTGGCTTTAGCTTCCCTGCCAATAAGCAGTGAGCCACAAGCAGGGGCTCTGGCTGGCCTGGGTGTTAATCCACCTATGCTGCAGGTGTAGCCTTTTACTTAAACCCTAATTCCTGGCTTTAACAAGCAGACAAATGGGGTGGGAGAAGAAAAAAC
>NW_017728992.1:163740038-163740758 GCF_001723915.1 Gavialis gangeticus | reverse complement strand
CTGGCTGGCCAGGGTGTTAATCCACCTATGCTGCAGGTGTAGCCTTTTACTTAAACCCTAATTCCTGGCTTTAACAAGCAGACAAATGGGGTGGGAGAAGAAAAAACATAGCTAGAGCTGGATGGGAAGCAGTTCTCCCTGCCCAATAAAGTTTTGAGATTTAAACAAGTTTTTGGTTCTACCTCAGGACAGGCCCAAGATCATTTGTAGATTTTTGGTTTAAAAAAAAAAAAAAAAAAGACGCAGCCCAGAGTCAGGCCTTTGCCTGAGGCAGGAGACCAGGATTCCAGTCCCTGCTTTGCCCAATTTAGTACAGGGATTTGAACCAGTCTCCCACATCACAGCTGAGCGCTCTGACTACTGGACTGCTAGCTGCTATTCCAAGGCCTCTTGTCCTCTAGCCAGAAATTCCATGCAAGAAGCCTTTCCTGTCAAAAATGACACTTGAATTCCTATGAAAAATTTCCATTTCAACAAACTGATCAATTTGCATACATGCAAAAAATCAAATTAGTAGCAAATTCCTGGCCAGCTCTGGAGACAGTCTCAGTGAGGCAGGCATCCGAGAGCATGAGGATAAGAATTGGAGACACATGTGTCCTTTGCTAGTTTTCCTTGAACCTGATGTTCAAAGCCTCTAACTCATTCCAGTTCTCCAAGTTCAGTCCTTCCAAACCTTCCAGAAGTTGATGGGGGTGATGAAAGTCCAGAACTTTACTC
>NW_017728992.1:163734057-163735038 GCF_001723915.1 Gavialis gangeticus | reverse complement strand
ATAGTAACAGTCTTCGGTAGGAGCCAGAGCTACAATAAGGGCAGCCTAAGGCAAATCGTCTGCAAAAGATTCCAAGGTAACATGCAAAGCCTTCTATATTAACAAAAGATGTATCACTTCAACTATGTCCAATAATGTGGGCTCAGTTATACCAGAACAACTGTGCTTCCTCTGATCTAGTTTATTTTTGAGAGACGGGGAATAAGAATCATGGTACATCCATGATTGTTCTATTTAATAGCTCCTAACTGACCTGTACTTGAATTTGTCTAATCCATTTTTGAACCTGACTACACTACCTGTCTTTACAGCCTCCTGGGGCAAGTTTGCTGTGTAAAACATGCTTCCCCCCATTTTCATTTTATACCTATCTTCTGATATTTTCAGTGGGTGCCATTTCAGTCATTAACTGTGAAGGACTTACCAAGTGACTGAAACCCTAATAATCCAAAAGAAGTGTCCAGAGCAGTCTATTTCTACACCCTCCCTTCCCCCTGACCCCACAAAAAAACAGAACAAGGGGGGCACATCTACATATGTATTAATGAACTGTAATTATGGCATATTAAGTTTAGTATCTGTACTACCTTAATGCACCATAATCTTAATGTGCCTTAGTGAGGGGATGGGAAGGAAAGCACTGTGGGATGCTGATCAGCTGACCAACTCTGTTGCCCGCTTGTAGGTGGGCTTCAGAGCTGTTCCTCTGTCACCCAGGGTCATTTACATGGCTCAGGCTGACTTTGTAGTACTATAACACCATGCATTAGTAGTCCTTTCGCTTCTTATAGCACTCTTAAGGAACCTGCAATGCTACAAGCCTTATATATGTCATGCTCTTCGCAGTGCCCTGGCCCAACAGCACTTCGAATATTTTGTTCTACCTGGCTAAAATTCTCCCTTCCCTTAGGTTCAAGCTTGGTACTCTGTTATGAGTGATTTGGTCTCATCTCCTCAAACCCTGACAAATCTATATCTGTT
>NW_017728992.1:163726053-163729057 GCF_001723915.1 Gavialis gangeticus | reverse complement strand
GGCTGACTTTGTAGTACTATAACACCATGCATTAGTAGTCCTTTCGCTTCTTATAGCACTCTTAAGGAACCTGCAATGCTACAAGCCTTATATATGTCATGCTCTTCGCAGTGCCCTGGCCCAACAGCACTTCGAATATTTTGTTCTACCTGGCTAAAATTCTCCCTTCCCTTAGGTTCAAGCTTGGTACTCTGTTATGAGTGATTTGGTCTCATCTCCTCAAACCCTGACAAATCTATATCTGTTCATCTGAAATTTTCCATTTGTGATTGAAGGGCAAAACAGACTTTGTTGTTGTTGTCATCAATTTAAAATGAGTCAAATAATGTCTCTGAGGCACAAGAGTTTTGCATCTTCCCATTGCTGTTAAGGCAGCTGTTGTGACAGTGGCAGAGAGAGCAAAGTCGAGTTCCAACCATACCCCCATTTCCCTGAACATAATCACATGGGACAGAGCAGACCTGCTTCCCAGTGAAAAATCACAACAGCTGGGAGAGCAGATATGGCTGCTAGCTACAGCTAGTAGTGCAGCTATAGCAGTGGGGGCAGTGAGCTTGTTTCCAGAGATTTGGGAGTTATCTTTGTTGAAGTCAATAGGATCAGGGTCCTTCCTGTTGGACTTTCCACCACTCTGTTGCCAGTAGGCATCTACTCGTCACCATCTAGGAAAGGGGCTGATTCTTTGGGGACAGGTTGGGGACAGTAGCAGGTTGAAGGGAGGCTACTGGGTCAGCATGGGTAGTGCAGACTGCTAGGGCATCCACACCGAGGGGAGGGCCAGCTGAGGAAGAATCTCCCTATGTTTTAGACTTGCAACATTTTAAAATGGTTTTCTGTCTATTACTGTTTGCCTTTCTCTCTTATTAGACCAGGAAGGGATTGTCTTGTCCCCTGTTTCTGAGCATCTGAGACTTACTCTCCAGACACCACATGTGATCAGCCACCATCTGCCCTCTGTGCCCAGGCTGTGACAACTCTCTGGCATCTGAATTTAAATCTCTTGTTGTTCCTCTTAGCAATACTGGCAGTCTGGGCCTCTCTGTGGATTCAGTCACCTTCCAACACATAAGGCACATCTACATGAGATATGTTTAATGTGCACTAGCAGCAAGTTGCAGCAAGGGAAGTTTAGGTTAGATATTGGGAAGAATGTTCTTACTAGGAGGGCAGTAAAACACTGGAACCGGTTACCCAGAGAGGTGGTGGAATCTTCATCCCTGGAGGTGTTTAAGACCCAGCTAGACAAAGCTTTGGCTGGAATGGTCTAGTTGGGGATGGCCCTGCCTTGAGTAGGGGGTTGGACTAGATGACATCCTGAGATCCCTGCCAACTCTAATTTTCGATGATTCTATGATCGATGAATATATGAATCTATGACTAGCCTAATTTAATGTGCATTATGGGTGTGCATCTATACATGCACACCCTTAATGTGCATTAAAAATGGCTAATCATACCTAAATATGACACCTGCAAACTCCCCTGTAAGCTGGCCTGCTTGCTGCTCCTTGGTCCCAAACGTTTCCCTTTTCCCTGCTAACCTGCTTCCTCTCAACAAGCTTACAGTGAAGGAAGGTGAAAGAATTTTTAGGCAAACTCCTCAGTGAACTCCCCCTTCCTCTGGATTCTAGTTAAATGAGGGGCTTAAGTATTGGTTTAACTACTGAGTGTTAGCTACCTACACTAAATATATGTAGGTTAGTTTCCTTTAATTAAAGAAAGAACTTATCTTAAAGACTTCCCTTCAAAGAGTGGGATGGCAAACTGACCTGCAAAGTGACTTGTAAGCTTCCTTACTTGTTGCCACTGTTCGCTCCCTCCCCTGTCACTCAGGGAGTCTCGTTTTATACCCTCCTGGGCCTGGACTGGCTCCACCACCTTGTTAGGGCTTTTGTCAGACAGAGGCAGGAATTACCTAGCTAGCAACACCCCCAGATGCTCAGAGCGCAGGCCCAAACACACACAGCCCACCAAACACACTCAGCAAGCCAAACACATAGGCAGCCCTGCCCACTTACCTGCCCAGAGCAGAATCTGGTGGTGCCTGGTGCCACTTGCACTTCCTCCTCTTACTCCCATAAGACTGTCTGCAAACTGCCCTGTTTGCTGCCCCTGTTCACTCGTAGATATAAGGCTGTTACACGTCTAGCTATGAGCCTGACTCTTCAGCTCAAGATGGAGATTCTGTCAGCTGTGGAGATCTCCAGCTCAATCCCTATGGTGGGTCAAAATGATGACCAAATATGTCCTGCCTTCTCTTTGCACCCTTAGCTCCTTCAGTCCTCCTCCCAGCCAATCCAGCGAACTGCCTGGGGACTTCCTGAAGCCCTCTGAAGAAGTAGCAAGGTTTGGGACAAACCACCTTGACATGCATTTTAACATGTCAAATTGGCACCATGTTGCTCTGTGAGATCAGGCAAACAGTTGACCCAGTAGTTGTGCATCCACCAGACACAAGTTCCAGCTTTTATTGAATTTACAGGAAAAATCTCCTCTGAGATGCAGCTGAGAAACTTGAAGTTTGCCCAGCTATCCTTACATCTTACCTGCCACATGGGTTAGAGTGCAATTATACAAGGTTTTCACATCCACAACATTATGGACAGTCCTCAGGAGCCAGGTATGCCCGGGTGAAGACGCACAGGATGTAAGGATCCAGGTCCACAGCACTTGTCAGACATGGGATCTCAGAGTGGAGACTGTGAAGGTGGCCTGTCTGCTCCTTTGATCTGAAGCTGGCTGTGAGCCAGGGCATGGCTCAGTATAGTACAGGAAAACCCCGGTTAGGCTTCCTGTCAGCAATGGAGAGATGTAGCAAAGTACGCACTGTCAGTGGGTGGAGGCGGCATGCAGGGCTGTTCTTCCCAGGGTCAACCCTACCACATTTAGGACCAGAATCTACCAGCACCCCTAGACCTGGCTCCAGCTGTCTGAAGCTATAGGCAACCTTAAAGCTTGTGGCAGAATTAACCCAGTTAACATGCTAACACAGAAGCTGGCACGG
>NW_017728992.1:163720083-163721053 GCF_001723915.1 Gavialis gangeticus | reverse complement strand
TGTGCCAGAATTAACCCAGTTAACATGCTAACACAGAAGCTGGCACGGAATGGGGAAGGATTATTTGGATGCTTTTAACTGGGCATCTTCATAAATTCAGACTTTCTTTTCTAAACATACAAGTTTCTCTTTTCAGTTCCTGGCTTTCTGATGACCAGAGTATTCAGATCTCCAGTGCTGTTAAGGAACTTCCCTACTCAGTTCATATTTTTCACCATAACAACTCAACCTTAACATACCTTGTAATATTATGTGTCTAATTAATACTTGGCTTGTAGATCAGCATGTACTCTCATGCAGAGTGCTCAAGGCTGAAGGGCACCAGAGAAATCCCTCATTCTTGTGAAACATGTAGAGTCTCACAAAACATTATGCTCACCCTTCAAATGTTAACACGAGACATTCATTTTATTTTCCATTTTGAATGAAGAAATCTCAGATTTTGAGTATAATTGAAGATTACAACCTCTAGGAAAGGGTGAAGTGGAGGGTTTGTGCCAATATACTAGTGAATTGCCTGTCAAGAATGACGGCGCTAATAAGGGATTTGCCATGGGTATCTGTTAAGCTGACTGAGTGCTGAGTCTAGCTGTGGGAGCCTGGGGAGGGGATCTTTATGTGAAGAGCTGGCACTAACAGGAGACCCAGGGAGTGGTCCTCTTCCTTTCTGGGACTTTGCTGATATGAGTCATATGCTAGTGCCAAGAAAAAAAAACCCAACCAAAACTCCATCTACAGCTAATGTAGCATGGAATTAAGAGCCTAAGTCAGTGACCTGATTTTGAAAAGAACTGAATGTCCAGCAGTTCCCATTGTCTTTGCTGGAAGCTTCTGGATGCTCTGTCCTTTAGAAGAATTAGGGCATTTCTTTAGAGGCCTAAATCAAAATTCAGGAACCTGAATTTTAGGCTCCTATTCTTGAAAACCTAATGCAAAGCTCTGCGTCAGAGTTCATCTGAGGGCAGCTCTG
>NW_017728992.1:163714835-163715083 GCF_001723915.1 Gavialis gangeticus | reverse complement strand
GGCTCCCATTCTTGAAAACCTAATGCAAAGCTCTGCGTCAGAGTTCATCTGAGGGCAGCTCTGTGGGGCTCCCAAGTGCTGCGGTGAGGAAAGGTACTTTGATGGCCTGTAAAGGATCATTTGTCTATGAGAATTCCTTTTTGACCAAAACCGGCACATTTTTAGGAGTTATGAGCAAAACCTAATTTTATTCTCCCAGGTTTTTAGCATTTAGAGAAATGGCAACATTTTGTTAAGTCATTTGGGAT
>NW_017728992.1:163707945-163709835 GCF_001723915.1 Gavialis gangeticus | reverse complement strand
AAACAGGCACATTTTTAGGAATTATGAGCAAAACCTAATTTTATTCTCTCAGGTTTTTAGCATTTAGAGAAATGGCAACATTTTGTTAAGTCATTTGGGATCAGTTCTTTCATTTACAGCAGTGTGATACGCTGCTTCCCCTTAGTCATGTTGAATGGCATTTTAGTCCACAAATGGTCCTGTTTATTTCAGTGGATAAAGGTACTAGGTAATGGGAATAAGGAATCAGAAAGTAACCCTATATCAGAAGTAGCTCCGGAAATCAGTGCTGTAACATTACTTTATGTGGCAGGCATGCCAGTAGCAGCCTGGCTGGCTGTTTCGAAAGGGCTTTGAGCCATTGGTGGGACATTTCCACCAATCAGGTGGTGGTAGAGGAGAGGCTGCCTGAAGTCAGACCCTGGGAGCTATATGCGACAGCTCGGGTCCGCGCCCCTGGTCTGCAGCCAGAGGCGTGGTACACAAGCAATGCATGGAGCGGGGACCCTGGGAGCCGTACAAGGCGACTTGGGTCCACAACCCCTGGCAGGAGGCCGGGAACCCTGGGAGCTGCATGAAGCGGCTCGGATCCCCAACCCCCAGTAAGTGGCCAGGATCTCGGTACAAGGACGGTGCACGGCACAGTCCAAGTGGGACCAAGGCCCTGGAGCCATGTGAGGCGGCTTGTGTCTCCAATCACTGGCGTGAGGCCAGGAAGACTCAGTGCAGGTGGCGCTGCATGGAGGGCCCGGGAGCAGACCCAGGCCTCCGGAGCTGTGTGGGGCAGCTGGGGTCTACAACCCCCCTGGCACAAGGTCAGACATTTAAAGCTGAAGCCTTACATTGAGGGCCCTGGTGGAAACTGAGATCCTTGAACCCTGCAAGGCAGCTCGCGGCCCCAACCCCAAGCAGAAGAGGAAAGCACTCAGTGCACACCACAGTGTACAGGGTCACCAGTGGCCAGAAGGCCCAGAGGGAACCAGAGACTCAAGAGGAGAGGCGGCAACTTGCCAGGAGAGAGACGAGGACCCTCTACCTGGCTTCCTGGAGCTGTGAGTTCCCGGGGAGGGGGAATCCACCCAGGTCAGAGAAGCCAACCACTGGAGGGGGGGCCCAGAAGGACAGGGCTCCCCAAGTTTAAAGTTTTATTTTGGGTTAAAGGATATTTTAGCTGGGCTGGGGAAAGCCTGAAGGGCACCGGGGGAGCTTCTTCCCCCTCCCCACTTCGTGGCCACAGGAATGCAGCCAAGGCTCCAGAATAGCCTGGGCCTTGGGGTTCCTAGAAGAGTTAATTATATTCAAGGGTGTTGTGCCTTATATTTTGTGAGTAGGTGCTGAGTATTGTGTGGTTTTTATTTCTTTATAAGTGTTATAAGTGTAAATTGATAACGTCTAAATTATTGAGTTATATTGAAATCTTTAATCTGATATTATGAGGCTAAGTATTTGATCGAGTATGTATATATTTGTAGATTTATATTTAATATCTAAGTAGATTTAAATTTTGATAGAGTTTAAGGTTATAAAACACTTTTTGAAGCTTAGGTTAGAATTTTATTATAATAGTTAACTGTATCCTGAGAGAGGTATAGAACTGTGTAAATGTTCTAATATTATAAAAGCCTGAATCTGTTTGTCTGTCTGTCCAAAACTCTTTATTTGCACTCTGATTGGCTGACTGAAACAACCAATCAGAGTGAAAATAGTGTTGGTACAGGAGGTGATGGCGGGGACACGGGACAGAAAAAATAAAAAGAACACACACACACACACACACACACACACACACACACACACACACACACACACACACACACACACACACACACCACAAAAATAAATAAATAAAATTAAAAAAAAAAAAATCTTTTGCAAGCTTTCAGACTCAAAACACACTTCAGTCAGTCTCTG
>NW_017728992.1:163697815-163702945 GCF_001723915.1 Gavialis gangeticus | reverse complement strand
TAGCCAATTGCCTATCAAGAATGATGGGGGGGTAGGGCAGCAGGCCTGGGGGAGGAGCGGGCCCAGGGGAGGGTAAATACGGGGCTCTGTCCTTGCCTGCTCTTCCTCCCATTATTCTTGACAAGCAATTGGCTAGTTGCCTATAATCCTTGTTATTGTAAATGGTGTGTGTTTGTGTATACATGCATATATATCATTTTCATCTTTTTCTTATTTATATTGTAATATTAATAAACTTGTATATAGTTAAGTTACAGAGTGTGTTGGTCTGGCTCTCTATAGGGGAAAGAGGAAACTGCATGCTGCCAGCAGTTTTCCTATGCAGCACACCTGCTCTGCTAGCATCTGTCTTCAGTGGAAGAAGGGAGTACACAACCAGATACACCACGGGTGGGCAAAATACAGCCTGCAGGCCAGATCTGGTCCATGAGGCCTTTCTATCTGGCCTGGAGGGCCCCTAAAAAATTTAGAAAATTAATAGTTATCTGTCTTTGGTTCCTGTCAAAAATGACAGGTACCAGGGGCAGTAGGACCCAGGGGAAGCCCCAGCGGGCTCCCACAAAAGCAGGGCCTGCCGGGCCCCACCCCCCAGCCAGAGGCTCCAGCAGGGGCTTCTGGCCTGAGACCATGTGGCTGCATCGTGCCAGAAACTCAAGTAAGGGGGTGGGGGGGAAGGGCAGGGAAGGAGCCCGGGGAAAAGCTGAGCCAGGGGAAAAGCAGCCCCTCCCTCAGCCCATGGCTGGTGCCCCACACTGGCTGCCTGTGTCTGCTCAGGACAGCCCTGCGTGAGCTATGAGTGGCTGTAGCAGGGAGCACCAGCCATGGGGCAGGGAAGGGGCCACTTTTCCCCACACTCAGCACCAGCTCCTTCCCCTGCCAGTGAGCAGGGGCTTGGGGCTGCACGTTGCCCCACACCTGTACTGTGGGGCTGGGGAGCACTGGGAATGAGTGGGGCCCACACTGGTGTCCTGGGGCCAGCGCTGACAGGGTCCAGAGCAGGGTGGCAGGAGTACAGGGTCCCAGCTGATGGGGGCTCTATGGAGCCGGGCCAGCACCCGCCCCTCCCTGCTGGTGCAGCCCAGCCCAGCTCCATAGACCCCTGCCAGCCTGTGCCCTGCTCTGAGCCCCACCAGTGCTGGCCCTGGGATATTGGTCCCAAGACATTGGTCCCACGATGGTGACCAGGAGGCAGGGCACCTGTCAAGGAGTGGGGCTACCCATGTGGCCCTTGACAGCTTGCCAAAACTGGGTAAGCAGCCCTCCACCTGAAATAATTGCCCGCCCCTGAGATACACCCAGGTTACATATACATGAGATCAGAATCATAGAGAAGTAGGGCTGGAAGGAACCTCCAGTGGTCTAGTCTAGTGGTTTTCAACCTATTCTTGTTTGCAGACCCTAAAACAATTTTTAATGGAGGTATGGACCTCTTTGAATTATAAGCGTGGGTATTCACATACTTTTGACTGAACGTAGTCATCTTTTGTGGGCCCCTTAGACAGTTGGTGGACCCTCAGGTTCTGTGGCCCACAGGTTGAAAACCACTGATCTAGTCTAACCCCCTACATAAAGCAGTATCATCTCTATCCAAACCATCCCATACAAACCATAATGTGAACTCTACATAAGACTGCCGTCAGCCCTGACACAACATAGACCTAACACCCTAACCTGCTGCAGGTAAAACTTCTGGACACTTCAGCATGTCCTGGTATCCCAAGGTCCACGCTAATATCCTTCCTAAGAAACGGAGTTCAGAAAAGAAGCACTGGCTTAACCCATGCACAGAAGAGTAGAGCTACTTGGTCTGAGGGCCCAACCCTGGATGGTGCTGGCACCTTCATATCTGCTCAGACTGGGACCTACTCAAACAATGATTTCACAGATTTTGTGGAAATTGTGAAATCAGGTGATGTCTCCAAAATCCGTGGGGGGAAAAAAAACTTACTAAACATAAAATGCTGGCTGCCCAGTAGGTGCCGGCTGTCCTCCCAGCCACGCAGTTCAGTGCATAGGGGGCTGCTGGCATGAAGATGAGTAGGCAAGATGGCTGCTGCCCCTGCCTCTCACTGCTGATTGGCTGAGAGGTCTCCCTGGTGTGCAGCCCTGCCCCTTGCTACCAATCAGCAGTAAGTGGGTGGGAGCTGCATGATGAACAGCCCTGTCAGCCAATCAGCAGTGAGCGGTGGGCTGAATGACAGATAGGCCTCTCTAACAATCAGCAACAGGGGGTGGGGCTACTGGGATATCTTGGCCAATCAGAGACATGGTGGCCTCACCAAAATAACCCCGCAAAAATGGTGGCTGACCTCTTGATCGGCTGGCTGCCTCCTCAAGTTGGGTACACCCCCTATTCAGATCCCATCAGATGAGATGTATTCTGCCTCACCCCAATGACTTTCACTCTAGAGCAGAGTTTTGAAAAAAAAAAACTTAAGAAAAAACTTAAGAAAAAAATCCATTCTTTTCACCCCAAGGTGGAGGGCTCCCTGCCTGAGACTGGCTGACCAGTTATCCTGGCTCTTCTCACAGCATTTGGGGGTGGGCAGGGGCTAAAGTTATGTCTCCTAGTGACACTTGCTCCTTCTGCCCCATACTGCTACTCACTAGGAGACGACTGCACTAAACGACATTCACTAGCCTGCATTAAGTAAACCAGCTGTGCAACATGATCACTTCCCATGCGGGATAAGTACAAGTGTAGTAAACAGCGCTCCCGTGCCCTTTCACCTACTTCACTCTGTTTACATATTTCCATCCCTTTTTTTTTTTTCTTCGCAAACCAATACCTTTGTATATGTGTTGCATTTGGCAGTACTAAGAGGTGTTCTCATTTGGGCCCGAGGCCAGAAAAGTATTTGTACAACAGAGGGATTAACAGGGGAGGGGGAAGTCTCTGAAGGCTGAATCTGTATCAATTAATACAGGCTTTGTATTATATTTTGCTTGGTGCTGACAAATGTGCTTGCTGCTAGACTGTGCAAAATTCAGGCAGTCTGCCTTGAAGAGCTTGCACACTAGACAAGACAGGTGGAGAGTAGGCAATGGGGAGCCCTGAGGAAACAACATCTTGTTTGCTTTATTGCAATTCCAATTTAAAAGCATTTTTATTCCTCTCTTTTTTAGCAATGCAGAAGGTAGGGTGGGGGGCGAGGGGATACAGTGTTGGGGGGTGGCTGAGTGAGGGGAATTTTAACGTGGAGATGGTTTTATCTGGGTGGTCTAAAAGAAGAATGGCATTATAGGGAAAATTTTAGAAGTTGCCTAAGACTGCACATCCAAAACCAAATATCCTAATCTCTTAATACACCCTTTTTCTGGGAGGAGGGGAGAAATGAGAAGAAAAAAGAAAAATCAGCTCCATACCTTTCTTGACCATAGAGGGCCATGGACAAAGGCAGGGAGACTGCTGTGAGAAACAGACCAGCCACTTTATCTTTTTTCCCCCAAAACAAATATTTGTTGAAATGAATTCTAAATATAGATTTTAAAATGCATTAAAATGAACTCTGACTGGTCACAGTACTGGGAAGAGTGTTAAACCACAGAGCCTGTCATACGATCTAATCAATAACAATTGTTTATTTAACAAGGATCAAGTTGACTGAAAGGTTTCTGAAAGGAGTTTGTGTAGATGGGATCAGACATAAGTCTTTTCCCCTAATTACTTCAGGCCACACTGTACAATTTGTGTTCCAGTGTACATTAGGGTTTAATGAGGCTTCCTCCACGATAGGCTGGCTGAGGTGAACAAAGCCAAACCGCGTTTAACCAGTGTACGTTTATTTGAAACTAAGTAGAACATAGCAGCACGCTCGCTGCGTTCTCTATACTAGCAGAGGAAGGGATGGAAGCACACCTATAATGTGCTGAAATTGTGAATCGTAGGTGTTCAGGAGGATCATATTATGCTTCCACAGGAAATATCTTCATGTAGAAACCTTTGTGGTGAAATAGTAAATGTTTCTTTCTGTAGTTGTTCCATTATTGAAGCAATTGCAAATCTTTCTGTGTCCTTAAGAAAATCCTTACTATAACTTCACATTATGTATATCTTTATTTTCTCTAGCTCACCTCCAGCTGTGTTAGTATGAATGCTATATAGCAATGACTGCATAGCATTCATGATGGTAGCAGCTGCCTTAACATGCCATATAGTATCAATATTAAGCACCATGCAGCACAGATCACAGGAGTCAGAAAGTCTGGCACAAATCACAACAACTTTGGACCTTCTGGGATTTATTTTCAGCATTCACCATTTCACAGAAAAGAGAAAACAACAAAGCACATCTGGGTAGCAAGTAGGCCTGTGCGAGTAGGCAGGTAGTCGATCCGGCTTCAGATCCAGCCACTTTGGATGTCAGTGATCTGATCCAGAGCTCTGAGTCGGTTTGCCACTTTGATCCAGCTTCGGATCTGCCTCGGAGATCTGGCCACAGGGTATAATGGGGGATCAATGAAATATCTAATACTTTGTTGTTTTGTCCCTGATTTGGGTGAAACTTGCAGGGGTGGTAGCCTCTGCTGAGAGCATGAAGCCTGCCAAATTTCAAGGAGATAGGTGCAGGGTTTTGGGATGAACTGCACCCCAAATTCTTGAAAGCAAAAATCAAGTCACGTCTATGTGTTACACCACAGGGGGGTGAAAACTGCAGGGGTGGTGCCCCTGCTGAGGCCATGAAGCCTGCCAAGTTTTGAGAAGATAGGTACAGGGGTTTGGGGAGAACTGCACCTCAAGCTGCTGACAGGCAAAACTCATGACATAGATGACTGTGTGTGTTAAGGTGCAGCGGGCTGAAAACTGCAGGGGTCATGGCCCCTGCTGAGGCCACGAAGCCTGCCAGCTGTGTGTGTGCCTCGCTGGGGGAGTCTGTCTTCTGGGGCCCTGAGCCTCTGGCTGCTGACAGGCAAAACTCATCATGTGGGTTGGTGACACTGTGTGTGTGTTAAGGTGTGCCCTTCCTGGCACTGGGGCCTCTACACAACACAGCAGTGTGCCCCAGTGAGGCCTCCTACCGCCTCATGTCCAGTCCACCACTTTATGTGACAATAGGTAAAATAACTTAGCTGTCTCAACACCAGTAGCATCAGCAGCAGCATCCTAGGTACCCAACTGGAACTGTCACA
>NW_017728992.1:163692580-163692815 GCF_001723915.1 Gavialis gangeticus | reverse complement strand
CCCCAGTGAGGCCTCCTACCGCCTCATGTCCAGTCCACCACTTTATGTGACAATAGGTAAAATAACTTAGCTGTCTCAACACCAGTAGCATCAGCAGCAGCATCCTAGGTACCCAACTGGAACTGTCACAGAGCCTTCTTTTTATAAAAGAATTGACAGCAGGACATAAAGATGTGTTTCTGTTGGACATATAATGTTACTCATGGTGTGTGATGGCTTATCTTATGTTTTTATG
>NW_017728992.1:163692340-163692569 GCF_001723915.1 Gavialis gangeticus | reverse complement strand
TCCATTGGGTGTACACCTCCTTTTTAGCTTTGAGACATTCCTGGTTGCTTTTGGTGAGCCATGGGGGATTTTGAGCACTCTTACCCCCTTTGATCCATGTTGGGATTGTCACCTTTTGGGCTTGGAGGATCATCTCCTTAAGGAACGACCACTCTTCCTGGAGTCCCAACTCCCCTCCTCTCTGGGATCTCAGTGCCTCCCCAATTAGTCTCCTTACCTCATTGAAATC
>NW_017728992.1:163685212-163687340 GCF_001723915.1 Gavialis gangeticus | reverse complement strand
CCTCCTCTCTGGGATCTCAGTGCCTCCCCAATTAGTCTCCTTACCTCATTGAAATCTGCCCTCCTGAAGTCCAGGGCTGCTGCCTTGCTGCAGGCCTTTGACACCCTGTGCTGGATGGTGAATTCCAGCAGGCGATGATCGCTATCGCCCAGGTGGTCAAGAACCTGCAGTCCCCTCACCAGGTCGTCTCCCGTGGCCAGGACCAGGTCCAACAAGGCATTTCCCTGGTGGGACTGTGTACCTCTTGGGTTAGATGGAGGCCCTGTAACTCGGCTAGGAACCTATGTGAGTGGTCAGACCTAGCTGACTGCTCTTTCCAGCAGTGGTTTAGGTCACCCATGATGACCACGTCCCTTGACTTAACTGCCTCTGCGAGCTGACCTGAGAATTCCCGGTCCAGCTCTTCCCCCTGGTTGGGTGGCCTGTAGTAGATTCCCGCCATGAAATCCCTTTCCCCCCGACTCCCTTGTATTCTGACCCAGAGCACTTCAGTCTGCCCCTCCTCTGACCCAGTGCTGTTTGTTGAGGATGTGTATTCCTCTTTGACATAGAGCACCACACCCCCACCTTTCCTCCCTGTTCTATCCCTCCTGTACAGCCTATAGCCCTTAATGTTTACTGCCCAGTCATGCATTGGCTCCCACCAAGTTTCAGTCAAAGTTTCAGTTCGTGTTAGCTAGCAGGAGGACAAGTTCCTCCTGCTCGTTTCCCATACTACGAGCATTAGTGTAGAGGCATTTAAGGCCTCTTGAAGGTATGTGCATCACCCCCCTAATCCCAGGACTATCTGGGCCCCTGTCTCTTACTTGGGTATTTCTTGTGCTCGTTGCCTGTCTTGGCTGGTCTGTTCTTGGTTTGGTGTTCTGTGGCTCCCTCCGTTCTCATCCTCCCCTTCCCCCGATGAGCCTAGTTTAAAGCCTGCCAGAGGAGACTGGCCAACCTGAAAGAGAATACATGCTTACCTTTGGGAGAGAGGTGAAGCCCATCCCACCCAAGCATGTCTCTTGTCCTGAAGTATGGGTCATGGTCCAAAAAGCCGAAGCCCACCTCGAGACACCATTTCCAAAGCCACAAGTTGACCTCTCTGATGCAGGTCTCATGGCGTCGTCCACGTCCACTCACTACAGGACAGATGAGAAGACCACCTGTGCCCCTGTCTCCTTCAGCTTGCCCCCCAGAGCTTGGTAGTCCTTCATCAGGTGATCAGGGCTGCTCCTGGCCGCATCATTAGTGCCCACATGGATTAGGACCATGGGGTAGTAATCAGTTGGCTGGATAATGGCCGGGATCATCTCCATCACATCCTGAATCCTTGCTCTGGGCAGACAGGAGATGCAACACAAAACATACAGCTTTGTGTTATATGTTTTATTCCCTCTGTTGCATGCATGCACTGGCCTCTTCTTTGATTGTTTGCTTCAGTGTTAAGAGCTATGTAAAAATTGTGTGCTGTCTGTTTGTCTTCTTCTCCTATGAATACCTGATTTTTCTTCTTTATATAGTGTATGTGCGTGTGTGCAATCTGTGTGCCTCCCTGCACAGTGATGGATCAAGCTGGCAGGGAAAACACAGCTTTCTTTTTTCAAAGTTTGCACAAAAAAAAAGAGCAAATATAAATTGAAAGAAATTAATTGAATAGTAATAGTAATTGAATAGCTAAGCTAAGCTAAACTAAATCCTACCCAATCCTTTCTAATGACAAAAAGGAGCAGGCAAGTTCAACTACTAAGTAAAATAACCAAGCTGAGATGCTTGAGTCTGCTAGGGTACCTTTCTCACACAGTTCCTGAGAGGGAACAAGCTAGCAAAAGGCACAGCATACCTCCAAACAGGCTTTTATGCTGTTTCTAGGTCCCTCCCCCCAGATGCTGTCATTGGAAAGGCAGCCAGAGAGAAATCCTTCTCACTAGGCACCTACACATGTCAGTCTTCCCCCCTGCTCCCCCTCCCCCCCATTTCCTTTCCCTCTTCTAACTTCCACTTTCAGCATCTGAAGCATCTGAAGCTTTTCTGAAGCGCTTCAGAAGCTCCCAACTGCTTTGGACAGCATAAATGAGCCCGCGCTTTGCTCTGGGCATGCTGGTTTGGATGCTGAAGCGTCTGAAGCAGCCCCAAATCTGAAGTGCAA
>NW_017728992.1:163675463-163680212 GCF_001723915.1 Gavialis gangeticus | reverse complement strand
CTGGTTTGGATGCTGAAGCATCTGAAGCAGCCCCAAATCTGAAGTGCAATCCAAAGCCTCACACAACCCTAGTAGAAAGCATTCAGGGGTGTGTCCTCCTCCAGGGCACTAATGGTACTCTGCATACGGCACTTTCAGGTGTCATGCAGTTGACCTGAGTTTGAGTCAGACTTCAAAGCTCCTTCAGGGCAAGAGAGACCAAAGATCTAATTTTAAGAAGGGGCTTCAATCCCAGTTGTGCATGTACAGCTGAGCTCAGTATGTGCAAACACCAGCACACATACTGTTCTAGCATCAACATGCACAGATTACTGGCTGAACATGCACACAATCCTCAGGGTTAGAATTTATTGACTATACAACCAATACCTTGCACAGAAAGGCTGCAACCCCAGCAAGAACACTTCTAGAAAATCAGCCACAAACTTCTTCTCAGATAAAGTATTTGTGTCATATAGGCCCTCCCTGTCCTTCTTCTTCTGCTCTGTGGCTCCCCTGCACTTATGCCATGTTGACCCTGGAAATGTGCCCACATTCAGAATTGAGCGGATGACAGCATACCTGAAGAAGAATGTGCTGCATTTGAAAACTTGTCAATCTCAACCATGCAGCTGGTTCAATAAAAGATATCACCTACAGGAATCCTTGCCTCAGACACAAACATGATGTTATTAATTGGTATTTTTTCTTACCCAAATTATAAATGTGTGTGTACTACTTGCAATTCCAACTTTGGGAGGCTGTGGGAGTAGGGATATGAAGTTCCCTCCAAAGCAGTGCCCATTAACCCAGGCTCTCCAATAGCACAGTAGAAAAGTTCGTGATATCTGGGAGTAATACACCTGGGCCCCCAGGTTTGCCTTAGTTAATAAACTGAGATAGTTTTACGTAGAATACTTTAATCCTGATAATCAATGTGTCACCAGCATTTAAAATTACTGGTTTGTATATAAAGTGCTAGGATTGCAAAATACAAGTTTCCACTTGCATGTTGCATTACATACCTTCATAACTGATTTTATTTGTGATGCTAATACAGTAGTTAAGGCTCTGCCTGCAGCCTGGGTTCAGATCACAATTTTATGGAGTTTTCACTCTGTGGCAAAAGAAAACCAATCTGTCTAAAACTGTATTAAATTTCAGCTATCAGACAGATGGACAGTCTCTAGAAAATGTGAACAAAATCTACCAAGTCATTTATAGGTCTGCATTTTAAGCACTGGAGCTAGTACTCAATGGCTTTGAAAACAGCCCAGGGCAATGTGTTAGTCCATGGATGTAAAAAGGGAGAGGTTGTCAGGAGCTATCCTACTTCTCTAAGCCACACACATGCCACCTGCAGTGCAGGTATTGTATTAGTATCCATGCTAAAGCTAGTCTTCCAAATTAGGGGGTGGAGAGCCTGAAGGTGAGGCCCAAACCACAGCCAGCAGAGCTAGCTAGAAAAAGCAAGGAGCACACACTGCATGCTGCAGGAGATGGCTAGAGGTCTTGCAATGCCCTGGCTGCCGCAGAACTACAGAAGCAATTCCTGGCTGAGGGGCTGATCCAGCATTCACTGAAACCAATGCAAAACCTCCCATTAACTTCAGTGGGCACTGGGCCTGGCACTTAGCTACAAACCCTCTTGCTCCAGCTTTTGGCCTTTCCAATCCTGCAGAGCTGTGTCTGACCCACAAGTTTGTCTGACATAAGTATACTTCTATCACCAAAGGGAAAAACCAGCTCAGACAGTCTCCTGAGAGGAGGAGTAAGACTTTCTATAATTCAGCCCAGAGGCTGAAATTTTAGGAGAAGGAGTGATTTAACAGACTTCACCACAGACGGTGAAGCACAGAGATGACACAGCTGTGCCTCTTAAGAGACTCAAAAAAGACCTAATCCTGTAGTTCCCTCTTAGGCAAAGTTCTTTTAAGAAAGCACTTTGCCTCAGCAAAGAGTACAGGGCAGCACCTGTGTGATACAGTGATTTTAAACCCAGAAGTGTTTTAAATGGTTTGGGTCAGCTGGGGATCTACATTAATGTGATGTGGCAGCTACTTCTTCTCTCTGCTTTAACTTCACAATTCCATGATCATTACATTTGCCACATCAAAAGAATATGACCTGCAGGCTGGATTTGTGGCTTCCTGGGTAATTCAGAACAAAGTAGAAAATACAGTGAGAAAGACAGATCTCACACGTGCTAAAAAGCTGCACTCCTAGACTTATGTGGAAATAAATAACTTTGGGTCAGCCTCCTCCTAGGGATCTTTAATAACATGCATGCTCCTAAGGTCTTTGGAAAACAGAGCAGCTCAGCTAAGCTGGAGCCAGTTGTGATAGTTCAAATGCTTCCCACAGCTGGTGCTGAAAAACTAAACCAATTTATTGAAAACCATTTATTTGACAGGACAAATTATTTCACTTTGTTTCCTTTACCTTATTCCCAATAGGGAGTTCAGGAAGGATCCTAACGGGTGTCTGAGTTACTTCCCTCCCTGGCAGACAGTCTCAGACCAGCAGTCAGGCGAGTCATGGTTGTCCTTCCACAGACCAGCTCCCAGCAGGGCAGCTGAAACCAGAACTTGAATGACTCAGGAGCAGCCGCAAGTGCCAAGCAGAGGAGAAAGGCGGTGAGCCACGAGTGCTGTTCTGTGAAATGTGTGCACAGCAGCAAAGTTTAATGACTGCAGATGTGATGTAAGACAGGAAAGAAACAAAATATTGTCAGCTAGGCAACAGTCTGGGGCCCAGGCAGCTAGAAGCAATTACAGCTTTAACAAAGCATCCTCTTTATCTGTGTTACAACTAAGCTTTGCCTTTTCTGACACTAAAACTGCTGCTATGACCAGGGCACTGCTGATCTCTCCTGGGGCCAGTATTGTTCCTGGCCACTGCCTTGCATTGTGAGAGGGAGGGAGGGAGAGAGAGAGAGAGAGAGAGAGAGAGAGAGAGAGAGAGAGAGAGAGATACCCGCCACCCCCTTTCTCTCATCCTGTGCTTCTCTCCCTTCCTGAGGTCTGCACACACTGTTCATTTCCTCATTCTCACAGAAGCCACCCTCTCCCTTAACCCCCCCACTCCACCCCACACTTACTAGATCCTCACGTCATTTCTTCGCCCCATCCCCTAGAGTTACCTTGTCCCCCATCCCTACTAGCCAAGCACTTCTGAAATGACTGCTACTGGTGCAAGTCGTTTTTCAGCCAGACTAAGCCAGGAAAAGCGTAACTGTCTCTCATACTGTCACACACCAGTCTGCTTCGACCTCCCCCTCCCTCTGCCCGCGTTCCAGTTTGCTCGCCTTCCTCCTTTCCCTCTCATGCTCCTTGGTTACCGCTCTTATGCTGCCTCAGAGCTGTGGTTCCCGTCTTGCCCCCTCACACTCCTGCACTTCCACACACCCACTGCCCTGTTCTGGGTGTGTGAAAATGAAACTGTCAAATTTGCCAGTCTCTGAAGCAGGAGCAGCCTTTCTGGCAACAGAGATCTTGTGGTTTTGCTTTGCAGTTCACACACAGAGCATGGCAAACAGTTGAGGGGATGGTGGTGGGAGGGAGAAAATGTCAGTGTGGCCCACACTAACCCACACATCCACAGCTGTGTGCTACCAGTCTGTAGTACTGAGCATACAGAAAGGACCAGATTTTCTCAAGATGATGCTTGAAACTAAGCTAAGGGTCTCAGAGCACAGGTTACGGTTTTCCGATTTTGAGGACTAGTCTGCACCATCCCCAGACCTACCACTGATCCTGTAGTTGTTATTATAGGCCTACGCTAAGTTGTCTCTGGCATGGGGTCCTTAACGGATCCTATGCCAGCAGAGAACAGGTTTAGCCAAGTTCCACCGCACCACACTCCCTCCCTCTTTCTTGATCCATTTCTCCTTAGTGCACACTCCCTGCCAGAGGTACCTGACCATCCAGAACAGGACTCAGCTGTACCAGCTACACGCCAGCAAATTTGCTTTCCACTACACTTGCTGACAAGGCACTGCACCCAGAATCCAGCCCTTTCGCACCCCTGGCCAGATCTCCTCTGGGGGTCTAGCCCAAGCAGTCTCAGAATTGTACAAGAATTCGGATTCAGCAATATCCTAATCCTTGCTGCCCTTCCAGTGGTGAGCAGAATACGTTTGGATACTATAGGAGATGGAACCTAACGCTGGAATCCAAAGGTGCCTACAGGCTCTATGGTAACTGGGAGTAAGCAGCAATGAAGGAGTCATTGGTGATAATGGAAACAGAGAAGGAAGTGGTGGAACTTAGAGCTGGGAGAGGAGCAGGTAGGAAAGAGGATGGCCATGGGCCTGACTGGGAAAGACAGTGAAGAGGGCAGCTGAGAACAGCCCCTGGGGAGGATGTCTCTGGGGACTGAAGTGGCAATGAGCCGGTTGGAAGGGACAAGCAAGAACAGCAGTTGGGAAGAGACAGACTGGAGAGGGTCAGCTGGGTTAGGGTTAGGATTAGGGTATTAGAACTGGAAGAGAATTCAAATGGGAAAAGTAAAAAAGACTGCCAGAAAGAGTGGCTGGAAGTGACTGCTGAATTCTCTCAGTCCATTTACAATGGGGAAGGGTTGTGGGGAGATGGTGGTTGAGAATGATGGTTGTTGGTACAAGACAGGGCAGAAAGGGACACATTAAGATTGACACCTGGGAAGGGGTGTGAGAGAAGGCAATTTGGAAACAATGGGAATGACATTTGGGAGAAGGAAGGGAGGCGAGACTGGCAGGGGCAAACGGGGAATGACAGCTGAAGCAAGTCA
>NW_017728992.1:163669725-163670463 GCF_001723915.1 Gavialis gangeticus | reverse complement strand
GCAGCTGAGAACAGCCCCTGGGGAGGATGTCTCTGGGGACTGAAGTGGCAATGAGCCGGTTGGAAGGGACAAGCAAGAACAGCAGTTGGGAAGAGACAGACTGGAGAGGGTCAGCTGGGTTAGGGTTAGGATTAGGGTATTAGAACTGGAAGAGAATTCAAATGGGAAAAGTAAAAAAGACTGCCAGAAAGAGTGGCTGGAAGTGACTGCTGAATTCTCTCAGTCCATTTACAATGGGGAAGGGTTGTGGGGAGATGGTGGTTGAGAATGATGGTTGTTGGTACAAGACAGGGCAGAAAGGGACACATTAAGATTGACACCTGGGAAGGGGTGTGAGAGAAGGCAATTTGGAAACAATGGGAATGACATTTGGGAGAAGGAAGGGAGGCGAGACTGGCAGGGGCAAATGGGGAATGACAGCTGAAGCAAGTCAGTGGTGGGTGGTATGTGTTTGCAGGCAGTGTCATTTTGGAGAAGGCATCAACAAGGTACAAGTCACAGAAAAAGCATTAATAGGAGGCAAAGTACATGTGTGAAAATACCCGTGAAAGATGGGCAAGTGAGAGGAGAAAAGGAAAAGAAACCAAACGAGAGAGAAAGAGCAAAAAAACCGTAGTAGGGAGTATGAGTGAGCTCTTTGGTATTATTTCATATCTGTACTGTAGGTTTGGCACCACTGCAGTGCTCAGAGGTTTTAAGCAGATTTCATAGATTTCATAGACATTTGGGCTGGAAGGG
>NW_017728992.1:163660084-163668853 GCF_001723915.1 Gavialis gangeticus | reverse complement strand
ACTTTTCTAAGATCTTCCCCGGGATAGAAGTCAGGCTGATTTGGAATCCCAACTTGCTTAATGCTGTGTAAACAGTCTTTGCTCCAGAGTGCTTATAATTTAGGAACCTGGTCCTAAATTACGGCGTCTCCTCCCTACCAGCTCCCTGCCAGCCTGCGCTGTTTTCAGAATGGGAGGGGGTGTGAGAGAAGGCAATCTGGAAACAATGGGAATGACATTTGGAAGGGAGCAGAGGGAGCTCTTTCTAGGGGTTCCCCAGATGGTGCTAGAGAGTGGGATGTCTCAACTGGAGCCCCCCCACCTCAGAGGCTGTATAAACACAAGAACCAAAACCCTCCTCTCCCTTTCCTCTCTCCCATTCTTAAAACAACGACAGGCTGTGAGACACAGACACATGCTACAGAAGACGCTCTTTTTTGAAACATCTTTATCTGAACCCTCATGCAGTTAGGGTTCAGATTTTCACCCAATCAGGCATTTTTGAAGCATTCTGCAGCCATGCATTTGTGTTTGCTTACATCTATAAAACTCTTTCTGTGGTCAGATTGAGTGAAAATTCTCACTTCTCTTTGCGCCCACAGCAAGTGACTCATGCATCTACCCCGTATCGTTTATTTAACTAGAAGTGTGGATTTGCATAGCACATAGCCATCCTCACAAATACAGATTCCTTCCAGCAGTGTTTAGAGCATTCTGTTAGAGCAGGGTTCATTCAAGGATGGATCTCCTTTTCTCACTGAAAACTCATGTTGACTTCAGTAGAAAGATAGAGCTCTAAAGGTAATAATAAACCAGGTTTCCTTTGTTAAAGGATAACTCTAGTGATGGGGAAAACAGTAGTATTTTATAAACATCTATTTGCTGTTGTTAGAGAGTGAGATTCGGAGCACACTTCTGGGAATTCCTTTCTGGAAAAGAGAGTCAGCCAATCAGTCTTTTCAGGATTACGGCACAGGCCCTAAAAGACCCATCCACAGAACAGAAGATCCTCAAATAGCATTACAATTGAATGTAACCAAAAAGTGGGAAATGTAGGTTTGCCATTTCAAAGGGGTAACAGGTCTGTCACATACCATAGAGATGGAAGCAATTTATATCAGTCAGATTAGATGCAAAGGGAACAATGGAAAACTTCAGCCTGGGGCAGAGTGACAATGTAAGAACTTCCCTGAGAAATGGGAGCAAGCAGCAGCACTGAGAAAGACAACAGGAATCCTCATGTGCAGCATTTCAATGAAAATTGTAGAATCAAGGCAACCCAAAGAAATGTGTCTCCTTGAGGAAATAAAATGATTACTCCTCAGCCAAAAATAACTGAATTCATCAAGAATTGTTTATCATGATTCATTATGTCCCTTGAACTGATGGAGGCTGCACGTTCAAAGGACATGGTTGTCATGGGTGACCTCAGTTACCTTGACATCTGGTGGGAGGAGCACTCGGCCAGATCTGAGCGGTCATGTAAAGTTTTGACCTGCATGGAAGAACTTTATTTAGTACCGGAGGTGAATGGGCCAACTAGGGGGAAGGTTTTGTTGGATTTGGTTCTAGCCAAAGGGGATGACCTGGTGGGAGATCTGAGGATTGAGGGTAGTCTGGGAGATCATGAGACGGTAAAATTCACTATCTGTTGTAGGGCAGGGAAGTCAACTTGAAGGGCAGAGGTGCTTGACTTCAGGAAGTTTGACTTCAGTAAGCTTAGGAAAATAGTGGGAGAGACCCTATGGGAAGAGGGACTGGAGAGGAAGGATGTTCAGGAAGGGTGGTTGTTCCACAAAGAAGCGATCCTCAGAGCACAGAAAAGGTCCATTCCTGTATGCTGAAAAGGTGGTAGAGGGGTTGGGAAGCCCTCTTGGCTTACCAAAGGAGTTAAGGAGTGCTTAAAAAAGAAAAAGGAGGCTTACAGACAGTGGAAACAAGGGGTAGTCACCAAGGACGAATACACAAATATAGCCCATATTTTTAGAGAGAGGATAAGGAAGTCAAGGGCAGTGACAGAGATCAGGTTAGCAACCAAAATCAAGGACAATAAGATGCCTTTCTTTAGGTATACAGAGAGCAGGAGGAAGATCAAGGGAAATGTGGGCCCTTTGCAGACTGGGACAGGGCATCTGATAATAGTCAGGAGAAAGCTGAACTCTTCAGTGAATACTTTGTGTCAGTGTTCCTGCATACAAATGGTGGTCACCCACCTGGTCAGGTGCTGGATAGATGCGGGGGAGGGATGGGTGATTCCAACCAATGTTCAGTGTCAAACTGGTGAAGGAGCACTTAGAGTGGCTGAGAGTCGAGTCTAGCTAAGGGCAGTACTGGTAGACTTGCCCTAGGGCTGGGGGAGTGGAGAAGACACCACAGCCTCCTAAAGTATCATAACATTGACAATAAGGCATGGCAGGAAAGGCACATAGGAGGTACACCAAATAGCTGGAGCGTGGTAGGATTAAGGAGGTCACTGCAGGCACCATAGCTACCCTCTCTGCCAGTCCTGTTCCTATTACCAAAAACATGGGACCAATCAGACTTTAGAGAGACAAGACCACAGTTCACCTATGACCAGGACCTCTTCAGCAGGCTTAGACACAAAATTAAGGTACAGCTATAATTGCCTTAATTTTCACCACCCAGTTCAGAAAAAAAGCAAAAGACAAATGTACAGCCTTACTTTTTATTGTCAGGCTTATTATTGAATACATGTATATTCCAATGCCTACCTAGCTAGCCACAACAGCACAATATAGATTCTCACCTATACCAGTTGGGGAGACCCAGGAGGGAGGTACTGTGGGTGACTGGTGCTGCTTTAGTCAGGGGGGCCTTTGTAGGGGGACTCCCCCCCCAACAAGTAGTCCCATCAACTGGGGGGGAGGGGGGAGACCCCCATGGCCAATCTCGCTGCCTGGGATGGGCAGCGGCAGCTGATCGTTGCATCTGCCTCCAGGAGTGGCTGTGGCTGCTTCTGGGAGTGGCTGCAGTGATCAGCCAGCGCTTGCGAGGTGGGTACTGGCACTCCCTCCTGCCTGCTCTGCTTATCGTCTAAGCAGTGAGTGCAGCCAGAGAGGTGGGTGCACCGGTGCTCTCAGGGGCTGCACATGAACCCCTCTGCACCCCCTATGCGTTGCCACTGGGAGGTGGCATACAGACTGGTAGCAGGTCTTGAATTTGAGCTCTCCAATTTATAGGTGGCTTGTTCTAATATTTTAATAAATATTCTTTGACTGGTTTTATTCCAACTCCTTTGTTTCACTGGAACTGAACCAGCTCTTTTATGTATTGCAAAGATGTCAGATAGATAGGATTTATGTTTGTGTGAAAGTTGCAGTCTAGAAGGGATGATTTCTTATCTCTTGCTCTCACCATCATGGAATGCTGCTTGTCACCATCCTATTTTCTTTTCACTTTGACTTATGATCTTTGCTGATAAGGCTGCTTTGTCTCTACAACTTATCTAAGAAACTTAGCACAAATACAACCATTACAGTAAAACTGTACACAAAACATTTGGTTAAATCAGTCACTAAACTTTTTCAAACTAGAGGTGTAATATAGTTCATGGGTGTCAAACTCATCTGGCCCCGTGGGTTGGATGAGTGGTGTTGGTCTGGTACATGGGTTAAAACAGGCCCACAGACCTCTCCTGCCCCTACCCTGCATACTGGATCCAGCACATGTGGCACTTGCTCTGGGATGCTCTGCACGAGGCACCTGTGCAGGCCAGGCTGAGATGCGTGCTGCATGTAGTGCCCACGCTTTCCTGTCCAGGACCCACATTGCACATCATTTGTCCTGGAGCGCCCAAGGCAGGTTGGAAGGCAGGGGGGAGTGTGGGACCAGGCACTATGTGCAGCGTAGGTCCTGGATGTAGGTCCCAGATTAGCTAGGGCAGGTACCATGCGTACCATACATCCCAGACTGGCTGGGGAAGGTGACACATACAGTATGTATCCAAGACAGACCAGGGTGTGTATCAAGTGCAGTGTGGGTCTTTGGGCCTCCTGGAGCATGTGTGGCTCACATTTCAAGTCCTGCTCACAGGACTTGTCTGGCACACACTGTATGCAGTACATGGGGCAATTGTGGATCCAACGGCAGCACTGGGGGGCAGATGGAGCTCCACACACCAGAACTGGCCCATAAGCTGTATCTTTGACACCCTTGATATAGTGCATTGGGGTTGTCTATTTTAAAGCCTTATTTTTTTATTTATATTGTCTTCTTTCAGATTTTTCATTCTGTTTACTTTGATCTGGTTTAGCTGGACATGTTAACTGCTTCCTTTCCTTTGATGACCAGGCTAGTTACATTTGCAAAGGTTCACACTGCTGTCACTCAGAACCAGGCTTTTTGGAGCCTCTTCCTTGAGCCAAGAAGCTACAGAAGTTTCTGTAACTTGGCACAGGCCTTTGAAAATGGCCAAGATTGGCACCAAGTGATTATACATTTCTATCTTATCATATTCAGCCAAGAAGAACACAATAGGATTCTAACTACCTACACAATTCAATTTTTCTCCTCAGAAGACAAACATTACAAGGGTGCATATACGCGTGCTCTGTTGCATTCCATTAGAATGTGTCGGAGCAGACTCGATTAATCAAGTCTGCTGGAGCGTTCTAATTAGTATACTGCAGTACCTAATTAGCATGCTCCAGTGTGCTGCAGCATCTCATGTATTCAGCATCCTGCATTTCAAAATGGCAGCAGAGGTACTTTAACTAAAGCTAGGCAAACAAGCTTTAAGTAAAGCGCCCGTGGCCATTCTGAAACTCAGGACACTGAATACATGAGACACTGTGGTATTTTAATTCCAGTGGCTCCCAAGAGCCGATCTCATTAAAACACTCCCTGCCTTCACCCACCCTGCAGCACGTGTATAGGCATCTCAAGGTACTATAGTTGCTACCCTAAAATACTGTAAGTGCTTTCCAAAGCAATTACCCACACCTGGTTTAGTCCAAAACTGGTGGTTTTGACCAACTGACTTCATTCTACTTTTCCAGAATACTGTTTATTGAGTGAGTACTTATACAAGCTTATGCACATATTATCCATAATTTAGGCTTGTGCTAGGTCCACAGTCCGCACCTGTTATAATGGTGTTTCAGTTACTGACCGTGTGTAGTTTACAAGATGGAGGACAGAGCTGGGTACTAGTAGGGAGAAGGATCTCTGACTACCAAGGTGACCGAGTGAAACTGAGCCAGATTCTTCTGTTCCAAGATGGCACTCCAGCAAGAACCACCTCACTAATAACCTGGCTATAGGTGGCACCTTTCAGATGCTGCCAAACCTAGCCAGCTTCTCATGCTGCACAATTGCTGCTCTTCCTCTTGTGTACTGCACAGCAAAAGCAAGAGAAAATTGCTGGACCTGTGGGCTTCAGAAATGTCTGCCAATCAGTTAAAGAAGTAGCAGTTAAGAAGAAAGAGATGAAGATCTTGCAAAATGTGACAGAGAGGACCAGAATTAATATTTAGTTATTACTTACTCTTCGGGTCTGTCACCCTGAAATAGCTTATCTGAATGCAACATCCTTTATCTATTAATAACCAAAGTAGTTCATACCTGCATTGAGTTCAGACCTGACAGAGATTCCACCAGGGGCTAATCCAGCCAAGTTGCTTTAGTACAGCATGCATGTACACAGCCAATTAGTATGGACTGAGAAGAAAGAAACCAGTGGTAAAGAATAGGCATCTTCCAGTAACCTCTTGAGTTGATACAAGGAGCAGCTATAAAAGGAGACTGTCCAGTCCATCTGGTTGAAAAGATGGAAGCCGTAACTGGATATGAATACTCCAATAAAAGTCACCCCTCCTCCCCATGAAGGAAGTTAAGTTATTCTTTCTATTTTGGCCTTGGGTTGGGTTCAAAACTCTGTTCTGAGTTTCACTGGTGTAAATCTGGAGTCCTCTATTAATTTTAGTGGAGCCACTTCAGATTTATACTTAGCATGTACCTTCTTGGATACCAAATGACTGAACAAGTGTATTTATAAGAAAGGCATGTACAAAAGGAATTTAGAAGCATGTTTTCCTCCAACCCACATCAGTTTTAAACTGGTAATACCATCAATGTTATGTTACTTTTGACTTACAGGGGTATAAAAAAGGAGATTCAGGCCCTTGGAATTAAAAACACACTGAAGACTGTAACCTGACATTTTAAAAGTTACATATTTAATAGGTGACCCTTCTGGGTTTCATATACTTATGCTGTTCATTCTTTTGGACAGGGATTGTCTTTTTTTCTGGTCCCTGACTGGGACTCATAGGAGCGATGGTAATACAGATAACAAGCAGCTGTACCACCTGAATATGGAATACATGGGTGCAAACCTGCTCTGCATATAGGCTGAAAATCCAAGGGCAGGCTTCATACGCTAGTGGCTTGCTTAATGTCCCAAGTGAAAATGTCATGCTTGATGTTTCTATGCAGTACATCTGTCAACTGCTACTTTCCACCTGATATACTTGCACTTTATTGGCACCATGTGTATACATGGGTGGATCCAGGATTTTATAGAGGGGGGTGTAGGAGCAGCGACCAGCGCTACAGGGATGGCTGCACCCTTCACTCCCAGCCTGCTCCCCACAAACCAGGATGAACAGACCACACTGGGGGAGCAGCATCAGGGGTCTTTAAGTCCCTCAATCAGGTAAGAATCTTTCTTCCTCACCTCCCTTCCCCTCCATGCTCAGAGGCACCTCCCTTCTCTTCCCACTCCCCCCCTCCTCTGCCCAGCACTGCTACTGTCCCAAGCTGACCTAGGAGTGGGCGGAGGAAGGCTCCAAAGCCATTCATGTCCCACTCCAGTCAGGCTGCATATGCAGCCAAGCTCAGCCAGAGACAACAATGGCAGCAGGTGGGTTCCCTTCCTCAGTACCTGCTCCCAGGCTGGCAGGGAACACCTGGGGAACAGAGATAGAATTTGATTGCTGCTGCTGTCCCCAGTTGAGCCAGGCTTCCCACAGAGCCTGGCTGGAACGGGCAGGAGTGGCTCTGGAGCTTCCCACACTTCTGAGGCAGCCAGGACACTGGCAACCATGGCCAAAGGAGGGAGGATTCTTACCCAAAGCTGGGACTTAAAAGAAGTCCAGAGCTGCTGCTCCAGTAGCAACACTGGCTTAAGTGGGGGGGCAGGGGGGAGGAGGGGTGCATCTGTGCCACTGCCCCTCCCCCATCTGTTCTTGTGCATATATAGTTAAAGCATTTGGGGTGATTTCTGATGATCTAAGGTTGACTGGTTCCAGGACTGAAAATAACCACTTTTATGAAATACAGAAAATATTTTTAGTGCCTTCCTTGTATTATTATTTGGTTTCAGAAGTGCTCTCAAAATTCCTCCAAAACTGCACCCAGTCCAACGCCCATTAAATTTAATGGAAAGTGGGTCAGGCCCAAGGGGAGTTTCTATGGCATAACCACCAGGATGTTTTGGACTAGGATGCTGCACAACCACCATTTTAAAGCCATGTTAATTTCAGCTCCTTTCAAAATATAAAGGGAAAAAAAAAAGAAGTCTGACAAATTAAATAAGAAAGAAAACCTAGAACATTTCCTCTCCCATCAAAAGTGTTCAACAGAAAATTGGGTTTAAAAATTATTTAAATAAGTTACTTGACTGAGCTCCTTTTGATTTTTTTCTCACTTAGATGCTATCATAAAGCAAGTCATAAAGCAACACAGTCATCGAGAGCCAGAGTAACCAAAGCCACACATCAAACAGAGCCTGCTGATTTCAACTCCTTCACCTACATCTGGTCTGTAGGGACACCAGGCTCCAGCACGGTATACAGCAAGCTGATCCAAGCCAGACCCTTCACAAACCATGGCAGAGCAGCAAAGACACTAGCTGGAGTGAGACCTAGTTTGCAGTTTAGCCACAGATCAACTACGAGATCTTGGGTGAGTCACTTAATCTGTCAGCGTCTATGTCTGTAAAAGGATATTTCCCTAGCAGGAGTGGTATTTATTAACATGCATTAGGTACTCCCATACAGCACTGTTGCAAGCAGTACAAGAACCTACACAACTAGCTACCAAGGACCACCCCAGTAAGTAAAAGGGTCTCATGGTTTTGTCTCAACCTCCCCAAAGAAGTCAAGTTTCAAAGTGCCTTCTTTTGCTGCCAGAATAGGCGCGTACAATGAGAATTGTCTTCCACCATCACGTCCTAGCTCCTTCTTCGTTAGTGAGGCAAAGTATATCTATGCCACAGCCTGCAGCAGAAAGCCCTAGCTCCACACAGATTAAACTTAGCAGGCCACAGCTGCACCCAAACTGCTTCCACTACCTGATCCAGCTTATTTAGGGGTCAGCCCACATTATCCTGCAGTCTGTGGGCAGACAGACAACCCTGAGGGCACAGGCACGAGCACACAAGTTGCAGTGTGGATGTACAGGCCATGAACAGATGCTCCTGCCTACGGAGGGAAATTTCTACGTGTAAAAATCTTTCCTGGAGAGACTGCGGCGTTCAGCCTGCACCCCTCTCCCCGGCCTGGGGTGGTCCTGGTGGGGGACCAGTGCCTGCTCCATCACTCCCACCCGGTGCCCGCCGTAGGGGCAGTCGGGGGACCAGAGGGGCAGCGCTCGGAGGGCAGGTGGGACAAAGCCCCAGGCCCTTCCCCAAGCCGGGCAGGGCTGCTCTAGGGGAGAAGCAAGCCAACCCCAGCCGCGGCCGCAGCCCTCCCGCCGAGGCGGGGAAGCCAGCGCGGCCAGGGACCCGGTGGCGGTCACGGCCGCTCGGTGCCGCCGCCCCAGGCAGTT
>NW_017728992.1:163645194-163659876 GCF_001723915.1 Gavialis gangeticus | reverse complement strand
CCCATTGGCCGCCGCCTCGCACACCCGCGCCGCCCATTGGCCTGCGCCTCTCCCGCCCCCGCCCCCGCGGGGCCGGCACTCAATGGGAAGCGCGGCCGGCGCGGAAAATCCAGGCGGCGACTGCTGAGCGCGCCCGGCACGGAGCTAGTGGGACAGCTGCTCGCCCCAGCCATGCTCAACTTCGGGGTCCCCCTGCGCCCAGCGCCGGTACGTGCGGGGTGCTGCGAGGCGGCGGGGGGTGCCTGTGGGGGTGAAGGGGGGTGCGGGGGTGCTGGGGACCGGGGCTCGGCGGGGAGCGACCCCGGGCCGCGCCGCGCTGTCAGGCGGGGCCTGCGCTGCCTCCCTGCCTGCAAGAGAGGCAGGGCGGGGCGCGAGCCGGCAGAAGTAGGTGAGAGGTCGCGGCGCGGCGATCCCGCCTCACGCTTCTGAGCGCTGTGCTGCAGCCGCCGATCACGCTTTGTTCACATGCGCCCTCCCAGCGCTGTGCCAGCCAATGAGCCGCCGTGCCGCCCGGCCGCGGGGACCAATGGGCGGGGGCGGCGGGCGTGCTGCTCGGAATGTTCGCAGTGAGTCACCGGGGCGCTGCGAGGTGAACGTGGCGCTGCGCCAGGCACCTCCGCTGCCAGCTAGGATCTCCCTCCCCCGCCCCGCCCGCTCCCGGCAGACCCCGCGCGCCCCTTCCCCCCGGGGCGGCCTCGCCCTGGCGCTGGGGCCCTGCTCGGGCTCGGCTGCTTCTGCTCCAGGAGATGTTCCCGGAGCCGCTCAGAGGCAGCGTCACTGGTTTGCCTCATGGCTCTGACTGCGCCAGCCGGGCAGGGCTTTCCCGGCAGCTTGTCCCAGGAGAGCCCCCGGGCAGGCACGGCCCTTGTCTGCGCGTCCTCGCAGGCTCGGGTCAGGGCGCCCGCTGTGTGCCTCGCCCAGCGCCTTCCCTTCTGGTCCTTGATGCCCTGACAGCAGCCCGCAGCCTGCTGCCTCGCTCTTCTTTTCGTTCCCTGCCACCGCGTCCGTCCTCCCGCCCGGGTGAACAAAGGCCGAGTACAAGGGGAGCGTCATCCCCCAGTCAAACTGCATGTTGTGCCCAGTCGCGTTGTGATGGCAAGATGACTTGAGGTGGGGTCTGAACCCAGACGGGAAAGAGGGAAAGCAAATGAAGTTGCTTTAGGAACAGACTTGCCTGACATCAGAATTCAAAATTGTAATTATAAAATAATTTCTGGATTTCGTTGGGTTTTTTAATGTGTTTGCCCTTGGTGCGAGGGAAATGCACACCTGCAGCCCTCATCAGTCTGATCCCCCCTTTTGTGATCTTCATACAGGATGTGATAAAGTTCATGCTTTGAAAATACTGCATTTGCTCCATAAAGCGGGATGTGTTTTCCATGTTGCATTTGCTGTTTGTAATTCATCTTTTTAATCAACTGTTTCACCAAGGAATTCACCAAGTGAGCTAAACCTCTCTCCCCCCCCCCCTTTTTTTTTTGTCTCACAGGAGGTAGGAATGGAGGCGATTTTCAAAAAGCAGAATGATATTAGATATTCATGGAATGCTTCCACTGAAAAGAGTGACTATGAAGCTGTAGAAGCTCTTATGTCTATGAGCTGTAACTGGAAATCAGACTTCAAGAAATATGCTGACCTGAGACCAATAACACCAGCATCTGATATGTCAGAAGAAAATGACGACAGCCTGCTTTCCAGTGCAGCAGACTTTCACACAATACCAGCATTTGTAAGTTTTTTTGTATCGATGAATTACTCTTTCAGTGTTTAGATACCACGAACAGTCAGAAATAATTGCCCAGTATAGTTATCTGATTATGTTGCATTTCTTTTCCTTAGTGCTTGACTCCACCCTACAGCCCTTCAGATTTTGAGATGTCTCAAGTAATTCATCCAGCAGCACCAGCGCCATCTACTGTGCAATCCAAATCATCCACCAGTATTTCCAAGCCTGTTCCTGTAACACCTTATAAAGAGACTGAAAAACCTTCAGCATCAAGAGTGGTGAAAGCTCAAGCAACAAGTGTCATTCGCCATACAGCTGATGCGCAGCTCTGTAATCACAAAACTTGTCCACTGAGAGCTGCCAGTGTGCTGAAGTATCAGGATAGTATTTTGAAGGAAAATAACAAAAAACCTGGTGAAACTGCGCAAGAAAACTCATCTGGTGCAACTGTGTCATCATATAGAACAATAAATGACAGTAACAACTCACCTGTTGTAGAAGAAAGACCAAGTATAGCGCCACCTCTTAGTCCAGTGCCCCCGATACAGACTTCAGTTACTAGACCTCAGTCTGTTCCACAGTCAGCACAACAGTCCTCAATGATCGTACCCTCGTCTGCTGTGCCAGCCTGTGGAGTCCCACCTGTGCCAGTCATTTGCCAGATGGTTCCACTTCCTACAAACAACTCTGTTGTGACAACAGTAGTGCCCAACGCTCCCTGTAGCCAACAGTCTACCGTTTGCCAGCCTATGATGTTTATGGGAACTCAGGTTCCTAAAGGAACTGTTATGTTTGTTGTGCCCCAGTCAGTTGTGCAGAATACAAAGGCTCCAATTATTAGTCCAAATGGTACTAGACTCTCTCCTATAGCCCCTGCCCCAGGTTTTACACCTCCTGCAGCAAAAGTCACTACACCAGTTGACTCTTCAAGGATTAGAAGTCACATTTGCAACTATCCAGGATGTGGAAAGACTTACTTCAAAAGTTCACATTTGAAAGCCCATGTGAGAACACACACAGGTAAGTCATTAGTCAGTGTCCATTACAAATTCAAGAGAAAGTTCTGTTTTGTATACGTTGTTTATTAGTGTTCTAGGTATTTTTACCTATTTTTCTTACTTACTTGATTACTAATGCTCTGGCTTTGTGGGCAAATCATGGGGCAGTCCCGTTAGCACTTATATTTGCTTGATGCCTATTGATATAGCCTTGAAAAAGAGGACTCAATTGTAATAGTCTTGTCATTGAAGCACATTAGAGTTATCCTTCAGGTGTCTAGTCCAGCTCTTAGTAAAGTTTGGAAGTGAGGACTTGGCTTGTATGGAACTAGACTTTTCACAATAGTCTCTGTGAAATAATATCTGTACACAGAGAGCTTTTGGTTTAGCTTAATTCACTTTTGAAGCTTATTATGAAAGAACTTCCCTATGCAGAAAAGCTTCAACTATAAGTGCACTAGGAGACGACAGTGGCTATGCCTATTTTCAAACGCAACTTTGCCAGCGCACTTCCAGCTGGTCAGGTAACATCCATCCCTTTTCTTACTACAGGCTGCATTCTTGGCAGGGTATTTATCACCCCAAGCCTGCTGTACATTTATAGCATATGTAAGCACAGGTTAGAATGTCTGAAAACAGATCCACAAAATATGCAACTTGAGCCCTCTGTTTTCCAGATTTGAAAGGTGTGTGTGTTAACCCTTTGTACTAACTGGCTCCCTGGTGATGTTGACAAACCTTATTAACCCAGTTAGAAATCATTCTAACATTGTAGATCTTTAAAGAAACCTCTTCTCGCTACTGGAAGGGTAGAATTGGTCTAACAAATACTTCTGGTCCAAAGCTCATGTTTCTCTGTTTTGTTTCAGGTGAAAAGCCCTTTAGCTGTAGTTGGAAAGGCTGTGACAGAAGGTTTGCACGTTCTGATGAACTGTCTCGGCATCGTAGAACACACACTGGTGAAAAAAAGTTTGCTTGCCCAATGTGTGACCGGCGGTTCATGAGGAGTGACCACTTAACAAAGCATGCACGTCGCCACTTGTCAGCTAAGAAGCTACCGAACTGGCAAATGGAAGTGAGCAAACTAAATGACATTGTGCCACCTGCATCTGTAACTGCACAGTGAAAGAACTCCTCAAGTTACTGGAAGTAACTGTTGTCACTGGTGTGTATCAGCAGCAATGTAAAAAAGCTTCCACTTCAAGTCTGTTGCTCTTTAGTGCCAGCTATTGAAGGCACTATAACAGAGAGGCAAAGACACTTGTGCTCTGGCACAGGAAGCATTACTGAGAGACCCAGTGACTAATAATGGAATGTCGGGTTGTGTTTGCACTGGGTGGAGTGAGGAGAGAAAGTGAAGGGTCTAGAGCAGAGGAGCACAGGGAGTGCAGGGTTTTGAATTTTTAGCAATTATTTGCATATAGTACAGGCTGGTCCGGTGTAAATTGCACAGGGAGTTTGATGTTTGAGACCAACTCAGATGACAACTTTCAAAACTATTTTGAGTCTTTGGTAGAACACAGACTAGAGAGAGAGATCAGTGCATGGTACAAACAAATATAAAATGCACCTGTTCGAGGTAATATAAAGCAAATATCCTACTTCTGTCACCTTTCTTTGATAGGATATGTATTTGATGTTTTGTAATCACATTGGGGTGGTAACTTTGAGGTGGGTTGGGGCTCAGCTTTCTTGAGATTTAGGCCTGTTAACTCCAGCATACAGTTTTTTAACACACAGTGTATGCCATGTATGCTAGGTTGACAATATTGTCAAACCTGGTTTTTTGTATGGGGGCTGCCATATGGCTAGAGAGAACCAAAAGTATCTGAATCCCCATTAATGTTGTTTTTGTGATTCTTTTTAAAGTCTCGTGATTATCATGATTGGTTATATATAGGCATCTTATGATGCTTTTGCTTTTAAGTTGCTTATGGGTTTCCTTTATACCTTTCAACATTCTACACCACTGCATTTTTTTAAACAGATACAGTGCACTTTGTTTTAAAGCAATGTAACCTTTAAAATAACTGGGTTTAAGAAAGGAAAAACAGGAATATTAGGTTACTTAATGCTGTTTCTCTTTAGCAATGGTTTCTATTAGAGAGAAATGGTCTCTATGTAAAAAGCTTCTATTCTATGCTGTATTAAGTTTAGGAGACATTTGGAGCATAAAATAAGGCAGTAAAGTCACCAGCCCTGAATTAATACTGTAGATATGTGACAGTGCATCAACTTTTATGAATTGTATTTCTATTTTATCCTACTATTCTGAGTACATAAATATAGAAAAGTGAAGAGTTTGAAAATAGTGTATTAGATACGCTCTTTTGTGACTACTTTAAAGATTTGCACAATTTCTTATGTTGTACTTTATACCTTGTTTACAATAAAGAACAATTTTCTTTAATAACAGATTTCTGTTTTCTGTCCCTTATGTGATACATATTGACTGCATTATTTGCCTGAGGAACCCACTAAAGGCCAGTGCAACATCACAATCAATATTAGCCTTGTAGTGAAAGACTAGGTCATGACTCTTAAATGTTTTTAAAAAGCCAGACATGGATTGTAGGGCTGCATGAAATTTTGGCAGCCATTTTGTTTCGGAGGTGTTTTGGGCTGGTTTGGCGCCCGAAACACTGAATCTGGATTGAAATGGGAGGCTCCGAAACAGCTCCAAAACAAATCGGAAGGCTCCAAAACGTTTTGGAGAATTTTTGGAGCTTTGGAGCCATGCTTGCATGGAAACAAAAACTAAGAAGAGGGAGGGAAAAGAGGGGGAGAAAGACTGTTCCTATATTGACATCTAGCTCGCGGTTTGATTTTCCCAGCTCTCTGATTACTTCCCTAGCTCTTCCCGAGGGGTGCAGGCCCCCAGATCTGCAAGTGGGGTTTCAGCAGGCTGCTGCTGCTGCAGACTGGGGCCAGCAGCAGCTGCTCAGCACACCCCGGATCGAGCACCAGGAAGACTGGAGTGCTGTCACTGACCCCAGCCTGCAGCGACAGCCTGCTGAAACCCCACACACAGATCCGGGGGGCCTGTATCCCCCCCGGGAAGAGCTGGTGAACAGACGAGAGAGCTAGAGGAATCAAACAAGGGACTGGGGAATCCAATCGGGATCTGGGGGAATGTTCAGGGACCTGAACATTCCCCCAGTTCCTGGTTCAATTCCCCAGCTCTCTGATCTTTCTCCCATCTCTCTGATCGCTTCCCCCAGCTGTTCCTGGGGGGCGCGTGCCCCTGATGATTCAGGGTGACAGCAGGCTAACAGGTGGATCCACCCCAGCTCCTGGACGGCGTGCAGTGCCCTACCAAGCTGTGCCGCACCTGCGTGATGGGGCAACAGCTGTGCAGGTGCTGGGGAGGGGGGGCAATCCCTGCTGCCCCATACTGCACTGGGGGGCTTTTCCATGAGTGCCCAGAGGCCCCAATTGTCACTGCTGCAGCCGGTGAGCGCAGGACTTTATTTAAAAAAAAAAAAAGCTCTGCACTCACCGGCTATAGAGTACATGCATGACATGCTACTGCTTCTGGCTGGGGCCAGCACCAGCCCCCAAGTCTGTTTGGCACAGCCCACACTGAGCACCAGGAAGAACCCAGTGCTGGTGCTGGCCCTCTACAGCAGTGGCAGCATGTTGTCATCCTGTACACAGATCCGGTGGCCCACGCCCGCCGTGAGAGATGCGGGGCTGTGCCAGACTCCTCCCGTGGGAAGCAGGCCCCCACATCTGCATACAGGATGACAGCATGCTGCCGCTGCCGCTGCTGGCAAGTGATACTAGTTTTGCTTTGAACAGTTTGAGGTGCAGTTTCACAAAAACCTCTGTACCTATCTCCTTGAAACCTGGCAGACTTCGTGCCTTCAGAAGGGGCTACCATCCCTGCAAAATCATCCAAATAAGGCAAGAGATGACAAAGTTATAGGCGTTTTAGTGATTTGCCATTATAGCCTATGGCCGAAACACCAAAACAGTGCTGAAACTCTGAAACAGATTTGGCTGAATCGAAATAGGACAGTGATCTGAAACACCAAAATGAATCATTGTCCCTCCAAAATGCTGAATCCAAAACCAAAATGAAACAGCCGTTTTGCACAGCCCTAATGGAAGGGATGGGCAATTAAGAAGCATTCACAATATTTAGTCACCTTTTTAAGCTCTCTTGTTCCAGGGTACATTTTCTGGAATAAGTATATGTAGCAGAGTATAACAGTTATTAAGCATAACTGAAGCCACAAACTTTTCCCTATGTGGCTGAGGACTGAGAGTGCATAAAACAATCTAATTCATGCAGAACACGTGCAGGTTTTTTTTTAATTGTTTTTTTGTTTGAAGCCAAGGCTGATTAACTGCTAAGCAGCTGGGGACTGAAGGCTCTGTGGGCTGTGCCAGTGGGGGCTGCACATCTGTGGGTCATGCTAAGGTAAGCCACAGGTCCCTTCTGGCTACATGCTGCACAGGTGCCTCTCCACCCTGCTCTGCCCTCCCCAAAGCAGTGCAGCTAGTGCTACGCTACATTGCCCTGAGGCAGACACAGAAAAGCATAAGCGGGAGGAAGGAGAAGGATCCTGGAGGCTTGTAAGGAGTAGTAGCCAGGCAGGAGCCCAGGGGTTGCAACTTAATCCCTTGTGGGCCACATGTGGACTGTGGGCCTCTGGTTGAAAAGCCCTACTTAAGCTAAGTTATTAAGTTTTATTTCTTTATTGGCAGTCACAGAAACACATTCTAATACCCATACATAGAGAAGAATACTTCAGAAAAAAACGTTTAACTGGTACTAAGTTTAAAGGTAGTAGACATATAAAGGGGTACTGGAGACAGAAGGCCCCTGGAGTGTAATCCAGGATCCCATGTGGGGTGTTTAGGTGCCATATACAGTGTCTGGGGAGAGTTGACCAATAAGGAGTTGACCAAAGCCAGCCAAAAGGAAATGCTGTGGGTAGAGAGTGTTTTTAAATCCTGCCTCTCTCTCAAGCTTACATGCCCTGCTCCATTCAGGACTCATAACCCAGAGCCCTTGTCTACTAAGGGTAGGAGCCTCTGTCCTCTCTTTTAAATAGCTGGCCAGTGGCTAACCTTACTTTAAAATGCAGTAGCAGGGTCACAAAGAGGTAACAGTATACCCCTTTTTATACAGTAGCTTAGCAAGACAGGATTTTCCACAGGTTGATTCAACACTCTTGTCTGCCCAGGGGAATTTAAGCCCACATCTCCCACCTTCCCAGAGCGTACCCTTGTCCTAGCCTAGTGGGTAAGGCGCAGCGTATGTGTGTGTGTTTAGTGCAGGGAGGGGGGTGCCAGTCTCTTCACCATTGTCTGTGTTTTACATTAATGTATTTGAATAAAATGTGCAAGTAGTTCTGAGATCAGGGCCCAGAACACTCCAAGGTGAGTAACCAAACTTTTAGGCTACAGAGGATCTGTGTTTTGAATGACCCAATAAATCTTGATCCCCCGCAAATAGTGGTTTGGCTTCAGAAGGAGGTTGGCTCTCTGGGAAGGTGGGACAGAGGTTTGAGGCCTTCAGTGTGAGAGAGAAATTGAACAGGAGGGTTATCAAGAACCCACTTCATCCTCCAACTTTGTTTTAAGAAAATGGAGTGGCTGCCACTATATTCTGTGCAGAGCTCGATCTTGAAGGCATGTGTCTGGCATGCTCTGGGAACACCTAATGTATTGGACCCCACACAGGAATGTCTAACTTCCACATCCCAGTTAGGTTTCAGTATGAGAGAGGTGTTGAGGTGGTCAGCCCTGTCAAGGCTGAGATACTTCTGGCAAAGTGCTGAAGGAATGGGTGCTCATTATGCACCGTGGACATGTTAATTGTGAAAATGCCTGCGAAGTCTATGCACCTCCAGAACTGTAGAGATTTTCATGATTGTAATTTTGGATTTAGGCTCCTAACATCTGACTAAGTGCTTTTTTTATATCTGGCCTCAAGTTGATATAACTTTCACAGGAAGATTAGAATTTATTACACCGATTTAGTCTTTCCTATGGATTTGGTCTCAGTAGCACCTATTTTCCTTTTGTATAAAAATATCTGCCTACTCAAGATCACCACTTTCTTGGTGAGCAGGTCAAAGAGCAGGAGCCTGGTCTACACTAAGAAATTCTGAGATGTTGTTCCATTACTACCACAGCTGGAGCTGAGCCAGTCATAAGAAAAGTGAGTTTGCCAGCATGAATGAGGTGCAAAACAATTCTTCACATGTTAACACTCTGTTGTGTAAACTTGTGTGAGCACAATTAAAAGATGTGGTTCAGGAATCATTTGGAGCCCTACTTATGCTATTTTTTAGTGTCAATATTGGGGCTAATGTGATGGTAGCAAGAACATGTGACCCTCAGCCTTGTAATATTGTTAATGTCTCTGAGCAGTAGAGCTAAATGCTAGTTAGACCACTGGAATATTATCTTACTCCTAAAGCATGAAAATATAGGTTTTTCCAGGTGAATACATGAAGTCAAATCTTCAGTTAGTGATGAGCCATAGAAGTCAGTAAATCAATACTGTACGACAGCAGAATTCTACAGGATATGCAGACATATTCTCCATGAAATTCCTCTAGACTGTTTTCTTTATGCCAAAATAAAAATCTGACTGCACTTAGTTTTCCATACTTATCTGCATGATGAGAGCCATTATATTTATCATTTTCCTTGTACCATAGCTAGGAACCTACTTAATTCGCAGTTTTGTAGATATTGCAGAAACACTGAAATCTGGGATTGTCTGCAAAATCCATGAAATGAACAAAAAGCAATAATCAAATGGTGACTCTTAGTGGGAGCCAGAGGTCCAAACTACCAGGAGGGGAAGGCACTGACTGGTGGGGCGGCACAAAGGGCAGCAGACAAAATAGTGGCTGCCCCTTCGTCCCTCCTCCCCTTCGGGGCCTCTCCTCCATCAGCACCAAGGAGCACGGCCACCATGAAATGCCCATGAAACTGGCTCTGTGCACCGTGAGTGAACTGCAAAAAATGCTGTGTCTCCCCAAAGATTGGTCCCTAGCCATAGCCAAATAAACTAGAAACACAAACAAAAATACTCACCATAAAATGTACTTTTGTTTTGAATGAAAATAGCCCCACACAAATTTTTCACCATGGCCAAGAGACCTTTTCTGGCTGTAAGAGTTCAGGGAAGTCTCCACATCCATTGGCTTCTCTGCAGAGAGCAGCAGAAGAGTGTCAATTAAAATAATGATTTGTTATTTACATCACTGTCTTGTAGGTGCTGCCCTGTGACCATCTCTACATTTCTCGTGGACCAGTAACAGCAGCCCACCCGAAATAAGAGTCTGTGGTCACAACCAATCTGAGGAATCAAGGTTAAATGTCTATTTATCTACCAATATGGTAAGTTATCTGGTCCGGTGAGAATTTTTACAATGAACTTGTATCTATTCCTCCTCTTCACTCTAGCTGTGGACGGTAGACAGAACTGTCCCTCACACTTTTTACTGGATCCTAGACACATCCAAATGTTACAGCTGCTGTGCAATTCTCTCCACCTGAAAATTCATTGTGACCAGTTATCAGTGTGAGGCCCAAGAAGTAACAGAAGGCTGTGACAGGTGCTATGGGATGGAGATTTCTAAAGAGCCCACAACTTCTCATTTTCTTGTTTACTGCTCATCTTCAGCATGATCTGTGAACATTACAGCAAGTAGATAGTGACAAAGACATAAGCCCGAAAACTGCATAAGGCTTGTGCAGTGGTTCCTGAAAGATAAGGCAGCCCCGCTCCTCCATTCCCACAGAATTCAACAGGACCTGAGTACTCAGCACTGTTCAGGATTGGCTGCCAGCTAATTAATTTTCACAAACCCTGTTAAAGTCTTAGGTGCTATGCAAGTAATATCCCTGTGTTTCAGAGGAAGAGGCAGACAGCTAAAGCAATTTGTCCAAACCACCCACAGTCAGAGATAAGATTAGATCACAGCAGTTCCTGTATCACAGTCTTGCTCAGAGACCGCTAGACCCTGACTTTCTTCAGCTTGTTACTGGTGGAATTTGAATTTCAGAGTTTTTTCAAGCCTCCCTTAACCAGCTCGCACTATGGTCTTGGCAGAGTGGCATTCCTCTTAGCTGTCAGGCCGAGTGACACAGTGCAGACGTGGCATGAGCTTCTGGAGCCAGGAGGAGGATTATATCATTAGCCTTGTACAAAATGTGCAGAACCATAGGGTTTCCCCTCACAACTTGCCATTTTTACTGTAAATAAACTGCTGACTGGCTGCTTTGCCCACAACCTTGGACCACCCAGGAGATACTTGCAAGTCCTCAGACAAGATATAAAATTGGCTTGGGGAGGAAGAGATCATCAAAGAAAAAATGTGTTAAAAGCCAGCTATATCTACACCACAATCTAGAATTCTTTATTTAATTGGCGACGTCTAGGGAAGTCAGACGCGTCCCATCTTCAGTCTTCTCCTCTGTCGGTGTCTTCAGGATTCTGGAGAGATTGCTGCCCTGTATTTTTGATAGGTTAGCTATGTTAGAAAACAGTAGATTTAGTGATGCAACTCTGGCATAAATATGTAAAACAAATTAAGCAGTTTAGAACTGTCGGGGCCCTAACAGGCAGCCTGGCCATGACTGATTGCCTAGTTGGCTAAACCTGCCTGACGGTCCACATGGCAGCCTCACCCAGCTAATGAGCCAGTTGGCCACTGTTAGGGCCACCGAAAATTGGCTGTTGGGGTGTTCCTAAGAGCCATAGCGCAGAAGCAAAGCAGAGCAGGGCAGGATCCAAAGCTAGAAAACCAAAAAGTACAAGATCCAGAGAGGCCAGTCTGCTGTAGCGAGCCTCTGGATCCTGTGATCTTTGGTTTTCTGGCTTCAGACACTGCTCAGCTCTGCTTCTAGCTCTGGCTCTTAGGAACTCTGTTTGCCTTGGGGAGCTTGGTCCCAGGCTCCGGAGCCTGGCCCGGCCCATGACTCAGCCCGCCTCTGGAATTCCCCCTCCGGGGTAGCGGTCCCTGACTCGGCCTGTGACTCAGACGCTGCCTCTGGAATTTCCCCTCACATTTGGTAATTTGAGCTCTAGCTCCTGCCCTTCCACTGTATGGTTGTGGGTTTCTTTAGCCTCCCTGTTTATAGCCCTCCCCTGGATGGTCTGCCCACTAGACCATCGAGTCCCTACAGCTTAACTGACCTGCAGGCTGCCAGAGGTGGACTAAAACGGGAGGCTGCTCTCCCAACAGCCTAACAGGGGCCAGCTGGTTCATCAGTTAGCACAGGGCTGCCAGTTAGTCTCTGGCAGGTTTGGGCTACTAGGCAATTAGTCCTAACTGCAGTCCTAATGCGCAGGGCTGCCTGTTAGTTCTCCTAACATGACCTTTGTTAAGATAATGCAGTTTCGATGCATTCGTGTGCCTTTCTGGTGATCACCTGTAAGAGTCAGGATAATGTCCTTGTAACAAACGTTCTACCGTTTGTCCTTTTTCTTCTGCTTTGAAGATTTCAGCAAGCATCAAGTTATTAGTATGGCAGTGACTTTGCAAATAAATTGATTTAGCACTAGTTGAGGAATGAAGACTATACTAACAGCTGTCTTAAGCCTCTGAGCACACCCAGTGTCTGCTAAATATTTCCCAGGCCCAGGCAAGCTCAAACTTCTCTGAATATTTTTCAGTTTAAAGTTTTGGGCTTTCTCCTTAACCGAGTTAACTTCTAAGCACCTAGAAAACAAGCAAGTAGGATCAAAATATATCAAGTCTGTTTTTAAGAAAAGCTTCACAAACCTGTCATTTCATTAATGAAGTCTGGGCTGAAAACCATCCACTTGTCATTATTTAATTGTGACTCCTGTGATCTTCAAATTGATTGCTTAGTAACTGGCAATTGGCATTTAATATGAGTAGGAAATTCAGATATTAAAAAAGACCCTGCTTGGGAAATATGTTTAATTGAGTATTTGGGAAATGAAAAATATTAAAGAGATGGGTTATATTTGCAAAGCAAAACTTAAGAGATCACTGTCATTTGAAGCTGTCTGTAATCTGACTAGAAAGAAAATTGTTTAATGCTAGTGCCGTCAGAAACTATTATCCACTGTGTAACCTCCATTTTCTAAGCAAACTGATGGAGAAGCTAGCAAAAAATAAACAAACAAGCAAACAAAAATCCCTCTGGGACCATTTGTCATCTACCTACTAGTGTCATCACCACTTGCATAGGAATGGAGGAATAGCCCAATAAAAAGTCTGTTAGAAGACATGGCATCATGAACAAGAGTCCCCACCTTTGAATAAAATATATGACTGATCTTATGGAAACACAATTTGTGATCAACTGTGAACAGCATTAATTAGATGATGGGATCTGAGGATTCATAACAGAACAACAAAATTAATCGATGTCTTTGCTTTGGTCACACCTGCCATGACAAGTGCTTCACAGGAAGCACAGCAGCCATAACTGAAAAGTCTTCCACCCACCCACCCACCATTCTTATTCTTTCTTCTAACCTGATTTGCTCTGTGGCTCAGGAGTAACTCTACTGACCAGGAGTCACAGGGGTCACATGTGGCCTTGTTCACCTATTTGCAGCGCTGCATGAAGGTCATCCTGTACCATACTCCCTGATGTTGTTGAGCTCTACAGCAGCAGTGGTTCGAGGACCTGTTTGGACTTAGTGCATTACACAAGGCCAGCAAAGACCCACAATGTTCATGATATCCTTTCCTAATGCATCATCCAAATTTGCTAATAGCTAGGGTTGGAAAGAGGTACTGGGCCTCCTCTCCCTTTGGGGCCATGAGGAAACCCAGTGGGCTATCAGGAGGAGTGACTATGGTGTTGCCCTGTGGGGTCAGGCCAACTCTCAGGATCTCAATAGTGCGCTGTTAGACAGGAGGGTGTAACACAATTGCACATATACAAACACACAAATAAATTAGGTGCGCACACACATGCACCACCCTCCCCCAAACTAGCCTAGGCACACGCATACCTATCACCAATTCAATCACATACACTATACACCCCAAAAGTTAGACAAAAATCAATCGTCCATACCTGCACACATATACAGATCACTAATTCATATATCATACACACACAACCCACCTACACATAGGTAAGTTCCTAACTCAAATGGCATGGTACATATATGTGTGCTTGGGGTACCTTAGATACTTGGGGGAAGGTTAATGTGAGAGAGAGTTAATGTGTAGGGAGTGAAAGTTGCCAGAACTGAGATTAGAACTGGTGGACTAGAGAGAAGCTGGCTGAGGAATTGAGGCTTGGAGTTACTTAAGATAGATTAGGGCTGGAAACTGAGGCAGACAGCTGAGATATTGGGGGGTGGGGCAGATAAGTGGTGGCAAGGAGGAGACAGCCAGGAAAGAGAGACAGAGAAAGGCAGAAACCTGGGAGCTTGGGGCTGGAAACAGGCTGACAGCTTAGACTGGGGTCACAGATAAGTGGTGGCAAGGAGGAAACAGTCAGGAAACAGACAAAAACCCAACTCCGGGTTTCAAAATAGCAGGTCTATTAAACAGACAACACCTTACACAGCCCCATGAAGTTATTGGTTCGCACACGCATGCGCACATGTGCGCATGCATGCACGCGCGCACACACACACACACACGCACACACACACAGGCAGCAGGAGAAAGAGACTCAGTGGAAGGGTTGGAGTCCAGGTAGGGAAGAGAAGCAAAGTCCAAGTCCTTGGTTGAAGAGGGGGTGGGGAGTGGTAGCTATCTATCCAGGATGGCAAGGGGTCCTTGTCCAGTAGGTGCTGTCCAGAGGGAGGATGCTGGCAGGGCCTCTGGGTGGATGGGTGGTGTGGCCTGGTGCTGGTCCAGACAGAGAGGGCGTCCCAAGGAGTCAGTCTTCACTACCACTTTTATGGGGCAGACTACCTCTGCTCTCCTATGGGGAGGGCCTGTCTAGGCAAGGTCAGTCCTGTCCCAGAGGGCTCCAGGTGTTCTT
>NW_017728992.1:163600722-163623650 GCF_001723915.1 Gavialis gangeticus | reverse complement strand
ACCCTTGAAAAGGCTACATAAAGCTGTCCATGTATAAACACAGGTTTAGGAATATAAATACATATTTTGTGAAAAGTCTGACCTTGTGATTTTCTTGTAGTCATGGAATAAGAGGGCTCTTGAACACATGAATAAAGGTCCTTGTACATGTGAGGAAATTGACCCCTGTAGTGTTTTAATTGCCCTTTTTAATTATTTAATTATGTAACAGTTTAACTAACAACCTAAAAGTTAAGCGGTCTCTAAGCCATGACCAAACTCCTGCACTAGCTGGTTCTCTTCCACTAAATTTGTAATGCCATTCTTGTCTCTCTCCCTCCCTCTCAACCAGACCTCACCTTGCATGTAACATGCACTGGCACTGGGAGTATGCACTGCGGTGTCAGCTGTTCTGGCTGTACAAAGCACAGCACATCTGAGGGCAATAGGTCTAGGGTCAAGTAGCAAGGATGAGCTCACTGGGGAGCCGAGTACACAAATGTAAATCAATCCTCTCAGGGTTTTGTGTATTTCAAGAGTTCTGGCTTAACAAGAAGGACACATGGTTGGCAAAAAACAAAATTGCTGCTTGTAAAGTGCCAGGCAGGGAACTTCAGACCCAAACAGGTTTCTGGTCAGTACAATCCCCATTCCTCCTTCCTGGAATAACCCAATACCCCTCTACACAGCTAAACTGAAGGCTTGTCTACGCAGGGAACTTAGTGCAGTGTAAGCCAGGGCATGTTTTTGGTGAGCACCTGGGGTATCTACACAATTAATTAGTGTGCAATAGCTAATGAGTAATAAATGTAACCAATTTCTCAGTGGAGAGGGTGTCTCTGACTTGACTGAGAATTAAGTATGGCCAGTAGGTGAGAACTACCCTAGTTTTCAGAAGCTCCATTTAGAGCAGTGATTCTCAGCCAGGTGCCCTGAGATCTTTTCAAGGGTGCCATGCAGTATTAGCACTGGTAGGTGTGCAAACAAGATTCGCAAGATAAACCCAGAGATTTCAAATGGGAATCTATAATGTTAAAAACATTCGGACCTGTTGTGGGTTTTATGAGTTATCTAGAACAGAAGAATCGTTCTATTACTTTTCTGTAGTCAAAAAAGTAAGTGAAAACTAAGAGCTTATATTTTTCAAGGGGTGCCCCAAGCCTAAAAAGATTGAGAGCCACTGATTTAGAGGCAGTAAGACAGCTGATTATTCCCTCTCTTCCCTTACTCTCCCTCTACCCTGGCAGGCTTCAAAAGATTCATAGCAAGATTTTGTCTAATTTCTGAGCCGAGACTGGGGCCAGCACTACAGTCAGCTTTGGACACTAACATAATATATATTTAATCCCACTGTTACCCCATCACACTGTTACCCATATCACACATGGACAGTAATCTGCTGTTTGACTAGCTTAATTTTTATTTTCCAGCAGAAGTGAGAGACTTAGACATAAATAATTCCTAGAAAGTATCTTGTATGTATTGGTCTTTATTTAATAATTTTACCTCCTTGGTTTAGTACAAAACATTATTCTTTATTCCTACCTAAGAGGAGGCCACCATGCTGTTATTAGGTCAATTGCACCATGTGTTTAAAATAACTGAACAGGAGCACAAGCTGAACCAGAAGGTTCATAGTTTAAGTGGGCAGATCCCCAGGGCTATTTTTAAATATTAGGGTCAGGGTCAGGTTGCACTGCTGCGTTAACATGAGTGTTAACTGTGGGTGTCAGCCCTGGACTTAGACTGACATCCTGGCTCTGAAGGCACAGTCATCTGGTAATGAGAGCCAAGGACCAAGACAAATGGGAGGAACTGAACGGATACTTAAGACACGTCCATGAGAAGTTAGGTCTTTTGTTGTTCAGGGCTTATATTGTAAACCTGACAGAAGAGCTTCCATTTCATTTATAGGCACCTCTTTGCAATAGGACACACTTTCCGTGCCAGAGTTTCCCAAACCTCTGATACCTAGGGTGCAGTCTTTTTCTGTATTAAAATCGATAGCACATTTCATTCAGTGGTCTGAAGGCCTGATCCTGCTCCATAGGGATGGCACACCCAGGGCCTCATCCAGTCCACTGCGTTGCCAGCATGCTTAGTAAGTCCGCGGTGGCACACCCTTTGGGAATGTTCTTCTATGACTTTCATTCCTTTTGTCCCAGTAACAGGCTGGTCTGTTCCATAGAGAGGGAACAGTCAGCTCTGTTGAGAGCCTAGCTGCAGAGCACTTGGGTAGGCAGGGAGTGTCTTGCTAAGCTAAGAGCTTTAAATAGCATCTAGAAAAGAAAGCAAGAGAGGAGGAAGCAAGTTGTGAATGCAACTGGCTGTTACAAGAAGGGGGTCAGGATGCTTTGCTGGGAACCAGAGCCAAAGGATTCCTCCTTGAGTGCCTGGGACAAGGCAGAAGGTTTTTGTTTTGTTTGCTTATTTGTTGGCCTGTTTGTTGCCTAAAGACAGTGTTCCTTGAGAGGATTGGCTAAGTTGCTCCTTGGTGAGTAAAGCCTGCCTGCAGAGGCCAGCAGGCTAGGGACCAAGCTTACAGGCCATTTTTCCATTCTGCCCCCACCTCCCCTTCACTTAAGTAGTCAGTGCAGTGGCATGGATTGCAAAACCACCTCTGGATTAGCACAACCTGGATTGCTATACCTAACCCACTGATTCTGCATATACCAGACGTTTATATATCCCTTTCCAGCCTTTGTCATCCTGTATGCAGTTTGCTGTTTACCTTAGATTTGTTTCTGTAATATTGTTTTCTTTCCTGTGTTCTCCTTCTGTGATATAGGCATATAACTCTCTCAAGTGAAATTGCTCTGCATGTTTTCCAATTAACTGTCCAGTTCTGCAAAGTTCTAAGTGGGTTCAACTCTCAGTGAATTTAGGAAGATCTGAGGGTACTGAGCCCTCAGGACTGGTCCCTGCATATCATTTTTATTTGTTTATGCTCATTTCAATATTGTCTGTAGATCTTGTTGGGTTTTACAGTCAATAATACCTCACAAAATCTGAAAAAATATCTTTAGATATTGTATTCTGTATCTTTTATATTTTTACCCTTCTCTTCTATTGCAAGGGACCATTACATAAAAGAGAACCTTGCTTTTAAGCATTTATCTGTATGTGCTCCTTCTTCCCCATCAGCTCTGAAAATCTTTCATCTGTGACGTCATCTCTGCTCATCCAGCTGATTGTTTTATATTTATATTTAAATGCCTTTAACAATCAGTCACAGGTGAAGGGAAACCCTGGACGTCCAATGGCTAATGCAATAGTGACTATGTGTTAAACTTTGGGTAGGACTGTAATCTACTATGGATGACCTTGACACATTTGTAGATGGTGGCTGAGCAGGCTTTGATACGTAAGCAATCCAGCCTTTTTGCCTCTTTTTTTTTTTTTGGATTAATTAATGCCATTTCTGAGAAACTAAGTAACTTCTTAATTTTGGTGGGATGGCATGGTGGGGTGGGGTGCTTACCTCCTCATGCAGGCTACAGCAGCACTGACATAGCTGCTGTTGCCTCAGCCCAAGCTCCCTCAGTACAGTCTGCAATAGTAGTGCAGGTTCTCCAGGGGTTGCCATTTTGGTGACCCCTGAATCAACACCTAGAGCCAGTGCCCTGGTTGCACCCCCCTCCCAAGTTATGCTACTGTTTGTCAGAGATCACCATGAGTTACAGGAACACAGCTGGGGCCTGGACTGCTCCAGGGTTAGTACAGCGTTTCCATCCCCAGGTGGTCGGTGCAGTCTGCCACTGCTTCCAGCTTTGTTTGGGTAGTGGTGGTGGAGGTGTTCCCTGACTACTTCTTATTCAAGCTTTTGTCTGGAAGTAGGAGCCTGTGGGGACAAATTAGTTTGGTTAGGAGCCTGATGAGACAAGGGTGCACTTTCTAGTTCATTGTTTCCCCAAGGATGGGGCTGGGCCTTTAGGGGGAGAGGGCACAAAGGACTAGCAGAGAAAGAGCAGCAAAGACCATATAAATGAATGTTTTGAGGAGGTGGAGCAGAGTGCTGTATTTTTCATTACTCTGAGATCTAACCCTCCGCTGAAGAAAAAGGTCTTGACCTCAACTGAAGGAAAAGGTCAGGCTGATGGGTCAGAACCCAGGTCACAGTGACTGCCGGGAGACTTTGGACGTTTTTGTTCGCTGAGTTGTCTGAGTAGATTTTGAAACTTCCTGTTATCTGAGTCTGTGTGCACATGTGGTGTAAATTTAAAAAAAAAACCCCTGGTATGTTGGCCTGCCACTTATTTAAAATAGCTGAAAGAGCGATACTCTCAAATATTCTAATCACTTGCATTATTCCTGCTGGTAGTCTTGCTTGCTTCCAGATATTTTGGAAGGAATTACAACTATTTGTACTATCTGGCATTCACCAAGGACACGCACTACAGCAGACTGTATATCATTTGAGGTGGCGTAAGTATGAGGCGTGTCCTCCTACAATTACCCTGCACCTCACGTAGGTCTTTTCAAAGTGCCACAGACAGTGATCATCAGCCCTAGTGATTTGCCTCACACAGTGGCAGAGTTTATGCTGGAATTCAAAGCAGCAAATAGACTATTAAAGAAAGCAGACATGATGCAAACGCATTTTCTGTTTTGGTTGCAGCTACTGTATTTCACAGTGTAAAAGTCGTCCCCATTTTTCTGATCCAAAAAGTTAGGATTTTTGTAGATCCAGTATATAAATTGACCTAACTTTATGGATCAGAAATATGGGATCAACTTATGCTAGCCCTTGAACACCCTCACTGCGGGCTGGGTACCTGGGTGGATCCATGCTGCAGCACTGCTCGCAGGGGACAGGGCTGGATTTGGCAGGAGCACCCGGCCAAGGGGCTTCTCCATGGTGATGGCGAAGCCCGCAGGCTGCACTTGGGCCAGGCTCTGGCCCCGTGGCCTCCAGCGACGGGGATGCCATCTCGTGGTAGGTGAAAAAGGTCAGGCTGGGTTGAGGCCAGGCCAGGGTTTTGCCAGGGCCAGGGCCAGACTGGGGCAGCACTGAGGTTCAGGTAAAAAATATTGATACGGTATATAAGTCAAGGTGAAAATTGAAAGGTAAATATTTTGGCTTCAAACCTCGACTTATACACTATGAAATATGGTAGGTGTCATTCTTTGTTAATTGTCCTGCCCTCATTTGTATCTCTGAACTGAAAGCTCATTGGGGAAAGCATTTTGTTTTTTGCCTTCTGGTTTATACAACATTTCCCATATTATAAAAATGTTGTATGCATTTATGTGGCCAGTAACTATTTTGGCAAATAAATTCTCTCTTAAATAAGGACATGGGTTCACAGGGCTACAACAATGGAAACAGACTTATTTTTGTTTGTTTTCTTGGTAAGTTAAGGCTCAGTCCAGTTAGGTGCTGAACTAGATGTTGAAGAAATTGGACCACTTCCTTTAGCACAACCTATTGTTTGCTTTTTTTTTTAAATATAATGATTTTCACTTGTGGACATTATTGAAAATAAATTGCCTGGTGTTTATGACTGGATGATACCTAAAAGCAACAGGAAATCCAAATGATAACCTTACAGACTTAGTGCATTTGAGCTAAATCACCAGCTTGTGATCTACATTGTTTGCCCATTACCTGGAGCAACCAGGGAGGAAGGCTGGCTTGAGGATGCTCATTTTACCTGGTCTCCTAGCTGGCCCACAGAGGAAGCAAACTGTGATAGTCTCACTGGGAGCTTGTAGATGTGCTGTGAGGCTGCTCTGACATGCTGTAATTACAGCGTGTTGGAGCATACTCGATTAACTGGCAGGGGCACAGTAATTGCTGAACTCCAGCCAGCCTCTGCATCTCATATATCAGTATCCCTGCACTTCAAAATGGTGGTGGGGGCACTTTTACTAAAGCTCATTGAATAAGCTCATTGAACTTCAGTTCAAATGTCCCTGCCACCATTTTGAAGTGCGGGGACACTTACATGAGATGCTGTTGCGCTTTAATTAGAGCAGCTCTTGGAGTCACTCTAAAGCGTGTCCTCCCACTCCCAAAGCATGTGTAAAAGTGCCCCCAGTGCATAATCCCTGACATGCTGGGGTAACTATGCTGTTGGGAACATTGCCTGGGAATGAAGTCTTTAGTAAGCTTAATTTTAAAAGAAACAGGAGAGCTAATTAAATAACCTAAAAGGGAGTGGGGGGAAGAAATTTAAAATATTTAGACTGTGTATTGAGGGAAGGTAAGCAATCTACACTTGAGTCACAAAAGCTATTCACATCCCTTGGTATATGAGGCAGGAGGTCAAGAAGGAAATCACTGTAGCTAAACTACCCAGGGCAAGACTTTTAGTCAAGTGAAAACAGAAGTTTTTCAAAAAGTGGAAATGCCTCCCACAGGATACCAGAGACCAGAACATGTCATGATCCTCAATACATTAAACTGAAATTAGAAGGATAGAGGGGGAATGTAAAAAGCAAAATGCAAGTGGTACTAAAACAAAGAAGGAATTCTGTACTTACATGTGAAATGGAAGCCAGACCGTGTGTCAAAATCAGCTTTGTTGCTGAAGAGCAAACACTGCAGACAAAGTCATGGAGAACCAGGCCCAAATTCTGGGTTATTGAAGTTGCAATTTGTAATCAGTTGGATCAAAAGCTTCTGAGAGGATCAATTTACTCACAATATAAATCAGTACAAGATTATTCATGACTGACAAACATAATCTAGCCTTACAGGATGGCCACAAACCTTAAAAGCTTTTGGTTCAGAATGTCTGAGCCTGCAAGCTACTGTCTCTTAATTAATACTATTTTATCTAGGGGTGATGAAAGCAAGTTTGGCTCTGAAAGTTTGTCTGCCTGAGGGCTATGGATCCAAAGGATTACTCAGTACAATAGTTTAAACTCAGCTTGAGTCAAAAAATATGTCAGTTAATATTTTCACCTCTTGGCTTGTAGGGAAAATAATCAAAACCTGTTGTTCCGGACTGGTACTCACGTCTCACCTAACAAAATTCTATCAGTGCAAGGCAACACTGAATTCTCATGCTGTGACATCACGTGCCCTACATTGGCTCCTCCATCAGGCTTGAAAAAAATCCCAAGTCCTTTGCTGTCCAGTATCACAGGAAAAGACAGACCTATGAAGAACAGAGTGGCCAATGAGCTTTGGAAGGAGCTGTACTGTGTTTTACTGGACACTTGCTCACACATGAAAAACCCACAGAGTTTTGCGTAACTTTTAATTTCAGAGACAGGCAGACCCCTGTCCAGAGCTGGGGGAATGAGGCCGAGCAATGAGCTGAACTGGAGAGCTGTGTCAGGCAAAACTGCAGACGTGCAGGTGTAATACCAACCTTTCACACCATAAATTCAATTATTTATTAGAAACAAGTGTTACATAGCTCTGCAAAGACTCACCCTGCAATAGAAAAAATTCCTAGATATACACACTCAGCAGCCAGGAGCTCTCCTAAAGTGGTATCCTTAAATGGCTTTTCATTACATGTACTTTGTACTATATTTATAAACTCTTCTGATAAGGCAGCAGCACTCTTGTATCAGAGACATCAGAATGCAGTGACCTTTTTTATTAATAGAGTCAAATCACACAAGCAGAAATCCACTAATGTTAAAAGTCAAAGAAAATATTGCCTGTACAAGAACAGCACTGTTTGGCCTGGGGATTAAATATGCTTTCTAAATCATATGCTAAAGAATGCATTAAAATTGTTTGTAATGTAAAATACTACCCAGATCTCAAACTTCTTACTTGGTAATATTCCCTTTAGCCTGCCCTGACCTTAATGTCTCTGATACAAAAGCACTTATTGCTTTAACAGAAGAGTTATAAATAAAGTACAAAGTACATGCAATGAAAGGTCATTTAAGGATACCAGCTCACAGGGGCTCCTAGTTGACAAGTACATATATCTTGATTTTTTTTTTGTATTACAGGGTAATTCTTTGGAGAATTATGTAACACTTGCTTCTATAGAATTTATGTACGATTCATTGACGCTGGAATTACTTGCATTACTGAAGACTAGTCAGCTGAATAACTGTTGAATGATCAATTCCATTATAATAACAGTTGATCAACTTAATGGGATCCCAGTCAACCAGATGGACTCCTATACTGTGCTGGTGCTTGTAGTAGTTGCTATTAGAATAATGCATTACATAGTTGTTATTCACTATTACTGTTACACGAGGAAATACATGTTGTAATTTGTTCCTCCCTAACTACTATATAAATGTCTCTAAGTACCTGATGAAACACGAACAAAAAACCTGTTCAGGGACAGGCTCATTTTATAAAGACATCTGCCACCTAGTGGTCAAATCACGTCTCTTTAGAAGGATATCTAGCTATATAGACACTTAAAGGGAAGTCCAGAGGGTTTGCAAGGGCATGTTTATTTAACAAAAAATTAATCAAGTGCATTTTGATATGCGCGTGCTCTGCTGCACACAGTCGCGGGGCACGCTGGTCCCCGTCTGGCCACGGGGCTGGAAGCGAGGGCGCCAGCGCGGGTGGGGCCAGAGCAGGGTGGCCCCCTCTCTCTCTGCTGCGACATCCCGGCCCGGCTCCGTAGAGCCCGCGCAGCTGTGCCCCGGGCTCCCGCCATCCAGCTCCGGGCCCCGTCGACACTGGCCCCGGGGCACTGCCCGACTCTTACTGGCTCCTCACCCGCCTGTCCGGCCCTGGGGGCACGACCCGGTGGGGACGTGGCCCGGGAAGGCGGCGCAGAACTCCCGTCCCGTGCCTTGAGGCTTAGGGTAGCAACGGCCCGGCTGCGCTCCCGCAGGAAGCTCTGGTGGTGCTACCACCCCGGGGGCAAGGCCCGGGCCGCCTGCGCCGCAGGGCCCAGCTGCAGCTCACTGCCCGGCCCCAGGAGCAGGAGCGGAGCCGCGGCCGCTTTTCTGCTCCCTAAGTTCCTGCGGCTGAGAGGAGCCCAGGGGCCCTGAGGAAGCTCCTGGCCAGCCCCGGGGGCAGCACGGGACACCTCCCGAGGCTGCTGGGGGTGGCACGACCTGGCAGGGTCCTGGCCCAGGGCACGGGAAGCTCGGGGAGGCCACAGGAGCTTTCGGAGGGAAAAAGCAGCTGTGGCTCCACTCCGGCTCCTGGCGCAGCCTCCAGCCCGTCCTGGAGCTGTGGGGTGAGCTGCTGGTAGTCCGCTGAGCCCTGCGGGCTAGGAGGGGCTGGGCCGTGCCCCCGGGTGGTGGCAACCCCCGGGCCGCCCATGGGGTGGGAGGGGGCAGCCAGGCCTCTGCTGCCCCAAGCCTCAGGCGCACAATGCAAGCTCCGCACCACCTCCTTGGGCTTCCTGCCTCCCGGGCCACGTCCCCAATGACTCGTGCCACCCCCAGTGGCTCCAGGAGCCCCCCGTACTGTCCCTCAAGCCTGACAGGCCCTTCCCCCGCAGCCCCCAGCCTCCTGACGGCAGCAGGAGCTGCCGGAGTGCAACCGTGGTCATGAGGCTTCCTACAGCAAGGGCCTGGGTAGCTCCCCCCTTGCAACCCTTCCTGCCAACCCAACAGCCACAGCCTCCTCTAGACACAGTAACACATCCCACACATCCACAGGTCCCCACAAAACCCCACATCCACACACACACCCATACCCCCCAACACTGCTGCACACCCCACACACTATACAAGAGTAAGACTACATTTTGAGCTATTATGCAGTCACTTCTACATAGAAAGCACAAACACACAGGTATCAGGACAAAATATACTTTTAATTGAATTAAAATATAATATGGGTATTTGATTTTTAGTACATAATTTGTTTTTTTTCCAGTTTTAAGAGAGCAAACCCCCTTCTCCAAAGGAGTACTTCCAGGGGCAAGGGGAGGGACTTCTGGTGGCAAGGGTCAGAGGTCAGGGGCGGGACTTCCAGTCCCAAGATGACGACCAGGGGGTGGGGCACCTGTCAAGGGGCTGGGTTAGCCATGCAGCCTTCCACAGCTTGCCAAGACTCGCTAAGTGACCCTCTGCCCCAAATAATTGCCTACCCCTGGGCTAGAGAGCCATCACTAGGAGGGAAGAAGGTGGGTACATTCAATAAAGATTTCTGTTCTGTATGTGAAAAAAGGATGATATCACTGTATCATATGAAGATGATGAAATATTTTATAGTCCATTACTAAGCAAACAGGATATAAAACCACATCTACAAGGGGTCTACATTTAAATGAATAGGCCCAAAAGTCCTAAAAGGTCTGGCTAAAGAACTCTCTGACCTACTAATCAACTCGATGTGTAGCAATGACCAAATAAACCAGTCAAATGTTGGGCTGCTCATACCATGCTCCTGCCTGCACCCGCCCTGCACCCACCAGTGGTCCCAACCCCAGCCAGCATGCACAGCTTCCCCATGGGGCGGCTTCTGCTGCTGCTCCAGCCTCCCCAGTTCTGCTTGGTTGCCTTTTGCCTCCAGCATCTCCTCTTCCGCCTGTCCCTGCTGGGCTGCTCTGGGCTGGGGGAAGCTGCAGTCAAGCGGCTCTTGTCCCAGCACGTGGGGCTTCAGCTTCTGCTCCCAGCTGCCTTCCACTCATTCAGCTGCCTGCAGGTGGCTGCTCATCATGCTGGGTGTGCAGAGTGGGTGGAAGGCCGTTGGGAGCCGGAGCTGGAGCCCCATGCGCTGGGAGGAGCTGCCTGGCTGCAGCTTCCCGCTCTATTGGAGTGGTGCAGCAGGGGCAGGTGGAGGAGGAGCCACTGGATGCAGAGGGAGCAAAGCAGCACCTGGGTGGCTGCAGCAGGAGCAACCCCACCCAGAAGCTGTGCACACTGGTTGGTGCCAGGCCTGGGGCTGGGACCAGGGCCAGGGTGATGCCATCAGCAGGCACGGGGCAGGTGCAGGCAGGAGTGGGGCACAGGCTGCTCAGGCCAGGCTCAGTCCCATGTGGAGTGCCACAGGGGCAGCCATGGGCCAGATACAATCAATTAGTGGGCTGAAACCAGCCCATGGACTGTATTTTGCCCACCCCTATTCTTGATTTATTCAGTTCAATGATCTCACTCCAGTAACCACTTCTGCTACTGTCTGACGTAGGATACTGGGTTGGATGGACCACTGGTCTGACCCAGTATGTCACTCCCTATATTCTTAATATTAACTTAAGATCTGACTTAGAATATGAGGGAAATCCCATAAGATAAGGAAAGTACCAATATTATAACAATATGCAAAAAGGACAAGAGGAGTGACCTGGGCAACTATAAGTCAGTTACCTTGACATTAAATCCAGATAAAATAAGGAGAAAGCTGAAATGCAATTAATAATGAATTAAAAGAGAATATGATTAAAGCCTAGCAGCATGTCTTTTTATGGAAAAAATGGTCAGGACAAGCTATGTAATTCTTCGGGGAAATTACAAGTTTGGTTGATAAAGGTAATTGTATAGATATAATGTAATAAACGTCAGCAAGACATTTGCACAACAGTCTGATTAAAAACATTAGTACTAGGTGGTATCAATAAATCACATGTTAAATAGATTAAGAACTGGCTAGCTGACAGTTAGCAAAAAAATAAAAAGTTGTCAATGGAGAATTGTCATCAAATAGAGGCATTTCTTATGAGGTTCCTTGGGAGAAAAACTCAGTCTGAAGTTACTCAACATTTTCATAAATTATTTGGAAGTAGATGTAATATTATTCCTAATAAAATTTGCAGATGACAGAAAGATAGGCAGAGTAAATAAATACTCATAAGGACATTGCAGTCATATGGAATAGTCTGGAGCACTTGCTGGAAACAATGTGTTTTAACAGACTGTTTGCGAAGTTACACATCTAGGAACAAGGAAGGTATACCTTACATACAGAATAGGGTTGTAAAACAATGTTTTCAGATTCAAAATAGTTTGAAAAAGGTTTAGGGTTCATAGTGATAAACAACACAACCTGAGTTCCCAATACATTGCTGTTAGAAAGGGCAAATGCTATGACTGGTTGTATAAGAGGAGGATTAGTGAGGTTATTTTGCTTCTGTGTACAGTGTTGGTTTCACAGTTACTTGAGTGCAATGTCCAGTTCTGATGTCCATGTTTTGATGTCTTCTAATCAGACTGGATGCCTTTCTGAATAATAAATTGCATTTGGTTAGAGCAGTGGGGGCCAACCTTTTTCACAGGTGTGTCACAAAGCCCCGCCCCGGCCCTGAGTACCACTCAGATTCCTTTCCCTTACCCAATCTGCTGCTCTGTCTCCTGCTGCCTGCCCTGTGCTCCCTGTCTGATCTTCTGCTTTTGCATTCTGCTCCCTCTCCTGCCATTGTGTTACTTGTCCTCTCAGTCTGCATGCCACCTGCAGAGGCTGCCTGTGCAACTTGTGGCATCTTTGCCACACCTTGGCCACCCCTGGGTTAGAGCATATCAGGTTCAATATGGAGCTATGTGGGAGAAATTTAATGAAATGATACCCAGCATATCCAGCTAGGTAATCTAATGATCTCTGCTGCCCTGAGATGTTGAATGAAAAATACCTCTGAAAGTGAAGTCACTTGAAGGTAGGGTGTTTAAATATGGGTTTAGGAGCCTAATTGATTAACCCAAATGTGGCAGGTCCCTGACTTACCTCAGTGCAGCAGCCCCGGTGGCCAGATCGCAACTAGCACAGCTACTTGCTTCTCTGCCGGGGAGCCAGGCCCTGATTGGACCATGACCCTGTGGCCACATGGTGAAGAGTGGCTCAGAGACTGGGAATGTAGCAGGAAGTGTCTGGGTGCCGGAACTGGAACCAGATGCGCTCCCTGCCTCTGGGAGCACCCTGCTGCCACTGTCTTTGCCAGCTGGTGAGCCAAGGGATCTGGTCCAGTCCTGTCTAAGCCTAAACAGGGCCAAAACAGAGGCACAACCAGGCTCCAGACAGAAGACTGCCCTGAGAGAGCTGGGCACAGCTCCAGTAGCCCACCCAAGGCCAGACCCACTTGTTAGGACTGGGTAACCTGTACTGGAGCAGCAGAGCCAGCCAGCCTGTGCAAGACATGAACCTGCTACAATTAAGGTTATCTGGGAATGGGAGAGGGTGGCCTGGAGGGCACCCAACAAGGGTGAACCCTGGAGGGACAGCCCATAATGTCTCAGCCTCCTGGCAGTTCAGTCGTGTACCCGAAGTGCACCATTGGGGGACACTGACCACTTCTGGCCATGAGCAGGCTCCAGCAGAGAACACCAGGAGTACTTGGGACACCTGGCCAAGAGGCAGGAAGGAAAAGCCTCTGGGAAAAGGGGTCCAGATTGCAAAAAGGGAATGAAGGGTCAAGGCAGATCCTTAAGCCCTGACATTCAGGAATGAGCAGGGGAACAATGCTCTGGCCACCACTCAGCGTGAGCCATGTTGAGTTATGTTGTTTTTCTTTTGTGTTAGCATTTTTTCTCTAAGAGTAACAGGTCACGGCAAGCTCCCATTACGCTGGAGCTTCCTCTCAGTGTATCAAACCACCTGCAGTGACATCAAGGCGTAGCCTGGGAACTATGATAAGTTAACACCCAAGTGGAAAGGGGTCTAGGGGAGGAGAAGCCCCACAGAAGACGCACCAAGGAGGGTGTCCCTGAGCCAGTAAGAACCACTGAGCAACATCACAGAGGTATGGATAACACCCAAAATTGTAGCACGAGAGTAGGCTCAGGGGCAGTCCACCCCCAGGTGGCAGGGTAAGGGCCTTTCACACCAAGTTTGAAGGCGCTGGCTTTACTATTAAAAAAAAAGACAAGTAGTGAGGATAAAGAGCTATTCTTATTATTGGTGCAGTAGGAGTACTTTGAACAACCCAAGTCTCTGATTGTGGGAGTCATTGAAACATACTTTTCTCTTGCTCCCACAGAACTAATTCCTGTTAGCAGGAGTGGTCCCCACAGAATGAGCCAACTATGTCTTAATGGGTTTCCAGCTTTTATACTTTGTGGGCTGCTTTGTGAGGGAGAGATCCTCTCATTAATTCCCACAGATTCTCCTGTCCCTTCCCCATGTTTCTCAACATAGTTCACTCTGAGGACAATCAGGAAGTGGTAAGCAGGTCACTGGATGGATGCTGATAGATTTTGGCGTAAGAACCACACTACTAGGACAGCTTGTGTATATCAAGCTTATTATACAGATGAAAGTTCCTTAGAATCACTTCTTATTAATATACCAAGGATGCCTAAAATGCATGATAGAGAGAAATCCTACTGACACTACATTATAATGCTTTCCAAGGGTAAAAATTCCTCACCCAGTTCCCGGGAACAACCTTTCAAGACATCAGCTCTGACAAGCTGCTTCCTGGAACCTTGTGATTTTGCTAAAGGTCCTTCTAGAACAATGAACCCCGGCTATATCCAACAAGTACAAGGCTGGAAGGACAGACACTGTTGTCAGCGTCACTGTCCAAACCACCTCAAATCAGACCCCCAGAATACATCACTTGGGAAGAGAATTACAAGGGAGTCCTTTGCCTCTTATTAGCCCCTTTCCTACTACTGGACATGTGATAAATATGTAGAAGGAGACTGGGTTGCAGGCATCACAGTGGGCATGGTGTTCTCTAGCTGATGAACTGGTAATTGTTTACTTATTTTCCTGGTAGCCTATGTTCTCTGGAGAAGACACCTTTGAATGGTGGAAGTGTTGAACCTTGACCTGCTATGGTCAGATTCTGAGAATTAAGGACTTTGGTTTCTGGACGTCAGTGTCTTGGAGGTAGTATTCCAGGAAGCCAGTTGTAACTGGACAAGGATAGGGAGAAAACTTCCAAACTTAGACTAGCAGCATTGCTGAAGAGGCATGTTGCCAAGGCAGAATTCAGACTTGTGCTACAGACATCAATTGTACACTTGCCCTACAACTATAAAGGAAGTCACTCAACCAGGCACATCTTGTGTGATAACTTTGCAAAGGTTATTAAGCAATGTTTTCAACTGGACTCTTAAAATAGCAGCCTGTAGGCAGGGTAACACTGAATTCTCATTTACCATCCATCTTACCAATTTAGTTAACATTAGAGGACCATGTTCATTCCTGGTTTATGCCTGTATAAACCAGAATGCATGGGGCCTCCTGTTTGAAAAAATGCACTATGTGGGGAGGTTGAAACAGAAAGAGGATGGTGCTGCTTGGGGAAAAGGCTTAGCCCTGCAGCCAGGAAGTGCAGTAATTGAACACATTCTTTCTGCAGATGCTCTTATGAAGTTCTAAGTATAAATTAAAACTTCCTTTTCCAGGTATAACTTTGGAGGGAGGGTGGCAGTGGAAACAAGACTGTCCCTAGAAGTGGCTTCTTGGGATGCAAAGGTGTGACTGGGAAGCACAAACACAAATGGAGTCCTGTTAGTTGAGCCACTAAATCCTCCTGATTGCGTTTGGAATGGTTATAAATAGAATCTAACATTTTGCAGTAGTGATACATGACAGTTAGAAAACCCAAGAGCTATGTGGAATCTGAATGTGAAAAACCCTTGCAAGATGCTTGGCAACTGGTCTAAATAATTTATTAACATTTTCCTGAAAATACGTATTGATGACTTTCTGCTTCTTCCAATATGAAAATGTTTCACCCAGATCTCAGGCTCTTGATTCAGTTCTATCCTCAGGCAGGAAATGTTTTCAAATGTTCTTATGCCTGGTAACTGCTATTCAATACTAGCAGGACCTTGTAACTAAAAGCTCTGTTTTTCCATAATGCCCAATAATGAAACTTTTGTCAAAAGTGAGTTAGGGCAAATCAATGACCTAGCCTGTCCTTATTACTTATTTGGTAATGTGTATACATACATGTTGGCTATTTAGGACCCTCCCAAATTCCCTGTCCTCCTCTGTCTTGCTGATAGCAAGTACAAGTTTTCCTTGATTTATGTGAGTTCTTTATATGCAAATTTGCTCTTCTGTGATGAGCATATTTAGACCCATAATTTGTTATATGCAAGGTAAATTTGCTCTTATGCAATCAGCATAGACACCCTGCCGCCCAAGCAGGTAAGTTTGTGCGGGGAGGGGGAAGGACCATGGACCCACTCACCCCAGCCCCAGCTGCAGCAGCCCCAGGAGTGGCCAGCTCCAGCTGCCTACAGCCGCTGGTCTGCACCATGCTGCACTTGGGTTCCACTTGTCTCCACTCACCTCTGCTCCTGGGCTGCACTGTGCCCTGGTGCAGGCAGCTGGTGCCAGCTGCTCCTGGAGCCGCTTCAGCATGGGTTGGTGTGAGTGCTGCGCCCCGCCCCGCGCCACCCAGGGCTCTGCTTGTCTGCACTCATCCCAGCCCGTGCTGGAGTGGCCCCAGGAGCAGCTGACACCAGCTGCCTGCACCATGACACAGCACAGCCCAGGAGCAGAGGTGAGTGGGGACAAGTGGAGCCCAGGCACAGAGGGAACAGGTGAAGCATGGTGCAGACCAGCGGCTGCAGGCAGCTGGCACCGGCCGTTCCCTGGGCCACTGCAGCCAGGGCTGGGGTGAGTGCTGATCTTTTCTCTCTGCTTTGCTGCCTTGTGCAGCCCTGGGAGCAGCACCCCTTCCCTAGTCCCAGCCTCACTCCCTCCCTCCCTCACGGCCAGGGGAACGTATCCCTATTTGTTACATTGTAAAGTGGGTTTGCTTTATGCAAATTCAATTTATGCGCCGTTCTCCGGGAACGCATGTACAGGATAAGTCCAGGGAAACCTGTAGAGGGTTTAGCCATGTAGCCTCCTAAAGTTGGGGGAAGCTGCTGAGGCAGTTATCGCTGAAGAAACTGGGGCAAGTCTTGCCAGTGCTGTAAAAAGCCCTCATTCTTTGAGACCTGAATATGGGGAGCCATCTCTGTCCCACAAAGAACAGCAGAATAAGGACTACAGATGAATAAGACACATGAGGCTCAAGCCCATTGGCAAAAAAAACTAGAGAGGAGCAGAGTTAGCATGTGGTGAGGGCTGGGAAGTTGGGGGCACGCTGAGGAGACCTATGCCTCTCCTCCCCAAAGAAGCTTGTAACATGAGAGCATGTGGATGTGTTTATGAAGAAAAGACAGTTGGGGTGCATGGGACGAGAGCCATATGACCCACCAAGAAAAGGTTGACGAGAAAGGGAAGCCTCCTTCACTCAGCGACGGCAGAGTGGGAAGTTTAGCGGGCTGATGCAGTGACTGTGAGGTCGGGGTAGCACAATGCTCCTTTGGGCAGAGAGAGGGCAGTAGCCCATCAGCATTCTCCTGCTCCTGGCTGGAGTCCATTGGTGAATCCCTCCCAGAAGTTTTGTCTGCCTTACAGGGTCTTGTCATGTGTAAACATGGTTGCAAAGGCTTGAGTTAGCTGACCCTAATGTAGACAAGTTGTGTTTGGCAATGTGCCAGCCAGACAATCATAAATAAAGCCTGTGGAGGACTCTCAGGGCTTTAGATTCACAAGCCCAACAAAATTCTGGTGTTATCCTTCTCTGGTGGAAACCAGGGTGGAAGACCTGGTGGCAGAAAGTTTGCCCAGAGCTGGGGAAGTATGGCACAAATTACTTAAAACCTCTCCTTAGTCAAAGGAGTCCTGATCTATCTGCCATGGCCCGGAGAGGGGTATAGCTGGCCATACAGGGGAATGTGCCGGTCATCTAGAACATGTACCAGGTTAGTGCATCCCTTCTGAGACTACCTGCAAGAGATACCAAATGGTACCACAGTGCTTCAAGGGAGTTTACTGTCCAGTTGCTTTGTGTTCCTGTTTTGTTCTACCAGCTGGATTTCTGACTAGACTATAATGCACCATGCTGAGAGAGGTGCATGATGCACCCTTTCCTCTCACCAAGAATGGAGAAAGTAGTGCATGATGGAACCATTAGTTTGGTCAGGGATCACAGGCTCCAGAAGAGAAGGGCCTAAGGAATTCAAACCACAGCAGTCATGAGGCATCATGTCTGAGGCCAAGACATGAGCCACAGCTAGGGCGAATGACTATACCTCACAACCTGATTGGTTTCCAGAACCAGCAGACCCAGATAAAAGGAAGCAGCCTAGAAGAGATGTGTTGGCTGATCAATGCCTGCAGCTGTGCTTAGTCCCTGGCTGTCTTCAAGCCTTGCCTCCCAGCTGCTAGTATGGTTCCTGCATCTACCTAGTTCTCAGCTCTTGTCCTGATGTTTGACTTCTGACTGTGAGTTTTGGATGTTGGCCCCTAGTTTGGTCTGTGTCTTGGACATTCTGGCTCTTGACTACTGGCTTAGTTCCTGACTGTAGTCTCTGTTTCTCCTCTGACTTGTGTGCTTACTCTAACTGCCAGTCCCCAGGGTCACCTAGACCTCAGTTGATTACACCCTGGCATCATTTTGAATGTACCACTTTTGCTTGCCTTCTGATGAAAACAATTTTGTCAAGCTGTAGTTTATCCCTAGGGACAATAATAATATGCATAAAGATGGACAGTATACACAAGCAAACTGAATTATATCTATCCTTTTATCCATCATACCCTATAAATGTCTAAATGGACTAGATTAGTTTATTAATATTATTGTATGAATGGAATTAGTTAGTTTATTAACTTCCCCCCCTTTTTGTAGCAAAGCTAAAACAGAGATGATTGAGAAATTCTGGAGAACAGAGGACACAGGAGGGAAAGAATGAAAGTTGTAAAGTTGGTGTTTTTTCTCAGTAAAGTATTAAAGGAAATCATTACAGAAATGCAATGTTCATTTCTGGTATCAACATTTCAAATGGAAACAGTTCAGAAAAGAGCTATAAAAATAATTTGAAGTCTGGAAAGGCTGCCTGATGGGGAGGAAACTCAATCTATTTATCCTATGTGAGAGAAAGTTAAAGGATCACTTGATCACATATATAGTGGGTACATCTTGCACAAGACTCTTTACAGCTCAGTACAGCAAATTACCACACAGTAAGTGTCATGGTCTATACATACAGATGCTTACTGTGCAGTAATTTGCTCTAACTGTGAGTTAATTTGCTACCTGTAAATACAAGCAGCAAATTAACTCCTGAGTAGTTACTGTGCAGTAACACAGATATAGACACTGGCCAAAAGCAAATTTGCTTCTGGTCAGCCCCACCACCAGGGGGCCACCCTCAGCCTAGCCCCAGGGCCATGGGGCTGGGAGCTTCTCCAGTCCCAGGGCTAGGGCAGCTTTTTGCCTGCCCAGTCCTTGGCCCTAAAAAGGATTCATGGATTCTGGGGCCCTGGGCCACCTGCAGCCAGCCTCTGGCTACTGCATTTCACAGCAGAGGTTCCAGGCCAGCTGCAGCAGCCTGCCCAAACCCCAGCGCTGGTCCCCCAGGACTCTGTCACCACGCAGCTGCCAGACCCACACTGTTGTGCTGTGGACACCTGCCAGGCCTAGCAGCACCTGTGCTATCTGCCGCCAGCCTCTGGCCACTGGGTCCCACTCTAGCTGGCCACAGGCCACCTGCAGCAGCCTGCTTGGACCCTGCTGTTGGTGCCTGGCATACCATTGCCACATGCCTGCCTGTCCTGTGCCATGCCCCTGGGCTGGGCACTGCAGGCACCTGCCCAGGCCCAGCAGTACCAGGACTGCCACGTGGAGGCCCAGCAAGCCACCAAGGGAGTCATGTTGGCATCCTCCCTGATGCTACATATCACCTTCTGGGGCTGCAAGTGGTCCCAGGAGAAGACCACAAACCTCATCACACTGTGGGGCAAGGTTGAGGTCCTCAGCCAGTTTGTGTGGAGTGGGTGCTCCAACATGTGTAGCTACAAGGGCCTGTCAGGCTGCATGCGGGAGCATAGGCAAGACTGGTTGGCATGCTAGTGCTGCATAAAGGTCAATGCTTTGCAGGTACAGTGAGTCACTGATACCAACCACTGGTTGGGGCTGGCCACAAGTCCATGCCCTTTATGCAGCTACTGAATGACATCCTTATTTCCTGGGACCCTGGCTTGAGCCATGCTGTATACTTGAGCATGGGGGGCCTGCCTAAGCCACTGCTGCGGCCTGGCACCTGCAGTGACACATTGCTGGGGAAGGGCACCAGGAGCATGTACCAGTGGGCTCCCTGGTGCTGGCCTCATCTAGCAGCACCTGCTCTGCCAGCTCTGCATGTACAGCCCCATCCAGGAGGCCAGGCTGGCCATGGTACTGCCAGTTCTCAGCAGCTCCAGCTCCCCACTGGAGGGGGCCTCTGCCCAGGCAGCCAGATGCCAGGCCCCTGTGCCCTAGGACACTGCCAGGAGCCACATGTCCTCACCACCAGTGGGGACTGACTCAGACACCAGGCATACCTGCCAATCCATCTGGTAAGCCCCACACTGGGGAGAAAGACCCTGCCCTTGCCCCTGGCCCTTGCCCCTCCACCCTCCTCACCCTGCCCAGCTGGCCCAGCTGCGCTCCCCTGACCCCACGTTCCACCCCCTACAGCATGCAGTGAAACAGGAGGGAGTGCAAAGCTTTGTTGAGCAGCCTGGTCCCCCACAGCTGGGTGGCCGCAGGCCTCTCACATGTTGAGGAATGCATCAGTGCCAACAGTGATGTTGTCCTTGCTTGCGGGGGGCAGGTACATATAGTGCAGCCTACAGGTGGCAGTGGAGTTGTGGGGCAGGGTGAGCTTGTCCTCTCCACCATTGAAGTTCAGGTCCTATGCCAGATTCACAGGTGTGCCTAGGACACCATGGCAATCATCATTATCAGGGATTAGTGGTTGGACACCCCTCAGTCCATGCAAACAGCTCCTTGTAGTATGCCCGGGACACTCTCAGTGTGGGTATGCTCAGGGCACAGAGCCAACGCATGGAGGGTGGGGGTTGGCCCCAGGGCACCTCCCTAGAGAGCGCCCCTTGGGAGAAGGTGGGGGTGCCACCAGCTCTGCATCCCAGTCAGCTGGGAGTCCCTTGCCTCACAAGCCTGGGCACCATGGGCTTGGGAGAAGCACAGGAGACAGGCTGGCCTGCAGAAGGAGAAGAGGGGGACAGTGGGTCTGGAGCTACAGCAGCAGGTGCTGCCAGGAGCCAGGCCTGTCCCAGCCTGGGGAGGGGGCAGGGGAGGCAGGCTGCCTGCAGCCAGCACCCAGCAGCCCACCTGCCCCTGCAAAGTGAGCAGGGATGGTGGGGTTCAGCTGGCAGCTGCCTGTGCCAGGGTCTGCCTAGCTAACTTTCTGTGGTCTGTGGGCACCTGTGCACACACAACACCTGATTTGGGGCCAGGCAGCACACAGACATGTGTTATTGAGCATCTTGTCTCAGAAATGTTGCAAACCTTTACAAACAGCTTGTAGCAGGGACCTGACAGAGCCCCATACTCACTAGGGTGACAACTACCAGTATGCTTCGCTGGTGGCGGGCTCACAGCTGTTCCAGCAGGAAAGCAGTGAACCCACAGGACAACCAGGTGATCCACTGCTTCCCTATCCCCAGGGTGAGGTGAGTGGCTGATGGGAAACAGGCTCACAGCTGGCCTCTTCCCCAAGTCAGAATGAAAGCTGAAAACCAGCCAGCAAAGCAGGCAGGTGGTGAGAACAGGCAACACCACCTAGGGCCTGGGTACCACAGGTACTGTGAGGGTGCACCAGCGTCCCTTCAGGCAGCCGAAGGCACACTGCACCAGTGTGCAGGTCCAGCACAGGTACCAGTAGAAGTGCGTCCATTGGAGGTTCAGGTGGCCAGTCTAGGGCCACAGGAGCCAGGGAAGGAATGGGTAGGTGGGATTCTCAATAAGATGGGGTGGGACCACTACCACAACCCAGCATGAAGTGTCTGCTCTCTATCAGGGTTGGCAGGGGGGAGTTGCAGAACATGTGGGTATTGTGAGCATTACCTGCCCAGCCAGCGTTCACATTGATGAAAGCACCGTGGTGGTCAATGATGATCTGGAGTATGATGAAGTGGAAAACCCACCAGCTGAAGTAGGGATAGTCACTGTGCGGTGAGCAGGTGACAGGGATATGGGTCCTGTCCAGGGCTCTGGCACACCCTGGGCTTCCCCCAGTGGAGACCCCCACCAACACCTGCAGGGGGTTGTGCACCCAGAGCACAGTGTGCCCCAGGACATCCTGGATGTTGCCACAGACCTCCAGGACAGACTCCCTGGCAGTCACCTTGCCAACACTGAAGAGATGGCTGATGTAGTGGAGGCTGGCAGGTATGGCCAGCTTAGGCAGGGTGATGGCTAGCTGGGTATCTATGGAGAAGGGTGGTCGCATGGTGGTGCTCTGCTGATCCAGATGTGTGCAGAACTGGTTGAAGAGCTCCTGGAAGGTGTCCCTGGTCATGCAAAAGGACTCCAGCCACTGCTTCTCATGCCAGGTGGTCTGGACAATGTACAGGCACCAGTCCTGGCTGGCCTGGTAGGCCCACAGGTGATGGGATGGAGGCCCAGGAGCTCATGGATGGCACCAATGGTGACATCCAGGTGTATGTCATTAGCATCCATGCTGGAGTCCAGGCAGCAGCACAGGGTCTGAGAGGTAGCAGTGTGTTGGGAGGGGGCCTGGGACAGTGCAGTGAGCCAGGCCAGGCAGCCCTGCCATTCAGCAGGGCCACCAGGGCCAACACTGACTTGTGCCAGGTAACAGTCACCACAGTGGGCCAGCACAGCAAGCAGGGTGGCCAGCAGGAACCCATGGCAGTGGACATTGCTCCCAGGGACTCAGGGTGGAGCAGCCATAAAGTGGTGAGCAGAGAATTTGGTGACAGCCACAGCATGCTGGCACTGCCTTGCAGGCTGCTACGGGGCAGGAAGGCAGGTAGACAGGGAGCAGGGCTAGCTTTAAAGATGGCCGCCAGCCATAGGCAGGTACGGCCAGAGCCTCCAGCTCCCCCTGGCTGCTGCAGGGGCCCAGTGCAGGATTGAAGGGGAGCAGGAGCAAACTGTTGCCATGAGCAGCAAATCTACTCCCAAATGGCCACATGTGTAGATGCCTACCATGGGTGGGTTTACTCCAAAGTAAATTTCTCTGGAGTAAACCCATCCAAGAGCATTTGCACATGTAGACATACCCAGTGAAGAAATAACTGATAATGGATGGCTCTTCCTGAATCTTAACCACTCTGAAAAACTAGGACATGG
>NW_017728992.1:163579794-163595722 GCF_001723915.1 Gavialis gangeticus | reverse complement strand
CAAATCTACTCCCAAATGGCCACATGTGTAGATGCCTACCATGGGTGGGTTTACTCCAAAGTAAATTTCTCTGGAGTAAACCCATCCAAGAGCATTTGCACATGTAGACATACCCAGTGAAGAAATAACTGATAATGGATGGCTCTTCTGCAGAAAAGGATATAATGAGATTCAGCTGGAGCTCAGAAGATTCAGAGTAGAAATAAAGGTCAAGAATCAGCCAATAGAAATAATGCAAGTCATACATGAGTGTAAGTAGCCATTGGAGCAATTTACCTATAGACATGGCAGTCTCCTTCACTTGAATCCGTTATGTCAAGACTGGATGTTTTTCTAAAAGATGTCTGATAGCTTGAAGTGAAATTATGGATTTGATGTAGGAATTGTTTTTATGGATTATCATAACTATCCCTTCCCTTAAAATGTATGCAACTATGAAGCAAAGGCCATGACAATGTCTGGAGTTGCACTACCTATTAGGGTCTTTTATTACTTAACAGGGTGACATAGTTCAGCATTTCTAAACAAGTTTTTATCATTGTGATCATATCACACTCAAAAGAAACCCTCTCAAATGAAGCTAATGGACTGATATTCACACAGTTTTGAAGTTCTATCTTTGCTCCTAAAGTGGTCAAAACAGATGCCACCAAATATTTAGAGGGTGAAGTCAAAACATGAATTGCTTGTACTATATCCAAGTACTGTGTGACTACTGCTGCTCTGAGTCCGCTGAGTTCTTTGTCACAGACTTAGAAGGCAAGGATAACACCTGCGGGGAGTTTCAATCTTCACAATGCTGTTGGGTCCTACAGTGTACATCACCTCATCTTCATCCACTCCTGGAGGCAAATTGATCTCCTTAGTAATGTTTTTGTAGTTGTATTCCTTTCCTCTTAGGGTCCTATATTCCTCTTCATGTTCAGCTAATAATTTAACTTTCCCATCTTTCACCTTTACTGTAACTTCCTCTGGGTCAAAACCTTTAACATCCATCAAAGCTAAAAGCTTATGATCATGGCATGAGCTCAACATCCTATTAATTCTTCTTCGCTCACTACAATAAATAAAAAAACACGAATAAGAATATCATCTTTCAGTTCAAGTGCTTAAAAAAGATTAATGCAATAAACAGCAAGAATAGGAACACATTTATCTGAGGGCAAGGAAGTAAATATAAAATAAGAGAATCTATTCTCATATGTATACTGAAGCATGCTACTTGTGTCACCATCAATGAGCATGCTGTTACCTTTGTAATCAAAGGGATTCCTTTGTGCAGTCTTAGAATGAGGAGGCTCTGAAGGGGAAGAGGTTCATGTCACCTTAGCATATCACTCCCCACCATCAAATGGCTATTTAAAGTGAATTGCATTTTCTACTGAGTACTCTTGTTTCAAATGATCTATGTATGGGTTTGGCAGTAAAAGAAAAGTGGCAGTAAAAAAAAAGTGCCTCCTTGCAATGCTCCTGGATGGAGGGTAACTGGGTCGTTACAATTATTTCTTCTTGAAATTATTTCTTACAGCAGGACTGTACAACTTCTAGGCAGCCATAGGCTGTTTACCCCACAGGTTCCACCAAAGTGAGCCATGGTCACCTGGGGCCACCAACCCCATGGATGCCCTGCACCATGGCACTGTATCCATGACTACACTGCACACCTGCACCACGCCCCACTGCTGTACCGTGTGCCATAACCCCCTTTACCACAGGCCCTCAACCTCCCCTGCTGTTTCACTGTGTAACCCTTAGCTTCACCATCAGCTCTTCTCACTACCACAGTGCCCCATCCCTGGGGTGGGGGAAGGAAGTAACAGCCAGATGAGGGAAGGGGAGCCCAGAGACTCTGGCTTCTAGTGCCTGGGCAATGAGGAGAGAGGCAGCTGGGCAGGAGCCTTGGACCACAACTTAACTCCTTGCAGAACACATGTAGCCTATGGGTTGGGCCACTAGTTAGGCAGCCCTGTTGTACACTATGAAATAAACTCTAAGCATCTAGAAGAATGACTCTTGTTTGAACCATTTTCAAAACGCTCAGTAGAAGAACCCAGCCTCAACTGTAACAGACAGAATGGGACATAAGCTACCATCTTAAAAAGATATTTGTGATTGAGAGAATACATAAATATTACATACATAGACAGGGCCAATAAGATGGTAGTTTACACCAGGGCCCTGGTAGATGTTATATGTATTGCCGGCTATATGTGAGTTTCCTACAACAAATCATAACATGCCAAATGTTAAAGGAATTTGTCCCAAGATAAAGATGGGCAATCTACCACAAAAAAATGGTCAATACATTACAAAGAAGTTGCTGTTTGAAAGACAAATTTAACATGTGACTAGGTCTTAGACCTCCATGATCCCACAGTGCTTTGCTCTCACTCTCTGACTCCCATGAAAGGAGGGAGAGCAGATGATTCCTTGATAGCCCACCCAACAAACTTTGTGGCACTACAAAAATAATGTCTATCAGGATCTCTAGTCTCTTCCAACTCCAGGACTGTTAAGAGTGCTTTATGCCTCAAAACGTGTCCAACATCTTTCCCAACTATACAGCTGGTCCAACAGAAGATATCTTTTTTTTTTCAAAAAACAACCCTTGCCTCTTGTACATTTCCTGGAACATTATGGCTACAACAACACTCCAACCATACTATTCTTACTATGCATGGTTAAGATAACTTTTCAAAACTTTGTGCTAAGTTGAATTATCTTTCTTGCTCCATGAGAACTCACGAGTTCTCTGCTTTCACCTCCTTGGACATTCTTTCAAGTCACTTTGGAATGGTTGATCTTAGATGAATAAAAGTTGGGGAGAAGGACCATGGTGACTGGAAAGTTATAGCATCAATATGATTATTCTAGACTGACAAGCTGAAATCCTTTTTTTGAGTGACTTTAGATCAAAGCAGCATGAGCAGATACATGATGAAAATGAAGCCAATTTAATAAACAGTGTGGCAAGGCTTAACAATAAAGACCTAATACTCTGGAAAAATGTTTCATTGGAACTATTAGATCAGATCCTGAAGTCCCTTCTCTGTGTTTACTGTGGTAAAACTCCTGTTAACTTCATTGGTACTTGTTTGAGTAAAGACTTCACAATTTGATGCTATGTACCAAATTCTAATTTTAATTATGGTAAAAATCCAGGATAACTTCACTAGTCAGCTCTGTGTCACCCTGTCCTATACACAGCCTGGAAGAGGTTGTGTCTGAGTGGCAGCTACCACAATTGGAAAAGCTGTTACCTTTTAATAAGCTGAGAGTGACCCCTAGGCTATTCTGTATTACTGGGGCTGGTATAAAACTAACCCACAGACTGGGAAGCCCAATGCTAGTTTCAGTTTTATCCCTCTCCTCCAGCCTTCTTGCATCCAGTGGAAATTGAGCACAGTAGAGATTATGGGACAATATTATGTCCTTAGTGGGTGGATCTAAATGACACATTTTACTGTGAAGTAGTGTAGTTTACTGTGCACTAAGCATGTGTGTCTACACATGTACATGCTTACTGTGCAGTAAACCTCACTAATTGGGAGTGAATTTGCTACCTGATTGGGAGCAAATCTGTTCACAGTCAGCCAGCCACCAGGGGCAGGAGACTGCTCCACCACCAGACCCCAGGTGAAGGCTGTGTCCCCTTTCCCCAGCAGCAGGGAGCTCCAAGCTCCCTGCTTCAATATCACAAGCAGGGAGCAGGAGCTGGGAGATCCTTATCTCCCAGCCCAAGCTCCGTGGTTGCAGGGCTCAGGCTGGAAGACTCATATATTCATAGATGTTAGGGTTGGAAGGGACCTCGATAGATCATCGAGTCCGACCCCCTGCACAGACAGGAAAGAGTACTGGGATCAGATGACCCCAGCCAGATGCCCATCCAACCGCCTCTTGAAGATCTCCAGGGTAGGGGAGAGCACCACCTCCCTTGGGAGCTCATTCCAGATTTTGGCCACTCTAACTGTGAAGAAGTTCCTCCTAATGTCCAGTCTAAACCTCCTGTCTGCTAGCTTATGGTCATTATTTCTTGTGACCCCCAGGGGCGCCTTGGTGAGTAGAGTCTCACCAATTCCCTTCTGCACTCCAATGATGAATTTATAGGCAGCCACAAGGTCGCCTCTCAACCTTCTCTTGCGGAGGCTGAAGAGGTCCAGGTGCCCTAGTCTCTCCTCGTGGAGCTTGGCTTGCAAGCCCTTAACCATACGAGTGGCCCTTCTCTGGACCCTCTCCAGGTTATCCGCATCCCTCTTGAACTGTGGTGCCCAAAACTGCATGCAGTATTCCAGCTGCGGTCTGACCAGTGCCCGATAGAGGGGAAGTATCACCTCCTTGGCTCTATTTGTCATGCATCTACTAGCCCACTCTTATCTTCTAGCCCAGGTTCCATGGTCTTGGGGCTCAGGTTGGGAGGCCCTTATCTCCCAGCACCAGCTCTGTGTTTGTGGGGCCAGTGCTGGGAGATCCTTATCTGTAACCGTGGAGCTGAGTGGGGAACAAGCTCCCCAGCCTGCTTCTCACCAGCTCTGCACTCATGAAACTAAGCAGGAAACAAGCTCTGCAGCCCCTGCCCCACAATCACAGAGCAGGGCCTGGGAACTATCTTGGTCAGGGGCAGGTCCCAGCCCTATGCCCCAATCAGTGATCAATGATCGAGGCACGGGGCTTGGAAAGAGGTGCAGGGGTGGGGCAGGTCCCAGATCCTGACCCCACTGGCAGGTAGGGCAGGGGGCTGGGACCTGCTTCACCCCTGCCAGCCCCTGAACTAGCACACAGGAGGAGCCTAAAGCTCCCCCTGGTGGCGGCAGGGGCCCATTGCAGGGCCGCAGGAAGCAGGAGCCATTTGCTGCTTTTAGCAACAAATCTACTCCTGCTTCCCTGCATGTGTGGACACCTGCCCAGGAGCATTTACTCACAAGTAGTTTACTCACAAGTAAACTGATCCCGGATCAGATGCATGTGTAGATGCACCCAGTATGTAATGAAAGTATCAAATTTTAATTAGCAAAATTTAGGCTTCATCTCCAGGCCCAATATTTGACAGAAGTTAAGCAAACCATATTAAAATAACTTCTTTAATAAACACTGTGAAAGAGGTTCCCTCTCTTACTAACTATATTCTGCTTTGCTAAGGATTTCTTACTTACTGATTGCTTTTTTATACTTCTGTAAAAGTAAGTTTTTAACATTTATCAGAGATTCAAGGATTCTACTGATACTAGAATAAATCCAAAGCTTCACTACAAACAGCAAAAATAACAATAAGTAAATTCCTCAACACTTAATAGAGTTAACGTGGATTATACTTGTATAATCTGTGGTTAAATATGATCTGTGGTTAAATCTGAGAGTCAATGGATTCTCACGGAGTTTGAAACAGCCTTTAAGATATTGAATGTGTTGGTTTTGAGAGTTATTGTTATAGAATCCTGTTTCTTTCCCTAGTTGGATGTATGATATTTAACTTACAGGTGTTGCTGGGATAATTCTCACCGTACTTTCTAGACCATGTCCTTACACTGGTTTTCCAACTTTACAGTTCCTACTCATTTCTCAGCTGGTCTCTATTATTCTAGTTATTACACTGCTAATGTTATATTTATCCAACTCCATCCTGACTCAGAATTTAGCTGTCAATTTTTTTCCCCACAATCCTGTTTAAAGGCTACTCAGCAGCTCAGTTACCTGGCCAGTTCTCGCTCTGCCTCTAGTTTTGCTTTAATGGCCCTTCTCTCCCAAACTGTGAGGCATGATGGTCGACAGTTCCATTCACACAGCCTGTGGGGGTATGGAGGTAATTCACAGAGGCAATGCGGATGTAGGTGTACGCTGCACAGGCAGTGAGGATGTATGTAGGTACACAGGTAACGTGAATGCAGATCCATCAGCCTCAGCTGTCTTCTCATTTCTCTGTCTGCCTTCCTCAGATCTCGCCTGGCATCTTCCAAAAAGCGACTGCACAAAGACATCCTAAAACTTTAAACCATATTAGCGTACGAGTACAACTTCTGATTGTTTGCACTCGTGGGGAAAAAATTGTCTTGCAAGCGCTCTGACCAGAAGTTGCTTTAAAAACAAACTGTAGATGCTTTGGCTGAGTTCTAGCAGGCATTTTATGACATCATCTGCCTGCAAATGTCACAATTCTGTAGTTGTCATGGGAACTGCAATCAGTGGTGATTTCCCAGAGAGCTATTAAATGCAAAACACTACATTGATGAAGCATTCTGGCTGGTATTTTGTGCACACACAAGTTAGGAAATTCAAAGTTATGGATAATTTATGGTTTCCGCAGCAACTGTAACTCCCCATTGCCCATGTATGTTATTTTGTGTTCCTGTGTGTGGTGTCTGTATTTACTATATGCTTTGATAATGTGTGTGCAAAATATCAGTGTTATATAGATATCAAAGAAATACAAATATGGCTTTATTGATTCTTTTAAGGTTTCCATCACAATATTGCATTAGTTTAGTTATAGTTCACAAACTTTTTTTTTAGCATGTACGGCAGATGGGTGAAAGCTGGATGAGCAGATGCAATTGCTCTGTCCTTAGTCAGGCAAAACTGAAATCTTTCCTCTTTTTTGACTCAATATTGACTCAGGCAAAATTCCCTCTGACTTAACTGTCTTCAGAGGAAGCACTGCTTCAGTAATGAGCAGGTTAAAAATATGTTCCTGGCAGACTATTTTAGTGAAAGCAACTTTGCTGACTTGCACTATTCCTCTTAAAAGTTGTTCCACTGAGGTTAACCTGCTTGATATATTTGCAATTACTTACCATACTACAGTCTTAAAAAGGAAAAGATGTAAATTCAAATGAGATGTACTGTCTATGGTGATATAAGACAATGTTATCACTAATGGATACTATAGCCTAAACGGTAGGTAGTTGAAGGCTAATGCAAATTACAGTGTGCATATCTTCATGTGCCCATCATTATGGTATTTCAGTGTCTGGATACAAGTCTCTGGCCCTGACTGTCAGTCATACTGCAGCCCCCCTGTAATCCAGTATAAAGTCAGGAACCTCCAGGCCCTACAGAATGTCTCCATGATGGGTGGATGTATTAGGTAGTATAGGGAAGATATAACAGTTCTATGGCTTAAGAATATTAGCTACTTTGGGGCAGGGGAAGAAGGCATCCACTTTGGCTGGAACTGTGCACAGCTAAGTAGAAATGAAAATAGCCCTGAAGCTGCTCTAACTTAGCCCTGGAATTGAGTAGGATCCAACCGACCTAAATATTGAGGTACAGAGGTCAGGGAGCCATTTCTGTTCCTTCCCTCCAGCTCTGTACTAAGTAAATCTAGATCATAACTGAGAAGTATAACCCAGGTGGTACTCCAAGAGGTACCCCCTCTGCAATTGAAGGGATCAGAGCAGGTGCACAAGCGCTGTGGGAGGTGTAGAGACCCTTCTTCCCCTATAGAGCAGAACCAGACCACCAATGGGGACTTAACCATTTACCTTTTAATGAGAAAAACAGTAGTGGGAATATAACATGTACAAACCAGGTGGTACTGGGGACACTACAATGCCCCGAGGGAGCAGGATTCAATAAAAGTTAGGCATTTACATTTGTTCATATATTCATCCAGTTGACAAAAGACAGGTTTAACAAAATATAGAACACAAAAAGCACAATGAACAATATTGGTTGGCAAAATATAAAATGCAAAAAATACAAAACATCAAATAACAAGAAATATAGGGCCTAGGTACCTGGAGGGGGGAAAGAAGGAAAACACAGTGACCCCATTCCACTGCAACAAGAATTTCTCCCTGTAACTTCATTCACTCTGATTTAATTCAGCTGGGATTTAAACTCAACTCTTCCATGTGGAAGGCAGAAACCCTACCACACAGCCACCAGTGCTGGTACAGCTCTAAGCTGCTGGGGGGTTTGACCGTCCAGGAGCCCCTGCCTCATGTTGAGCTTCCTGGCCTCTTGCTGGAGGAGCTGGAAGCAGAGCTGGGAACCTCTTGGGTCACTGCTCCGCTTCTTGCTGGAGCTGGGGAGACTCTCCTGCACACCGTGCTGCTGAGGGTCCCACTGCTGCCTGCAGGTCCCTCTCCTTCAGGTTCTTCTGGGGCAACTGCTCCAGCCCCGCTGGCCCAACTCTTTGAAACTCCTTCCTTGTTATCCATCGCTGGTCTCCTCTGAGTCAGCTGTGCTGCCCCTTTTATCCCCCTCCAGGTGACCCAAGGGGCCAATCAGGGGACAGGGAGGGGGAGTCTCTGGGGCCTGATTGGTGAGGAAAGGGAATCCCAAGCCCTCCAATCATCTTTTATCCTTTCAAAACCCCTGGGCCAAATCATTACCAGATAGCCCGTCACAGAAGCATACCCTTTTTGTAAGGAATTTGTTAAAGATTTTTGATTCCTATTATTTGGAGTTCTAGTATTTTCTGATTTTTTTCCAGTTTTAAAAAAAATCTTCCAATTGGGGCTGATACTGTGAATAGTTTTGCATTGTATATGTTAACCTTTTGGGTAGTATTTGTCGGAGCCGGGAGCCCCGGTGTCATGGTGGGGCCGAGTACGGACCAAACAGGTGGGATTAGTGGCAAGGAGTCAGAGCGAGCGGGACGCGTGCGGTTTCAAAACAGAGTGCTTTTATTGTTTACTTACGCCACTGATGGTGGTGTAGCGTAGGCTGGTCAAACTTGGTTACAGTAATACGATAATACAATGACGGTGAATGAGAAACAGTGCCAAGTCGATAACAGGAACGAAGTCACTGAATGGGAACGAGTTGAATAACGAGTTGATCGGAAACGTAGAATGAGAAAACGAGGCTGGAAACGAACGGATGATTGAGAACGGGTGGCCGGAACGAGTCGAAGATAACCAGAACGTGAATGAGTGAACGATGATCGATAACATGAGAAGAACGCTTTCTAGGAAGGGGTACGCTGGGATACGACGGTGGCGGGGAGACCAGCGGGGCCCTGGGCCTAAGCGAACCAGGGTTCTAAGAGGCTCCTGAGGCGGTCTCTGCTGAGACAGTCTCTGCTTAGGTCTGGTCTGGTCTCCTTCTGGTCTGGTCTCCGCTGTGGGCGGAAACTTACTAGCCTTAAATATGTTTCAAGTGGCCAATCAGATAGCTCCCCTTTTGGAAAGTTCTAGTCCATTCTGGTGCATGTCTAGGCATGCGCGTGGTGCCAATTCAGATTACCTCATTGAACTTTTAAGATGGACAAGTGTGGGGTCAAGCATGGGGCATGTGCTGGGCATGCTCACTAGCCCTCTAGGGATTTTCCACTTACTTGTCCTTGCATGTCTGTGCTTAACACTGTGTTATCCAGCACCTCATTCAAATTTGGTTCTGACAGTATTGTGTAGCAGGGTCCCCTAATCCCTGCTACTTGAAGGATTGGAAGCCAGCACTGAGCTGGCTAAAAAGCTAAAAAGGAGGTGTACACCCAATGGAAGGGAGGGGCCATCACCAGGTACGACTATATCTCCATTGCTCGGGATTGTAGGGGGGCTTTTAGGAAGGCCAAGACAGAGATGGAACTGGGACTATCCACCCAGATCAAGGACAACAAGAAGTCCTTTTTTAAATACATAGGGGGTAAAAAGAAGGTACTGGGTAACGTGGGGCCTCTGCAGGACACACATGGAAATCTGGTGGTCTCACCAGACGACAAAGCCAACCTATTGAAGAATTCCTTTGCCTCCATTTTTCTGAGCAGGGACTGGGTCATCCCCCCCACCGGGATCCCCAATGGTTCTAGGGAAGGCACAGCCAGGCCTAGGGTGAGAGAGGACCTAGTCAGGGAACTTCTGGTAGGACTGGACGTGTTCAAATCAGCAGGTCTAGATGATCTCCACACCAGAGTGCTGAGGGAATTAGCAGAGGTCATTGCAGGACCCCTGGCACAGCTTTATGAGCACTCATGGTGCTCTGGTGAGGTGCCAGAGGACTGGAAGAGAGCCAATGTGGTCCCCATTTTCAAAAAAGGGAGGAAGGAGGACCAGGGAAATGATAGGCCTGTTAGTTTTACCTCGGTCCTGAGGAAGCTGTTTGAGAAAATTATCCAGGTGCACATCTGCAAGGGGCAAGCAGGAGAGTGTATGCTTAGGGGCAACCAACATGGGTTCATTAGAGGCAGGTCCTGTCAGACCAACCTGGTGGCCTTCTACGACCAGGTCACAAAATCCTTGGAAACAGGTGTCGTGGTGGACGTAGCCTTTCTGGACTTTAGGAAGGCCTTTGACACTGTCTCTCACCCCATTAAAAAATTAGGAGATTGTGGTGTCGATGCCTACAGAGTCAGATGGGTCACCAATTGGCTGGAGAAAAACACCCTGAGACTGGTGGTGGATGGGTCATTTTTGACCTGGAGGGATGCAGGCCGTGGGGTCCCCCAGGGCTCGGTCCTTGGGCCTGCACTGTTCAACATCTTCATCAGCGACTTGGACGAGGGGGTGAAAAGCACCCTGTTCAAATTTGCAGATGACACTAAGATGCGGGAAGAAGTGGGAGAAGGGAGGGACAGGCTGCAATTGGATCTGGACAGGTTACAAGGGTGGGCGGATGAGAATAGGATGGGATTCAACACTGACAAGTGCAAGGTAATGCATCTAGGGGGGAAGAACCAGCACCATACCTACAGGCTGGGGAACTCCCTTCTCGTCAGTGCAGAGGCAGAAAAGGATCTTGGAGTCATCATTGATGCCAAGATGAACATGGGCCGGCAGTGTGGGGATGCAGTCAGGAAGGCCAACCGCACCTTGTCATGCAGCCACAGCTGCATCTTGAGCAGGTCCAAGGAGGTGATCCTCCCCCTCTATGCGGCACTGGTCAGGCCGCAGCTGGAGTACTGCGTCCAGTTCTGGGTGCCGCACTTCAGGAGGAATGTGGACAACATGGAGAGGGTCCAGAGGAGGGCCACTCGCATGATCAGGGGGCAGCAAGGCAGGCCCTATGAGGAGAGGCTATGAGACCTTAACCTGTTCAGCCTCCACAAGAGAAGGCTGACAGGGGATCTGGTGGTCATCTATAAACTGGCCAAGGGAGACCAGCAGGCAATGGGAGAGTCCCTGTTCCCCTGTGCACTGCCAGGAGTGACCAGGAAAAATGGTCACAAGCTGGCAGAGGGTAGATTTAGGCTAGACATCAGGAGGTGCTACTTCATGGTGAGGGTGGCTAGGATCTGGAACCAACTGCCAAGAGAAGTGGTGCTGGCTCCTACCCTGGGGGTCTTTAAGAGGAGGCTAGATGAACACCTTGCTGGGGTCGTTTGACTCCAGTACTCTTGCCTGCCATGGCAGGGGGTCAGACTTGATGATCTGCTCAGGTCCCTTACAACCCTACCAACTATTAAATTATGAAACTGAAGGACTGCAATTAGGTAAGCAGCAGAGCAAAGGCCAGCTGCAGATCAGCAAGCAGCCAAGGAAAACAACAAGATGCTAAAGTGCAGCAGGGACTGCAGCTCAGTGTTTAAGCTGTGTTACCTGAGAGCAGGCTGAGTACTGGACTAATTAGAAACCTCTGGCAAGGTGAAAGCCATGTGATCAAAAGGCCTACTAAAAGCGTACTAAAAGCCTGGCTGTTAAACCACAGAAGGTAGTCTGGCTCTAATTCCCACTGAGAGCAGAACTCCTGCTAGTCTGTGTGGCAAGAAAGGGGAAACCCAGCCAACACGCAGGTAGCTTGGGAAGCTGCAACGAGCCGGCAGCTTAAGGGTGAGAGTTTGTGCACAGTGAAAGGGAAAGAGTAAAAGTGGTCTAGCCAGGGTCAGGGACCTGGTGGGCTAGAGCATTAGGAGAGTTAGAGGGCCTGGTGTGCAAAATAATAAGAGTAATATCTGTGAGGTATGGGCATAGTGATGATGGTAGCACAAAGCCACAGTTTTATCCCTTAAGGCAATTGGGGCCAGAGGGGTTGGAGCCCCACAGGTGGAGTTGGTGTCTACAGGTGTAAGAGCTCTGGGCAGAGACACTGTGCAGCACAGTCAGAGCCCCGATTCAAGTGAGCCAGACTGAGCCCAAGGTGGAACAGAACTAGGTGGAGCACCCAGAACTCATCAGCTTTTTCACTTCATTTTTACCATCAAGGCGAGCAAGTTGGGCAAGGCATCCACCAGGGGGCATCACGGCTTCCCTCAGGGCCTATCCTGCTACAGTCAGTGTGTTTTAGTATATGTGGGGAGAGGGTTCAGGTGGCCAAGAACAGTCAAAGATGGATGCCAACATCTAAATACCTAATACCATGTTTGCCATTAAAGCATCTATTTTAGGAACTCAAATTTGACAAATGTTGGCTTTTGAATGTATTGTTGTTTTCTTTCTCATCTATCTTATTATGTCAGTAGTGGAGGCAGCATCAGGTGATCCCTTGCTGTTTTTGAGTAGTACTGCTGTTGCATCACAGGCTTTTTCTTACCATGTCACCAGTGAATAATTCCTTGGTAAGAAGATGTCATTGTGATTTTGGTTAACAAAAGAAGACTGTCATTGTTCTTACAAAGAACAAAATGCAGCACATATACAACACCTACTTCAGAGAGTATAGAAGCACTTATTTGAAATGAAGTACTGAAAAGGTAGAGCTCAGTATATTAAATAATGTCTAGTTGCTTAATGAACTAGGGTAACATTTAATTGGAGATGTACTAAAATGACAAATATTGGTGAGTCATAAGCTGATGCCTTTTAAGGACTTTTGAAACTATGATTTTTCTTGTCACATTGTTACAGCAGTTGCTGTTGACAATGGCTTGCATGAGTCTCAATGTAGTGACATTTATGGATTTGCCTGACTCACAGGGAGATGGCACTGGGACAGTGAAAAATAATATAATGCAGAAAAGGTTTACTGCAAAACCTGGTACCTAATTAACAATGGTCCACGTGTATTGGAAAATGCCTGCACAGTGGAATTATCTTGCCACTTATAGCTCAGGAAGTGCCAGAGCATAAGACTATCAGACACTAGAAGTGGCATTTAAAATTGAACTCATTACCTGTAAAATAGTTATGTTGAACACATTAAACAGGATGGGGAATGCATAAAGTTTTCTTATTCAAGCTTTTCAATTAGCCAGCTGTCTATCAAGGTGTTCGATAGAAAGTACTGTAAGTATTTCTCAAATGTAGGAAATGATTGAAGGTTCAGGTCCTGGCATTCTTTGTAAAGAAATCATTTCAGTCTTCAATTATCTGAAGGGTGGTTCCAAAGAGGATGGAGCCAGACTGTTCTCAGTGGCAGCAGATGACAGAACAAGAAGCAACTGTCTCAAGTTGCAGCAAGGGAAATTTAGGTTCAATATTAGGAAGAACTTTCTCACTAGGGGCTATCCAGGGAGGTTGTGGAATTGACATCCTTAAAAACCTCTAAGACTGGGGTAGACAAAGCCTTGGCTGGGATGGTCTTGCTTTGAGCATGGGGTTGGACTAGATGACCTCCTGAGGTCCCTTCCAAGCCTAATTTTTCCCTGATTCTATTTCATTATCTTGATGACCTAACATGCAAGAATAATTAAGGTTTGATTTCCAAAGATTTTGAATACTTGCAGTTCCTGAACTTGGGCTGTAAGTACTCAGAATTTCTGAAAATCTGAACCCCCACCCTGTTTATAGCAAATTGTGCTATCACAAGGAATTCATATTTTTCTAATGTTAAGTTGATCAAACTTAGCAAACTGATGGGCAGGATACCATGAGACATAAGTCTGAGAGAGAAGATGTACAGGAGAACTGGTTGTACATCAAAGAGACCATATTAAGGACAGAAGAGCAGGCTATCCTGATGTGAATGAAGAAAAGGAAATGTACTCTAATAATGGATGATATAGTGAAGGCTAAAGTATTTAATTATTTTTTTAAATTCCAGTCTTCATGAATAAGGTCAATTTTTAGTTGATGAACACACTGAGCAGCAATGATAAGGGTGGAGATACTCAGCCTAGAGTAGAGATTATTTAAGGAAGCTGAATTTTTTTTAGGTCAGGAGGGCTGGATTAAGTTCACTGTACAGTACTCAAGGAATTGGCTGGGGTTATTGTAGAGCCATGGAGAGACCTCACAGAGGTTGGGTGATATCCCGAACAACTGGAAGAGTTGTATCTATCTTTTAAAAAAGGGAACAAGAATCTGGGTAATGACAAACCAATGAGTCTAGCCTTGATATCTGGAAAGATTATGGAACATCAAAGAATCTATTTCTAAGCACCTAGAGAAGAACAAGACAGGCGAGTAGAGAAGAACAAGGTGATCAGAAATGGCTAACAGGGGTTGTTAGGAGCAAGTCGTGCTTAACCAACTGATTTTTTTTCTCTTATAAAAAGGTGAAAGGCTCTGTGGATGGGAAGAGAGAAGTGAATGTAATAAGCCTTGTGGTTTAGCAAGGCTTTTGACAGTCTCCCATGATGTTCCCAGTAGTAAACCAAGAACATATGATCTAGATTAATCTCATGCAAGGTGGATACATACCTGGTTAGATCATCATGCTGAAAGTGCAGTCACCAATGGCTCCGTTCCTAGTTGGGTGATGTTTCAAAGGGGTTACCCAGGAATCTGTCCTGGATCTGCTGCTATTTAGTATCTTCATTAATGATTTAGAGCAGGGGTGGGCAAAATATGGCCCGCGGTCTGGATCTGGCCCATGAGACCATTCTATCCAGCCCGCGGGGCCCCTAAGAAATTCAGAAAATTAATATTTATCTGCCCTTGGTTCCTGTCAAAAATGACAGGAACCAAGGGCAGTAAGACCCAGGAGAAGCCTGGCGGACTCCCACAACAGCAGGGCCCACCCAGCCCTGCCTGGAAGCATGTGGCTGCCCCAAGCCAAAACCTCAGGTAAGGAGTGGGGAGGATCCCGGGCAGGGAAGGAGCCCAGGGAAAAGTGTCCCTGGGAAAAGCTGAGTGCAGGGGGTGGAAAGCAGTGCCCCATGCCGGCCATGGCTGGCACCCCATGCTGCAGCCACTCATGTGGGGCTGCCTTTGCCTGCTCTGGATAGCCCCACGCAGGCTGCGAGTGGCTGCGGCAGGGAGCACTGCCCATAGGGCGGGGAAGGGGCTGCTTTCCCCACCCCACGCTCAGCTTTTCCCTGGGCTCCTTCCCTGCTCCTTCCCAGCACAGAGGAAAGCAGCTCTTCCCCACCCTGTGGCCAGCGCTCCCTGCTGCAGCTGCTCGCAGCCCATGTGGGGCTGTCGGGAGCAGGCACAGGCAGCCCCAGGCGGGCTGTGAGTGGCTGCAGCGTGGGGCACCGGCCACAGGGCAGGCAAGGGGCCGCTTTTCCCGCCCGATGCTCAGCACCACCTTGTAACCCAGCCCCACTGCCAGCCTGGGCCCTGCGGTGGCTCTGGCCTTGCCCGTCAGGGTTGTGCATGGCGGCAGCAACTGTGGCCCCCCACACTTGCTGCGCCTGGCAGTGTTTGCCACTGCCGCCTCTGGGCTGCCCAGCACTTGAGCTCTGGGTGGGCAGCAGCAGCCAACGCTGCCCAGCGTGGCAAGCGCAGGGTCACAGCTGCTGCTGCCAACGGGCGAGACCGGAGCCAGCACGGAGCTCAGGCTGGCAGTGGGGCCGGGTTACAAGCTGGTGGTGAGCACAGGGAAAAGCGGCCCCTCACTTGCCCCATGGCCAGCATCCTGTGCTGTAGCTGCTTGCAGCCCATGCGGGGCTGCCTGTGGCTGCTTCACACAGCCCCATGTGGGCTGCAAGTACTTGCAGCAGGGAGCGCCAGCCCCAGGGCGGGCGAGGGGCCACTTTTCACCATGCTCAGCACAAGCTTCTTCCCTGCCAGTGAGCAAGGGGTCGGGGCTGTGTGCTGCCCCTGCCTGTACTGTGGGGCTGGGGGCACTGGGTGTGAGCGGGCGCAGGAGCCAGTAGGGGTATGGTGGGGCCTGAGCAAGGTGGCAGGAGCGTGGGGTCCCAGCCGGCAGGGGCTCTATGGAGCCAGGCCAG
>NW_017728992.1:163576973-163579567 GCF_001723915.1 Gavialis gangeticus | reverse complement strand
AGGTCCCTTCTGACCCTAGAAACTATGAAACTATCAAACTATGCACAGGTAGTACATATGTAGAGGACACACAAAGTTGGATGGAGTTGTAAATGCTTTGGAGGGTAGAATTAGGATTTGGAATAGCCTTGATTTAAACTGGAGAAATGGCCTGAATTTAACAGAATAGAATTCAGTTGGGATAAATAAAAATTCCTGAACTTGGGACAGAAAAATTGCCTCTACAAATACAGATTGTAGAACAACACTCTAGACAGCAGTATTGCAGAAGAGGACCTGTGGATTATAATGGACCACACGCTAAATATGAGCCAACGATGTGTTCTCTTCATTTAAAAAAAATAAACCAGAATGCAAACCCAGCCCCCCAGCTCCATAGTCTATTGGGTAATGCTAATGGGTTTGTCCTCAGCAAGTCAAGGGAAGTGACTTTTCCACCCTATTCAGCACTAGTGAGGTCTAAAGTGCTGTGTCCACCGCACTTGAAGAAAAGACAAATTGGGAAGTCTAGAGGGAGGTTGGAAGACCTGGGATTACTTGTTCAGGAGAAGAGAAGACTGATGGGGGAATATGATAAATCTTCAAATACCTGGCTGTAACGAGGATGGTGATGTCCTGTCTCTTGTGGCCACAGAAAACAGTCTAAGAAGCAATGGAGTAGTTGCAGCAGAGGCAATTTAGGTCAAGTATTAGAAAGAACTTTCTAACCAAGTATGTGCTTATCCATTGAAATAGATGGCCTGGCAAGACTGTGTATCCTCCACCTTTAGAAGTTAAGAATAGGTTAGACTAACACTTGGCTATGGTGGTTTAGACAGTAATGTTCCTGCCTTGAGGTCCCTTCCAGCCCTATTTGTCTATGATTCTATGAATACCTATTGAAAAGTCATGGACCATATATACCCACTCTATCAGGTCTGTGATAGACTGTCTCCTTATCTGGATGTTATAATGAAGCAGAGCTTTTTTAAACCTAGAAGACTGAAGCTAGATATTTAATCATGGCAATATCAGAACACTTCTGAGTAATCAACCACATCCTGGAATGCATTGACCTTGATAAGCATATTTAGAGATGCCATGAATAACAGATGACAGTTTAACAAGAGTCAGAACTGAAAAATGGAATTGGAGACAGGGGCTGATCATCTATTGCCTTGCCATTTGTATTGTCATTACCAAGTGGGGCCAAATGCTACTCTTGTTTAGGTAGCTTCTGATGTTCCTGTTTGCACAGGTGCAGGTGATGGCACAAGAAAGTGGAGAATTAGGCCACAGCAGTATGTCTACACAATCAAAAGACAACACTAGGGAGATCTGCAGTGAAGCACAGCATCCCTGATCCACCCCTCACCCCCCGCCCTAGATGGGTGTAAGGTTGCTGCTTTGGTACAGCAGTGGGTGCACCCTCATAATCATGCCCAACAAAGTGCACCACAAGAAAACAACTTCATCAAATCTGGTTTTGGGGTAGCACATCTGGAGCAGGCATGCCAGGCTGCACTGAGGCACTCCCTGGCAAAGTCCTCTGACCATGTAAACATGCCCTCAGTGGACACTGCATTTTAAAAAAAAATGAGTTTTTAAATGATGCACATGGACTCAGAGAAGTTACCACTTCTATGGGCATTCTACCTCAACAGCAGGGAAACAAGTGGCACATACCTTACCAATCACTGGACAAAGTCAGCAAATTGCTGTTGTGCCAGGTGGAGATGAACCCTCCTCCCACAGTCTGCACACACTGAACACGGTGCATCCACGGGGCCTGTGGCTCCATGGGTCACAGGACAGAGGGGGAAATCCATAGCCATTGTGTTGAGTGAAAGATAGGTGCTAACCTTTAAAGCAGAAGGGCAATAAAGCAAGACAAGTGGAGAAGGGCTATTAAAACCAGGAAAACAAAATCCTTCCAATCAAAGAAAAACATCTTTCCCCTTCATTTATTTTGGTCCTCTTGATTTCTCTGTCCCACTGTTCATCCAGAGAGACCTTCCTTGTGCAGTGCAGTCCTGTCAGTGTTTCATCTCCCATGATATCAGGGATGGTGTCCTATGCCTCTCAGGATTTCTGTCCCCTGCTGCCTCAGAGAAGATCAGCTTCAAGAGGATCAGTTCTTTTACACGGCAGGCTGAAGTTCGAGCAAGCATCAGTGCCTGGACTAGTGATTTATGTGTTGTTACCCAGATTACAAATAACCTGGTGGGTTGGATACTGAGAAATGAAGCATAAACAGGTCTACAACCCAACCCTTTTTTTGCTTGCACTTCAAAACATAAAAGCATTTATCCCAAAGTCTATTTGGCTACCTGTGACAGCACAACATAGATACTCACCTACACTGGCAGGGGAGACTCCAGGTGGGAGAAGGGTGGCACTCAGTTAGCAGCAGGTTTTCTTCAAATTGCTGAGTTCTTCATTCAGCCTGTACCCAGTAGGGCTGGTTCTAATAAATGACCTCTGATAGGTTTTATTTAAATTTCTTTTGGAACTGGACTGAACCAAATGTCTTGTGGACTTAGAATCACAGAAAATTTGGGTTGGGAGGGACTTCAGGAAGTCATCTAGCTGCCCAACCCCCTGCTCAGAACAAG
>NW_017728992.1:163568890-163571973 GCF_001723915.1 Gavialis gangeticus | reverse complement strand
TGGAACTGGACTGAACCAAATGTCTTGTGGACTTAGAATCACAGAAAATTTGGGTTGGGAGGGACTTCAGGAAGTCATCTAGCTGCCCAACCCCCTGCTCAGAACAAGACCATCCCCAACTAGATCATTCCAGCCAAGGCTTTGTCTAGATAGGTCTTAAAAACCTCCAAGGATGGAGATTCTACATCCTCTCTGGGTAACCTGTACCAGTGTTTTTTACTACCTTCCTAGTGAGAGAATTCTTCCTAGTATTGAACCTAGACTTCCCTTGCGTAACTTGAGACCATTGCTCCTTGTTCTGTCATCTGTTCTCAGTGGTGGCAGTCTGGCTCCATCCTCTTTGGAACTATCCTTCAGGTAGTTAAAAGATGCTATGAAATCCTCCTTCTGTCTTCTCTTCTTCGGACTAAATAAGCCCAGTTCCCTCAGTCTGTCCTCAGAAGTCATGTTCCCCAGCCCCCTCACCCTTTTTGTTGCCCTCCACTGGACTTCCTCCCAACTTGTCCACATTCTTTTTGTAGTGAAGGGACCACAACTGGATGCAGTACTCCAGATGTGCCCACACCAGTGCCAGATAGAGGGAAACAATCACTGCCCTCAATCTGCTAGCAACCCTCCTATTAAGGCAGGCCAGTACGCCATTAGCCATCTTTGCAACAGGGGCACACTGTTGGCTCATTCAGCTTATTGTCCACTGTAACTTCCAGGTCTTTTTCTGCAGAGCTTCTGCTTAGCCAGTCAGTCCCCAGTCTGTACTAGACTGACTAGCTGACTTTGCTCACAATCATCTTCTAAACCTCATAAGGCTATATTCTCTCTCCACTGATGGGCAGGTTTGCCAGCCAAACTCCTAGGAACTCAGTTCACATATTTATACATGGCCAGCACAATACCCAGTTTTAGAAAACTGCTTTTCTTAACAAAGGGCAACAACCTTCTCTGACTTATGCTGCCTTTGAAATCAGTTCCTTTGAAAAGACAAAGTGAGAAGGATGAACTTGCTCAGAGGGAGAACATTTTACTTCTCCTCAGTGTGGCTATTCTTTTGTGAGTAACAGCCAAAATGGCATCAAACCAGAAAATTTCACAACAGAAAAGTAAACAGAGGTATCTCACTATGTCTGGGGCAATGGACACTGAGCTATTGAAAAACCTCTCTAAATGGGTATGCTGTTGGTTTGGCACAGGCCCCTGTCAAGGACAATATTTATATGGTGCAAGTGTTTCCTGTTTGTGATGTTACTGCAAAATTCCTTCTCTCTTCCCCCCCACCCCACTCTTTTGCACCACATGTTTTTGCCAAGATTTAAAGCATGTGATTACTATTATTATTATAGACCACTATAAACTTCTGCAGGCCTTTGCACAGGCATAAAGAAGAATGTGCTCTGCCCTAAACAGCTCACAGTCTTAACTTAAAACAAATCAGAATGTACTACCCCTGGCCTTACTCTCTCCTATTTTAGTCCTTGCATTTAGGAGTGTATTACAAAAATGTGGTGAGCAAGGGAAGAATTGAGATGGGTAGACCATGCACTTGGGTGCACTGAGACCTGCAGGATTTCCTTCAGCACAAGGGTATCGAGCATATGGCCCACAGGCCAGATCCAGCCCACGGAGCCCTGCCATCCAGGCTCCAGTGCTGCCCCTGGGTCTGAGCAGACCCACATGGGGCACAGCACATGCTGGACTAGCCCTGTAGGCGGGGCCAGGGATATATGCCACACACAGCACTTGCACCAGCCACTCTGGGTGGATGCCACATGGGCAGGTGCATGCAACATGAATGCTGGCACGGCGTGAACAGGCACCGAAGGCAGCTCAGTCTGGCTGGGGCGTGTAGCATGGGTCCTGGACTAACTAGAGTGTGCGCCATGTGTGGCATGCTTCCCAGTTCTGCAGCTCCCATTCTGACCCCTCTGGGATCTATGCCACATGCAGCGCAAGTCTCAGACGGGCTGGAATGGGCACTGGATCTGGTAGGCTGGGGGAGGTGGAGGGCAGAGGGGATGGGGTCCATAAGCCAAACTTGGCCCGTGGACTGCTTCTCATCCAGCCCACAGGGCCAGATGAGTTTGAAACCCCTGCTTTAGCATATGTTACTCTTGCTTTCTCATTGGTTTGCAAAACTTCAGTACATTTGAATCTATTCACTTTTTTTCTGAATAACTTTCACACACACATATCACGCATGTATGTATGTGTGTATGAAAATGATCTATCTAAAATTATTTCATTAGAAATGCTTACAAATTCCTAAAAAAGCCCAACTACTATGAAAAACCAGTTTAGGCTTTTCACAGGTAACATTTGCCTACACCAGTGGTCTCCAACCTTTTTAAGGTGATTGATCACTTTTTGAAGAAAAGGGCAATCCAGAATCTACTGCTCCCCCCTCCTACACCACCTCCTGCCCAGCAAGTCAGTCAGGGGAGGGGAGGGGAGAGACTGAGGCCCCCACGGTGAGGGAGGGAGTGGGGCAGGGGTGAGTGGGGCCCTGGCTGGGTTGGCCCAGGGGAGGACTGGAGCCCAGGCGGCTTGTCCAGGCGTGGGGGGTGAGGGGCTCCTGTTGCTGGATGCACCCTGGTGGAGGCCTGGGGGTCACGTGTCCCCCACAGCCTGTGTGCAGGGTGAGGCAGCTGCTGCTGTATGCTGGGCTTTGCGCCCCAAGCCCTGAGCTGTAGCAGGGATTAGGGTGCAATGCCCAGCATACAGATTGGGGAGACATGTGCCCCCCAGGGCCTCTGCTGGGGTGCATCCAGTGGCGGGAGCCCCCCCTCTGCACACCTGGATGAGCCACCCAGGCCCCAACCCTGCCCCGGCCCGGCTGGGGCCTCACTCACCCGGTGGCAGGGGGCACAGAGGGGGATTGTCCCACTCACCCAGCCTGGCCCTGGTGGCAGGGAGTGCAGCTCAGCTCAGCCATGTGCATCTTGCTGCTCCTACATCCCGCCGCTCCCCATGTGTATTCTGGCTGCTCCCAATTGTGGAGCCTCGGATGGTCAGTCTTAGTCTGGGGTTGACTGATTACCACTGGCCTACACAAACCCTTACAGGTGAGGAAATATCCAATTCAGGAAAAA
>NW_017728992.1:163559198-163563890 GCF_001723915.1 Gavialis gangeticus | reverse complement strand
AGTCTTAGTCTGGGGTTGACTGATTACCACTGGCCTACACAAACCCTTACAGGTGAGGAAATATCCAATTCAGGAAAAAATTCATTAACGGACCACAGTTCCCCACACTGCACTCACCACCTTCACTGACAAAGTCTGTCCTTTCCTCTGCATGGTCCGTTATCTCACATATGTGCAGTTTTATGAGACATGCACCATACTCCTTAACGTTGCAATATAATACAAAACCCATGAATGTCCATGTGTCTTAATGATCAAGGCAGTACTAAATTGAATGACGTGTTATTTTCCCAAGGGGAAATATGATGTTGGCTTTGCAAAAAAAGCAAGTGTTAACTAATTTTATATTGAATGGTGGTTTTATCCTGAAATTTTGTTTTGCATTTTTATCCTCATAAAATCTGTACAGAACTTTGTGTCTCAAGGTACACCTATTATTTAAAAGCTTCATTCAAAAACAGCTGATGTGTGAGCCATGTACTTCCTGTATGACTGCCTGTATAATTTTCTGGCTAGTATATATTTTTCTTTAAAATTCCAGCAACTTTGGCTCTGCTTGACATCCTCTGCCAAGAGTTCTGTCTTGCATGGTAAGAGCCTGAATCATTTATTTCACAGAGGAAGGTTGATTTGCTAAGTCATCTTTGAAGAGAAGAGATCTGGAACAGACCACTCAAAAGGAGCTAAGTTGTTCTGACAGGCTCCTGGGGCTGCAGCCAGCACAAGCCCAGCTTAATGAAGGAAGTTGAACGCGAAACTTGTTTCAAAATATCATTGCATCTGTGCAAGCAAAGTGACAGTCTTAAAACAATCTAATTGTCTTGGTACAAGATGGGTCCAGAGCCATTGAACCTGGGGCTGGGAGTTAACCCCATCTTCTTGCAGCAGCATGAGAGTCTGTTATCCAGGAGGTGCTGATGGCAGATGTTGCCACTGACAACATCCTTTGCCAGGATCCTCCTGAACAAAAGAAGGAGCATCTCTACAGTCAGGACCTCTCTGGAGCTTTATCAATAGAAGCTGCTGAGGGCATGTGCTTAGCCCATACTTACCCCATCCTCTTCTTACCAGCAGTGTACACTGCTTGTGCTATGCAGGTTCCCTCTCTGTCATGCCCTCCACCCCCTCCCCAGGGCACAAAGGGATGGTTTCAGATGCTTTGCATTCTCATAGCCTCCTTTCCTGGCAGATTTTCCAGACCATTTACCTGGACATGCTGAATCTAATTTACCATAAGGCCCTACCACTCCCGGAAGTCAACACTACCTTCCCACAATAGTACTTTACAGCTATGTCCTGTAATAAGGCCTTCTGATATTACACTGCCATAATCTAACCCGATGGGAATGAATTAAGAGCACTGGCTAATGCATAAGTAACTTGCTGCTGTGGATTTAAGCCATGAATAACATTTTTATATTTAAAATATGTAATTGAATTTTCTTAACAGAGGAGGAACTTGTTACATCCACTGTACATTGCTGTAACGTGCATATTTAAAATGAGCTAGAATTCCATTAATTCTTGTCTTATGGTCTTATTCAGTCTAATGGAATCTCAGATCTCTCATTAGGTTATGATTTCAGCTGTTCCACTATGAAAAAATACTTCTCTGTGGCATCTCGGCCCCTGCCAAAATAGCCAATCAATACCTTGCTTGAAGGGGAGGCCGAGCTATCAACTGCCAGACTTGTCAACAATACCAAAGCCATTAAGATCATATGATCCCAGTCAATTTTCCTATGAACCCACTTTACAAATAAAGCACTTCTGTTCATGAACAAAGTGCCGCTTTTTTATGTTGATAGCAGCTTCATCCAGACACAGGAAATGAGAAGAAGAAGCAGGAAATAAATTACATTTGTCCAAAGTCTGAGTTGTTGGAAAGCATTGGGTAAGAGCCATAAAAGAACTGGCAGACTGAGGGTCATCCCATGGACTGTGCTTTATACTTTGGAAAGCTGAGAACCAGCACTTGCCAACTGTAGAACATATTCATTTTTACCCCTGTCAGTTCTTGATACATAATACCCTGAGATTTTATAACTCTGATTACCCTCTTCCCTCCCTATTCTTTTTAATATAATATTTTGGCAGTTATGCTCACAAACTGTTAAAATTACATATTAACAATGATACGTGGAAGTCCACTCATTGAAGGGGAATGTTATCACTTATCCAGGTCTGGGCTTGGCCCTAATGCTTTGTATTTTTTAAATATGAGGTTCTAAGACATTTTAACATGGTGAAGAACATTGATTGGTTTTATATGTAAATGGCTTCAGAAATGAAGTGGAAGAACAGAAAAAAAACAGTTTCACAGTGACACTCCATTTAAACATCCATCTCTCCAGTCCTGCCATAGAAAGCCAGTGCAAATGGTTTAAGGCAAAATGAACATTTTCAAGCACTGGTCCTGACTTAGGGATCAAAAGAGAGGCTGAAGAAGGAACATAAATGAACCAACTTAGGAAAAGAAGGAAGAGATGAGAAAGAAGGATATGGCAGAAATAACAGCAATGGTCTAACAGCAAGCGACACAAGTAAAATGCTTGTAGCCCTCTTACTTTTTGCTATTCAGAATACAGGAAACCTGTTAGGAAGCCATGAATGGGGCTATTTGTTATGGTGATGCTCAACCTTTTGGTCACTGGGCCAGATGAGTAGTGCCCAGTCCATCTGTGGGCAATATCTGACCGGTGGTCCCAAGCCAGCACCAGGGGTGGTCATGGTAAAACCCCAACTGAACCCACGGGGGAAGGAGGCTTAATGGAGCCCCAGCCTAGCTTCATCGGGGAGGGCATGTGGTCTGGCCCCGAATCAGTGTAGGGAGGGGTATGGCTTGGCCTTAATCCAGCTGTGTGGGGGGAAGTAGGTGTGGCTCAGCCCTGACCTACTGCTCAAGACTTGGTGTTTGGGGATTTGGCAGCAAGAGAGGGTAGCTATATTAAATGTCACTGCTCCCCCATGGCCAAATTACCCAACCCATCGAGAGCCCCACAGGCCAGATACTATGGCTCCACAGGGTGAATTTGGTGCATGGGCCCAAGGTTGAGCATCCCTGATTTATTACACTGATAGGTTGTAATCATTCACTGCAGTATCTTTGTACCTCACTAGGTTTTGGTTGAGATAGTCACATCTCAAGGAGAGATCACACACTGTGCTCCCCAGCAGGTTTGCCACAGCAAATCATCTTGCAGCAAACAGAGCTGAGAGGAAGAGACCACAGCATAGGCCTGTATTTATCTCAGGTAATTTCTGTGGCAAAGAAATGAGATTTGCTTTTGTGTAAAGAGTTGATCCAACCCCTCCAAGATGACTGTCACAGCAGGCACACTTGGCCTGGGCCAAGAGGTTTCAGTGCTTTCCAGAAGTGGCCATATATGTGTATTTCAGCAGGCCGACTGTCAAAATGTTTTGCTGTCAGAATCTGAAGGATTCGCTACTCCATCCTCAAGTGGCTTGAAACACAGGAGGGAGAGCTGCATGTAAAAATAAGTTTGAGAGAGATCTTCACAGAGCTTTACATAGCTCTTGCATGCTCAGATGACATCTACCCAGTCACCCAAGATCCATTTTTTGCAGGATTCAGAGAAATGCTGCAATATGATTAAATTCACTAATAATTTTCTGTGAAATAAGGTTAGCATAAGGCCTTTATGTTTTCACAGGTATTTTCTAAAGACTTGAACTTAGAACTGCCCTTCTTTTCTGGCAGTAACCATTCCCAAGTCCTCCAAAAGCACCAATTTGATATCTTTACAGGCATACCTCGGAGATATTGCGGGTTTGGTTCCAGACCACTGCAATAAAGCGAATATCGCAATAAAGTGAGTCACACGAATTTTTTGGTTTCCCAGTGCATATAAAAGTTATGTTTACACTACACTGTAGTCTATTAAGTGTGCAATAGCATTATGTCTAAAAAAACAATGTATATACCTTAATTAAAAAATATTTTATTGCTAAAAATGCTAACCATCAAAATGGCGCCAATGGAAAAATGGCGCTGATAGACTTGCTCGATGCAGGGTTTCCACAAACCTTCAATTTGTAAAAAACGCAATATCTGCAAAGCGCAATAAAGCGAAGCGCAATAAAATGAGGTATGCCTGTATTTGTATTTCCAATCAACCTTTAAAACTATAAGAGATTACTGGAGTGAGAAAATATGGCTGAATTCACTCTCACAACTGGGTTGTCAATCTTAAATTAAGCTGATCACAGAGTTTTGAAAGTCATCAGTAGCCTTGTACTCATTTTAACTACCATCTACTATGCTAGATTTATATGCTGGGACTTTTATCCAATGGCCATATTACTGTTTCCTTTAGAACTTTTGGCCTTTCTTGTTTCAGTCAGTTGCAGTATACCTGCAAGAACTGGATGAGAAGAGGGATTAGATGATATAATAAGTATTTTCCTTTTTTTTATGTTTTGTCTGTAATGGCATGCTCCTTCCCAAATTTGGATCAGAAGTATGTGCCTGTTTTTGCTTTGATAGGTGTATGACTAGTTTACACTTAGCCCAGAGGAAGGTAATCCCAAGGAGGGCCAAAGGGGGCAGGAGAGCATATAAGCCTCCATGGCTCACTAAAAACATCCGGGAATGTCTCCTTGCCAAAAAGGAGGCTTACTCCCAATGGAAAGGAGGGGTCATCACTAAGGAGGACTATTCTGCAGTTGCTC
>NW_017728992.1:163555834-163558814 GCF_001723915.1 Gavialis gangeticus | reverse complement strand
CCTATGAGGAAAGGTTGCGGGACCTGAACCTGTTCAGCCTTCAAAAGAGAAGGCTGAGGGGGGATCTTGTGGCCTGTTATAAACTGGTTAGGGGGGATCAGCAGGCGCTGGGGGAGTCCCTGTTCCCCCGAGCGCCACAAGGAGTGACCAGGAACAATGGTCACAAGCTGGCAGAGGGAAGGTTGAAGTTGGACATCAGGAGGTGCTACTTCACGGTCAGGGCGGCTAGGGTCTGGAACCAGCTTCCAAGTGAGGTGGTGCAGGCTCCCACCCTGGGGGGTTTTAAGAGGAGGTTGGATGACCACCTTATTGGGGTCATTTGACCCCAGTGCTCTTCCTGCCATGGCAGGGGGTCGGACTAGATGATCTGCTCAGGTCCCTTCCGACCCTAGAAACTATGAAACTATGAAACTATATCTGTTGGAGTCCAGCAGGAAAAATAATGCAGCAGGGAAACCAGCATGGATTTGTAGCAGGTAGATCATGCCTCACAATCTGGTTTCATTTGTGACAGGGTCACAAAATGCTAAGATGCAGGAGCAGAGGTGGATGTCATTTTCTTGGACTTTAGCAAGGCCTTCAATATGGTATCTCCTCCTATTCCAGGGGTCAGCAACCCCGGCACATGTGCTGAGCACGGCATACAAGGCCATTTTGCTCGTCACGCCACCGCCAGCCTGGGCTTTAGGTAGCTGCTGCCAGCTACAAAGCCCAAGCTGCTTCCAGCAGGCGGCTGGGCAGCTGCAAGCCCTGCTGCAAGCAGACCAGGCTCCGTGGTTGGCAGCAGCTACCCAGAGCCTGGACCGGTTGTAGCCAGGAGACAGCAAACATCTGCTCCGGGCTCCAGCATTAGCTCCATATCAGTGGGTGCACGTGCGCCTTGGAGCGGATAGGGGTGCAGGCCTGAGGCAGCACAACCCCGGCCTCTCCCCCGCTGCTGACATAAAGCTGATCACTGGGCTCTGGAGCCTGGCGCAGCTGTTTGTAGCCAGCCTGGTCTCTGGGCAGCTGCAGCAGACATCAAGCAGGCTGCAAACAGCTGCACTGGGCTTCACAGCCCTGGCATCAGCTCCATGGTGGCAGCAACTGCACCTGGACCTCAGAGTGGATAGCGGGAGGGCTGTGCTGCCTCAGGCCCTATCCCCACCATCTGCTCCGAGGTGCGTGTCCACCTGCTGGTATGGAGCTAATGCTGGAGCCCAGAGCAGATGTTTGCAGTCTCCTGGCTGCAACCGGTCCAGGCTCTGGGTAGCTGCTGCCACTCACAGAGCCCGGTCTGCTTGGAGCAGGGCTTGCAGCTGCCCAGCCGCCTGCTGGGAGCAGCCCAGGCTTCGTGGCTAGCAGTAGCTGCCTAGAGCCCAGGCTGGCAGTTGCATGCTGAGCTGTATGCAGGGTAAGGGTGGGCTGCTGCTGTGGGCTGGGGCCAGGGCAGTGCCAAGCTCCTTCCAGTGGTGGGCTGGTTCCGGGCTACACTTGGGGTGGGCAGCAGTGGCACTGGGAGGGGGGCTACAGCAAATTTTGGGGTGGCTGCAGCCTCCCCCCATAGCCTCCTGCCAGCGTCACTACCACCTGCCCTGAGTGCAGCTTCAGCCCAAGCCCCACCCTCAATGGGAAGAGCCCAGTGCCACCCCTGGCCTCAGCCCACTGTCACCTCATGAACAGATCCAGGGACACATGCCCCCCTTGGGTGCATGCAGCAGCAGGAGCTATCACCCCCTCCCCATGCCCCACAGATGAGGCACTTGAGGCTCCATCCCATGCTGTGCAGCACCTGCCCCAGCCCCAGCCCCACTGCCTCCCTCACCGCTGGGGCCTTGATCTGTCCCTCCCCCCTCCACCCCCACATCCCTTCCCTTACAACACACTGACCAGCTGGACTGGCTGCTCTCCACGTTGCCAGGCTGCACTCCTGGCTGCCTGCATGCTGCGCTGTGGCTGCACTCATGCACAGGGCATTTATCAGTGACATTATCAGCCACATCAGCCGAAAAAAGCTGATTGCCAATACCGTCAATTTTCCTCATATCAGTGCTGATCTGATATGGGACCGGCACCTCTAGTCATTAATGATACTGTTCAACCCGTTCTCCTGCATTGCTTCCAATAGTCACTGGAAAATCGATGTCAATTCCAGTAGACTCCTGGACAATCCGGGAGGGTTGGCAACCCTAGACATCAACGTCAAATTATATTACTTTCCAAGAAAAGTGATAGATGAAATAGTGCAGCTTCCTACTATTTGTTCCCCTTTTAGGGATAATTTTTGACACAACTTTGATCCACTGATTTTTGGTGCAATGCTTCCTTTGCTTACCACTGTTAGTACAGTCCTTGGGTGGTATCAGTTGCCCATTTTGTTTGGACTACTTCAGGTTTTTTATCTTTAACTTTGGCTGACTTTTAAACACAATTTTATGTAACAGGCTGAGTCGGGCTATTGTTCCCTTCAACAGTCTAAAGTATAGGCTTTTGCATAACACCCTTCCTCCAGGACAAGATGGTGCTTCAGAAGAGGGATCAAGCCACACACCCACCTGAATACATCTAAGGTCATCTCCTCCAAAGGAGGCAAAGTGCATGCAGGAAGACAGGTAATGACATCAATGAGTTTGTGGGGTTAGAGGGTCAGGGCCTTGTAGCAACTCAGACTAAGTCCTACCTCACAAAATTTAGCTACTGTAATTTAGTTCCAGTGTGAATGCTAGGGCTCAATGTCAGTCTTCATAAGTTACTTAGAGGTTCTACCAAGTTTCATAGTTTCATAGTTTCTAGGGTCAGAAGGGACCTGAGCAGATCATCTAGTCTGACCCCCTGCCATGGCAGGAAGAGCACTGGGGTCAAACGACCCCAGTAAGGTGGTCATCCAACCTCCTCTTAAAAACCCCCAGGGTGGGAGCCTGCACCACCTCACTTGGAAGCTGGTTCCAGACCCTAGCCGCCCTGACCGTGAAGTAGCGCCTCCTGATGTCCAACTTAAACC
>NW_017728992.1:163552140-163555555 GCF_001723915.1 Gavialis gangeticus | reverse complement strand
ATCCTTCATAATCTTTTCAAAGACCTTTCCAAGGATGGAGGTGAGACTGACTGGCCTATAATTACTCAGATCCTCCTTCCTCCCCTTCTTGAAAACAGGGACCACATTGGCCATTTTCCAGTCCCCTGGGACCTGACCCGAGTGCCATGAGCTCTCAAACAGCCATGCCAGTGGTTCTGCTGTGATGCTGGCCAATTCCTTCAGTACCCTCAGATGCAGCTTATCCGGGACTGCTGACTTGAACACATCCAGTCCATCCAAGTGACTCTGCACCAAGTCAGCATCGACAGTTGATAGGCTGGGGGCCTTTTGATGTCCATCTAAAAATCCATTAGGAGACTTATCTTGAGCCCTGTTCAGGAACACTGAGGCAAAGAAATTCATTGAATAGCTCAGCCTTCTCCCCACTCTCTGTCACTAATTGCTCCTCCTTGTTCAGAAGGGGTCCTATGCTGCCCTGAGCCTTCCTTTTACTCCCTACATATCTAAAAAAAGACTTTTTGTTGTCTTTGTATTGCCAACCTCAGAGCCGTAGTTGCTTTGGCCTTTCTAACTGCCTCCCTGCAAGTGCGGGCCAAGTAGGTATACTCCTCCTTGGTAGCTTCCCCCAGCTTCCGCTGCCTATATGCCTTCTTTTTTTGCCCTTAGGCTCCCCTGGATTTCCCTGTTTAGCCAAGGAAGTTTTTTGGCTCCTTTCTCCCTTTTCCCTTGTCCTGGGATAGTCTCCCTCTGTGCCCAAAGGGTCGCTTCCTTTAGGAACGACCACCCTCCCCGGACTCCCAACTCGCCAATTCTCTTCTCCTGCAGTGTGTCATTGACTAGACTCCTAAGCACACTGAAGTTAGTTTTCCTAAAGTCAAGCACTTCCACCCTACTAGTTATCTTACCCACCCTACGCTGTATGGTGAATTCGATTATTTGGTGGTCACTGTCCCAAGGTGACCACAAATCTGGGGCTCCCCTACCAGGTTTGTTTTGACTCTAGGCTGCAGACAGAAGTGCAGCTCCTAGCTATAACTTGGAAAGATTTGTGCAAAGTGTTCTGAGTTGCAACATTATGCCAGACCAAACAGAAGTTCACTGTTGGCTCCACGAGAGAAGGGAACCTAGCTGGGGCTGGGAGCCTGCAGCCAGGTTCCCAAAGCAATGGCCAGGGCTCTCTGCCAACGCTGGCTGTATTCAGAATGGGAGGGGGGAAAGGCAGCGGAAGGAGCTCATTCTTGGGGCTCCCCAGCTGGTGCTGAAGGCTGGGGTGGGTGAATTGGAGCCCCCCCCACCTCAGGGGGGGCTGCAATACATCTGTCCCACCTCCAGGAGGGGCTGAAAACCCCCCTGGTTAATCTCCTTCTGCTCCCTTTCCCCCCTCACATTCTGAAAAGAGCAACAGCCTGGGATACAAGTTACAGAAGATACAAGTTACAGAAGATAAAACATTTTGTAGCATCTTCATCTGAACCCCTATGCAACAAGGGGCCATATTTTCACTCAATTAGCCATTTTTGAAGTGGTTTGCAGCATACACTTGTGTTTGGTCACAGCCAGTGCCATAGCAGCGAAGTTGGGTGCCCAGAGCAAAGCCGTCAGCGGTAGCCAGCCCTCACCCCACTCACAGATCCAGAGGGCACACATCCCCTAATGCTTGCCCTGGAGTGGACGCAGCATTGGGAACCACCCTTCCCCTGTCCCTGCCCCCACCCCGCCTCCCAAATGAGCAGCTCGCAGGTCTGTCTGGCACTGTGCACTGGCTGGGCAGCGCCTGTTGGCACCCCTTTGCTTCAGCTACTGGGGCAGTTGCCCTGTTCACCCCACACGCCGTCCTTGCTATGATACTGGTCACAGCTATAAACTGCTTTTTGTGGCTAGATCAGGTGAAAATTGTCACTTCTGTCTGCACCTTAGAAGCTTTAGGAGGGCTGAACTATTATATTCAGCTGGAGGATAGGTCACCACAGCTGGAAAAACCAACAGTGGGAGGAGGGCAGAAGTAGGGTCATGCTGGGGTGTGCAGCTGCCCAGGGTAATTGTGGCCATGTTCTCCCTATGTTGGATGGGAAACAGAAGTTGTTATTCCTTCAACTAAGCCAGTGGTTCTCAACCTCTTTTAGACTTGAGACACCTTTCAATAGACTGGAGGCAGCCCTCAGGAAATGCCAGCTCTTAGTTTTCACATGTTTTTTTGACTACAGAAAGATGATAGAGCAATTCTTCTGTTACAAGGAACTTAGACTGCAACAGATCAACATGTTTTTGATACTAGGGATTCCTATATGAAATCTCTGGGTTTATGTCATGAATCAGGTATGCACACCTCACAGTGCTAACAGTGTGCAGCACCCCATGGCACTGGGCTGAGAATCGCTGCAGTAGGCAGAGCTGGATTAGGCAGGTAGTTTAGGACGGGCTGTTCCTTTCCTATGCTTCTCAGGATAGGGGGAGTGTGGAAGGAGCCCTCAATTACAGCTGCCAGCCTGGCCTGCCTGCTGCCATCTGGAGACAGTAATGCAGTTGTTCTTGGTGGCATGTGAAATCCTGACCAAGGCTAGATTTATAAAGTTAGAGCAAACGTGCTTGAATCTAGTAACATGTGTCCAGAGTTAGGAATCTAAAGGTTGTTTTCTGGATAGCACTCAAATGCTGGAGGCTGCAAGTGAGAGAGGAACAGTGGAAAAAACCCTGGTCATACCCAGTTCACTCCCCTTTCAGCATCCACCCTCTGCCACTGTGACATAGGATACTGGGCAAGATGGACCTATGGTCTGACCCAGTAAATGGCAGCTTTTTTGTCACATTCACAAGCCCATCTAGGGCAACTGGCAGCTCTGTCCATGTACTTTTGATTGTGACAGAAATGCCCTCCCCCCACCCCCATTTGCATATACCTGTTTACCTGTGTTGCCTTTCTGAAACTTACTAGGTTCCGCAGAGGACAATGTAAATAGGTGTGAATATAGAAATGCTACCGTGGAAAAATATTTTAGGTTTCTATGAGGATTCTTACAGCCACATCTTCTGAAGGTGGGCAGAGGTAAAGGGCCTTTTTAATTCTCATATTAAAGGAATATGAAGATAAGGAATGAAAGTACTACACACTTGTCTGGCTTCTGGGTACTCTTTGCATTTATTCTTCCCTGTCCCTGGACAGACTGCAAGACTGCTACTGAAGTGAGACAAAGTTATCTCAAAAGCCACCTGGTTCTTCTGAACCACTAAGTATAAGTGTTAGCTTATGGTAAGCAAACACTTTAGTTGAACAAGTCTTTCTGAATGCGGTATTCTACATTTCAGGATACTTTGCCTGCTTATTCACATGGAACTTCATGGCTAGGCAAAAACATTCAAAAAGCCAGAGGCAGAATTGATCAAACCTTCATAGATTGGATTGGGAGTGAACAGAACACACGTTTGCCCCCTTTTT
>NW_017728992.1:163540790-163547140 GCF_001723915.1 Gavialis gangeticus | reverse complement strand
TAGACAGAAGTTGTCCATTTATATCCTTTTCCTTTTTTTTTTTTGGGTGGGGGGGCACACAGATGCCCAGACCAGTCAGAACAGCTGGGGAGTGCAATGCAGCAGGGCCTTCTCTCCTCAGCCCTGCCCCATGGCAGCTGTCACTGGCAGGGGAGTGGGGAAGCAGAGGCCTCTGCTGCATGGTCTCCTCCAGCTGTTCTAGCTGGGTCTGGGGGCCCTGGGTCCATGTGGCAGGAGCCTCTGCTATCTCCCCGTTTCCCTCTGCCACTTCTAGCTCCCAGGGGTAGGGCTGTGGAGAAAAGCTGTGCTGGTCAGGTGGGCCAAGCAGCAGGGGATTGGGGAAGTCTCTGCCGTGCAGCACTCCCCCCCCCCCCCAGCTGTTCCGGGCGGGGGGGGGGCTGGAGGGGGGGCCTTGGGCCCCCCCCCCCCCCCAAGCTGTTCTGGCTGGGGGGGTGCATGATGGGGAGCCTCTGCGCCTCCCCGCACCACTGCTTGGCCTGGCTGATGGCAGAGGCAGGATGCAGGACTTGGGAGCAGAGGCTTTGCTGCCTCAGCTCTGTGACAGCTTGGGGGCAGGGCCAGTCTGGTGCTCTGCTGGAGTAGATGAGTGCAGTCTGAAGCTAGGCCACCTGCCCTATGAGGGGGCATTTAGCGAGGGCCCACAAAGCATCCTGGGATGCTGGGGGACTGCAACCTAACGTGAATCAGGAGGGGATCTGATACAGAAGTTCAATTGACCAGTCTAACCTAAACTGATTAAATTTGATACTACTTTCATCCAAGTTTAGCTTGTGTGTATGCATGTGTGTATTGGCAAAGTTACTCTCAAAGAATGGTTTATTTCACAACTAAAACAGTAACTGAGCTTTCTAGACTTAATTTCAGACCTACCAGCCTTTAACAGTATACCTATACAAGTACTACCAGTATTTTGTTCTGCAGTTTCATATGAAACTTTACCAGCATGAACTACTAATGACTTGCCTGGACCAATTTAATATACTTTTTTAAACATACTGGTCAATACATTTGAACTAGAACGTTTAAAAACTCTAAATATATTTTAAGAAAATACCTCTCTATCAGACTTCAGGTGAGACCTTAGAAACTGAAAATGAGATTTTTTTCTTCTACTCAAGAATACAGTCTGCATACTTGATGACCACAACTGCACATGTCAAGCAGGTTATGACACACAAGTGGATAATCATGGCTATTTACAATTGTCTGATAGACACTGAAATTAGCCATGTCATTGTACACTTATTTTGGTATAAAATCAAGACCCTGCATGTTTACCCCAGCATTATGTCCCTAGTCATTGAGAGGGTTTGGAACAGAACCCCAAAGTTGATCTAAATCCCAGCCTCCTATTCTGTTAAGTGACATTGACTTCCAATATTAAACTGTCTAGAACTAAGGCCTGTACACATTATTTCTGGATTCCCGATACTTTCTTTGCTAATGGAAATGAAGTGATGTACTGACACCTTGGTTTTATCAAATTAGTTAACACACTAACTTTGTAGGGAAAAGAGATTAGTATATTATATCAGCTAGCTTTGTTTCTTCCCTTAAGGAATTCTTCCTACATTTTAAATTCATGACAGCAGTATAGTTTCCTCAGCTCAAATTTAAATGATTGATTGAATATTTTACTTTGACTGTGGTTTTCCGCCTGCTTCTCATATGTATCAAAATTTTTCACTTGCTCCACACTGACTCTCCCCTTCTGGCTTTACGTGTGCTGTTCTGATGTGTCTTTGCTTACCTTCATTTGCATTAGTGTTGCTTCCAGCAGTTTGGCTTCTATCTTTTCTTCACCCTTTTTAATATTTCAGCAGTGCCCAAAAGACCCATCTGAGAGCAGTGTCATGTTTTCTTAGCACTATATAAAAAATAAGAGTGTCTGCACTAAGAGTTCATACTTGTAACTAGGGTTGTCCAAATTTTTGACAGGTGAGAGCTAGATTGTATTATAGCAGTTCACTCAAGGACTAGATGGGAGGTTCCCTATTCTCTCCCTGGTTGTTCCTGGTGCTCAGAGCCACCTGGCCCAAAGGTGCAACCACAGGGGAGGAAGAAAAGGATATTCCCCTTCTGCCTCCACAGAGACAGCCCATTCCTTGCATCCCCACTACTCCTCATATTCCCAATCCCCACCCACACTGGCACTGCTAGAGGTCTCTCTAGTTTGCTTGAGTCTACACTATGGGTGAGTGCTGAGGCCCCTTGTTTCCCCCAGCAGGTTCCGCCCGTCTATGCTGAACTCAAGACCCAGGGACTGCAGATTAGTCTCAGCTTGACTGCATGTAGAGCCTAGAGAGGAGGAAGGTAGGCTGGGAGGGCCCTGCTTCTGCATAATATTGTCTGTGCACCTCCCACAGCTTCTCTCTATCATGGATGGCCTAAGCCTACAATAATGTGATGGGGTGGCTGGCAGTGACCTAGCCCAGGGGTTTTGAAAGGGCAAAAGATGGTTGGAGGACTTGGGATTCCCTTTCCTCACCAATCAGGCCCCAGAGACTCACCCTCCCTATCCCCTGATTGGCCCCTTGGGTCACCTGGAGGGGGTAAAAGGGGCAGTGTGGCTGACTCTGGGGAGACCAGCGAGGGGCCACAAGGAAGGAGCTTCAAAGAGCTGGCAAGAGCTGAGCCAGCAGGGCGGGAGCAGTTGCCCCAGAAGAGCCTGAAGGAGAGGGACCTGCAGGCAGCAGTGGGACCCTCAGCAGTGTGGCGTGCTGCTGGCAGGAGAGGCTCCCCACTGGACTCCAGGATTGCCTATGAGAGGCTGCAGCCAGCAGAAGAGGTTCCCCAGCTCTAGCAAGGATCTGAGCGGCGACCTGACAGGTTCCCAGCTCTGCTTCCTGCTCCTCCAATCAGAGGCCAGACAGCTTGACATGAGGCAGGGGCTCCTAGACTGTCAAGACCCCTAGCAGCTTAGAGCAATACTAATACTGGTGGTGGTGGCAGAGTTTCTGCCTACCAAGTTCAAGTCCCAGCGGTAAGTGAGCTAAGAGGGAAAAATTCTTCTTGCAGTGGAAAGGGGCCACTGTATTTTACCCCTTTCTCTCCCTCTAGGTACCTAGGTCCTATATTCCTTGTTATTTGACATTTTGTATTTTGTGCCTTTTATATTTCTGGTAATACCAACCGGTATTGTTTGTTCTGCTGTTTGTGTTTTACATTTTGGTTAATCCTGTCCTTTGTCAACTGGATGAATATGTCTATGATTGTAAGTGTCTAACCTTTGTTGAATCCTGCCCTTTTGGGGCATTGTAGTGTCCCCTATACCCCTTGTTTTACACTGGTTATGTTCCTAGTATTGTTCCCTCATTAAAAGGTATATGATTAAGTCCCCATTGGTGGTCTGGCTCTGCCTCACACCTCCCACAGCACTTGTGCACCTGCTTTGATCCCTTGAATTGGAGAGGAGGTACCTCTTGGAGTACTGCGTGAGTTACAACCCTCATGTTCTGCATACCAAAAAGCCTGCAGAAAGACCCCAGCCAGCTTTGCCTTTGTTAATTCTGAGAAGCAGCACTGATCACCTGAGGGGTGCTGACAGACATGCAGGCCCCATTCTAACTCATGGCGCATTACATAAAGTACCATGAGTTAGGGTGTCCCACAACCATCCCCGCCCCTTCCCCAACCCAACTCAACCCAACAGACATTCACCTGTTCAGTTGGGGGAAAGGGAGGTGGGGATCAAGCACTGCTTTGGAGCCAATTAAGCCCAAGAAGACTGCCTGCAGCCTCTCTCCCCTAGGCCTCCCCACCCCCCAATCCCACTTCTAGTGCTGTTTGCAGGCAGGGAGGGGGAGTGAGCTGCAGGCTAAAATTTGCTGGGCTTGAGCTGGGATTAGGGCCTGGAGGGGGCCTGCAAGTCAGGGGGCTTCCAATCCACCTGGCCTCCTCCAGTTCATCCAGGCAAACCGATCCCACAGCTTGCTCCCTTTCCCTTCTCCCTTCCTGCAGACAGCATTGGAGGCGCATTACATGGAACAGAAGTTCAGAGTGCCTTCATCTGATTCCTCATTTCATAGATAGACATTAGGGCTTGAAGGGACCTCGAAGATCATCAAGTCCAGCCCCCTGGTCCAGGGGCAGGAAGTCAGCTAGGACCCCAGCAAGACCCCAACAAGATAAGCATCCAAGCGTTTCTTGAATAAGTCCAGAGTAGGTGCCTGCACCAAATGTGGAGGGAGTCTATTCCAGGTCCTGGGGGCTCAGACAGTAAAGACATTTTTAGGCAGCCACCAGGTCCCCCCTGAGCCTGTGCTTTTCCAGACTGAAGAATCTCATGGCTCTCAGCCTCTCTTTGATGAGGGTTAATTTGTTGCATAATCAGACACTTTTAAAGGACTCTGCAGCCACGCACGTGTGTCATGGCACAGCTGTAGAGTGCTTTCAGGGGGCCAATCATGAGACAAATGTAACTTCTGTGTGTGCCCCAGGAGCAGCACTGTGTGAACACCATTTTACAGCTTCTGGAGCTGGTGCATGAACCCATATCTCATAGTCTCAATGCACTGTCTTAATTAAATTAATATTTCTTTTAGGGCAGGAGGTTCTTACTTGGGCATATTCTTAGTGAGTTCATCATGATTTTTTTCCTTAGCACCAATCCAGAGGTTCTTGTCCTAAGTTGTCTGTGGGCTTTTTCTGCCTTATGAAGAATATACATCCCTTTGAATGTTTAAGAACAACCACCCAGCTTTACAAATATGAAATTTAAAGCCAGCCCCAGATTCATTATATCCAGGAATACACAAATATAGTGTAACCCTGCTTTTGTGTATGTATACATGTGTTCTAATGATAACAACTCTGTTCCACTGTATGTGTGTTAAAATTTACATACTCTGACCTGGTATGCAGGTTCAAAAAGTTAGGGGCCTGCTTGTGTCTCCTTCCTGATTTGTATCCCTAAGAAACTAAATATAAGGGGCTGGGGAAAAACTGGCATCACTAGGCCTCCCTCCAGATTTTTGCAGAACAAATGGGATAGAACAAATGGGCTGTGGGACACAGTTGTGTGGATGTTGCTGGGGGGGAGGGTGACCCCTTTCTAGTAAAATACAGCTGAAGCCATCTTATTAGTAAGTCTAAGGGTTGAAATCCCTGAGGAAGTAGCAAACAGCTTGAGATATGAATGAGTTGAACTACTTGAGCAGCTGATAGGTCGGTCAGGACCTGAAGAGTTCACATCGCTCACCAACCTGACAAAGAGAAGTTCAGAGCCCCCAGGCAACGTGACCTTTGAGCAGTGAGGGACTGGTAGGCAGTACAACCCCAAGACAAGCAGTGATAGGTGGCGAACCTCCATGTGCTTAAAGTCCATCAGGTGTTAAATAGTCTTTGCAGGACTGGAGCTACAGCGCTTGTCACCTCTGTGAATATAGCCCTTGCTCATGTGTCCTTTAATTTTGGAGGTGTGTAACAGGTACCACCTCCAGAGGTGGCTGCAAAACCCCTGGAGTCAAATTAGCCCTTGCTCTCTTTGGACAGCTGCCCCATCTCACCTGCCACACTTTGATGTTTTGTTATTTTTATCAAGGAGGCTGTCCTCAGGGCTTCCAATCTGTTCTATCATCCATGACCTTCTCACTTTAAGGGCTGATTGCATGGCTCCATTCTGCCCCTATACTATGCCCCAAGCCTCACAGGTGTCATCATTCATTGTTCTTCCCACATGACGCTCTCAGCCTTGCTATGGGCCTCTGGCCCCTATCCCAGGCCTGTCACTTCCAAGGTCAGGCCTCCCTCAGGCCCATCTATTCCAGAGCCTGGCCTCCCTGGCCCTGTCCATTCCTAGACCCTCTTCTCCCTGGCCTCTTGCTTCCAAGACCCTCTGCCCTGTTCCTGGGCTCTCTGCTGCTTACTTTACCCCATCTTATTTGGTCTCCCTTATAACTCAGATACAGCCCTGTGCCAGAAACTCCTCACCTCTTGGTACTCAGGGCTAAACTGCCTGACCTGGTTGGGGTCTGGGCTTATCTCCGAGTTAAGCCCAGCCCTCTCCTGATCCTGCTACACTTGCAGGAAGCTTTCCAGGCTTTCCAGGCCTTTCCTTTTAAAGTGGCAGGCTCACCATGCAGTTTGTCACAAGGTAGAACATGTGCCTTCTCCAAACTATGGATGTCAAGAGATCTTCTTCCCTCTCTTCTGCCCCTCCACCTCATGGTCTATAGCAGGGGTGGGCAAAATATGGCCCGTGGGTCATAGCCGGCCTGCCAGGCCATTCTATCTGGCCTGTGGCACCCCTAAAACATATAGAAAATTAGTATTTATCTGCTTCTGGCTACCTGTCAAAGATGACAGGAGCCAGGGGCAGTAGTACCCAG
>NW_017728992.1:163535521-163540779 GCF_001723915.1 Gavialis gangeticus | reverse complement strand
AGCCCCCCAACAAACCTATACCCACTCTGCCATGCCCCCCCCCCCACAATATACAAGGCTAACGTCATTTTAAGCCATTGTGCAATCACCCCTGTGGACGCTAAACAAACACGTGTAAATTGGGACAAAACTATTTTTTGAAATTAAATTAATGAATGTTGTAGATATTCGATTTTTAGAATATAATATGGTATCTTTCTGGTTCCAAGATGGCAAAAACCCTTGCTGAAAGGAGTACATCGGAGGGGGGCAAAGGGAGGGACTTCTGGTGGCAAAGGTCAGGGGTTACAATGTGGGACTTTTGGTCACAAGATGGCGACCAGGGGGTGGGGCACCTGTCAAGAGGCGGGGCTACCTGTGCTGCCCTCGATAGCTTGCCAAAACTCGGTAAGTAGCCCTCCAGCCAAAATAATACCAACTCTTGGTCTGTAGCATAGTTTGGCTTTGACAAATCTATCATTGCTTCCACAGTGTTGACTGCTTTCACACTGAGGGGGGTGGTCTGTGTGGAGGGTGAGTTCGTTAGCATAGATTCCTGTAGGCATTGTCCTCTAAATCCAGAGTGGGATGACATCATGCAAAGCGATTCTGCCAGAGCTACTCCCTCACTACCAAGGCAGCCCACATTATGCAGCATTTACAGATCCCCTATATGAAGAGATGATGTGCAGGGGCTTCTGAAGACATCAGTGGAGGAGAATGAAGAGGGTGAGATCATACTGTTCAAATTCAAATGCCTGTCCTCTGACACTACTGGACCCACTCTGACTGAGGCGCTTTTCCCCCCTTCCCCACAAACCCAATAGGATGAAAAGAAGGGATGGATATGGTTTCTGGGATTTGAGCATTAAGGTTCAAAGAGCTTAGTGAGAAGACAATATGCAAAAAGACGACTAACTGGTTAGGCAGATGACTACCAAGGCCATTTATTTTTCCTGTTTGTTAGGAATCAGTCAATTGATATGATGTGTTGTCATTGCATACTCACACATAACAGGTCACCTTAAGCGAGTGCTTGGCTATGAAACCACATGCCAAGAGCCATTAACCACAGTGTCATAGTTATACAACAGAAATGCTGGATCTTAAACTTACCTTTATCAAAGATCTTGTCATCTCATTTAAATGTAAAAAGAGACAATGTGTAACTTCCCTATCATGACGATGAATCTTTGCATCCATACTAAGGCCCCTCTGCACTGCTTTGGTGGTGAACGCACTATTGAGGTACGTCTGACCACCAACAAGCTTCCAGTTGGAGTGGAGCCAGGCATGGCTGGTGAACTCAGACTGGTGGGGCAGGTGGAGCATTCCACAGGAGCAGGCGGAGGCAGGGGGTGGTGGGCTTTGCAGCTTCCCTGCTACCGGCCGGAGTGCTTGGCTGGCCGCAACCCCCCTCTGCCCCCGCTCTTGTGGGATACTCCACCCACCCCACCAGTCTGAGTTCACCAGCCATGCCTGAGTGGAGCTAAACTACTGAATGGATGGTAAACTATTTAATCTCTGCTGACTCGGAGCCAAAATCAAGACAATCCCACCTCAATCATTGAGCTCCAGTACTTTGATTATGCTGTAGTCTGTGCTCGCTCAGAAACAGATGTTCAGGCAATCGTTGATGTCTTTACCAAGGCATAAAAGAAAATGGGACTGATGCTTAACATTCAGAAGACAGAGGTCCTCCAGCAACAAACTCTTAATGAGCAGTCCCCAGCTCCAGTAATTCAGATTCATGGTGAAACTCTGGAAAATGTTTGGTCTTCTGCATTTTCAGTTTTTATTAAAAAAAATTTTTTTTTCAGGGTTTATTTTCCAAACAAAAACTGGGTTGACATTGGGATAAAAGAAAGAAAAGAAAAAAAATTGGTTTAAATTGGGGAAAATAATAATACGTTCCCATGGTGGGTGGGGGGTGGAGGAGGGAGGGAGTCCCCACTCACCCTGGCTGCTGCAGTGGCCCTGGCAGCAGCTGACGCCAGCTGTCTGCAGCTTCTGGGCTGTGCTGCACCCCGAACTCCCCAGGGCTCCACTTGTCCCCACTCACCCCAACCCCTGCTGCAGCAGCCCTGGGAGCAGCTGACTCCACCTGCTCGTACCGCAGCATGGCGCAGCCCAGGGGTTGGAGGGCAGTGGTGTGCGGATGGATGCGGAGGTGGGGACCCACATCCTTCTGCCCCACCTGGGGTCAGAGCTGGGAGCCTCACACCCCTGGGCAGTGGCTCCAGTCCCATGGGCCCATGCAGAGCAGCTGGGTGCAATGCCTGTCGCAGGGAGTGGGGCTGGGCTCTCCTACCTGCCCCCATGAGTGGGGCTCCCAGTGCCTGGGGCAGGGCTGCAGTTGGAGCTGCTGGGGTGCAGCTGGGTCCCACCCGCACCAGGAGCGATTCCCGTGGCCCCTCCCTCCTCGCCTGGAGTCAGAGCTGGGATCCCCACACCCCCAGGCAGCGACTCCAGCCACGTTCCCCTGGCCCCTGGGCAGCCACCTCCGCACTCTCCGTGTGTGGCTGCTGCCACCACCCATCCCCTGCATCCAGCTGGAAACCTGTGCCTCAGGTAACTGGCACTTTTAGCTTACCAGTACCCCCCAGCCATTCCCTGCTTGTGCCAGTTAACAGGGATTTTACTGTACCTGGTAAAATTGAGTGAACTGAAAAATGGGTGTAAATCAGTAAAAACTGAATAACTTCAATAAAAAACCAAGGAATTTATTGGTGAAAATTGGGAAAACTTGAAAATGTGGAACTACCAATGCATGGGGAGAATTAGGCTGTGAATCCCTGTTCCTAGGCACAGCTAGCATGCTAGGAGATGATGCCTATAGTAGCCAATAAAACATGGCTATAGTGGCTAGCTCACTTTGCTAAGAGTGGAGGAAGAGGTGCCCACACTTTCCATAGCGGCACAGTCATTGCAGGACATACTGTGGAAGTAGAGGCCCAGATTCAATGTTCTCATCAGCTTAAGGATTTTCAAACATAACCCACATCTTTCACCTCCCAGGAGAATGCCTGGGTCTCCAGGCTAGAGGCATGGTCTAATCCAGAATTCCCGCAAGGGGTCACTGTGATTCTGGATGCCAGTGAGCTCTCCAGCAAGTCTTCACAGTTCCTTCTGGAATTCTGAGCTCAGTGGTTGGTAGGTGTAAGGACCAAGTCGTGAGCAGTCTTGCCTAATGGTTAGGCCACCAGAGGAGGGCCATAGGCAGAGGCAGAATCCAAAACACAGGCCAAATCAGGAGTCAGGAATCGGGAACCAAGTTACTGGAGCCAAAGTGGGTATTCAGAGGCAAAATCCAAAACATAGGTTAAGCTGAACCTCCTGGATTTGCACGTAACTACAGGCAACACTGCAATAGGAGTATGCCACTTTTTCTCTTAAACTTAACTACTGTGTAAAAGAGAACCTAAGGGTCCTGCTATCCATTCAAATTAAAGCTGGATAGAAACCATGTTACACATTTTCAAGCACTAACTTTGTAGCTGGTTAGCTCCTTTTTATAGTCATTTTTATGATGTGATAATTACTTTGCCTGTGTGGCTGGTTAAATTTATTGCATGATTGAGCAGTTAATTGTGCAATATATGTAATGTATATCAGGGACCTAAGATCCACAGAACCAGAGAGAAGGAAGCAAAAGAGATTATGACTCGATAGCCTAGGAATAACAGCTCTCCGTGCTTTGCAGAGCCTGTCTAGGTGTCTGCATCCATTTTTTTCCTAGACATCTTGGAGAATAGCACCAGTATTTAACCCCAATTAAGAGCGTGGGTGGGTGAGCTTTTTTGTTGGGTTCATGTTTACTTCTGGAATTCTATTTTAGAACAACTGTCAATTGAGCTTATCTTTGCTTGACAAAATTGCATTCTTCCTTACTGACATAACTTAATTATGGCTAGATGAGTCTTTGTCATCTCAAAATTAATTACTGCAATGTAATATACATTGGGCTGCATCTATATATAATTAGTAAATTACAGCTAGTAGAGGAAGCATCTGCTCACTTAAAAGTGTTTTTGTTTTTATTGATGGAGAAGTCTATAGCTCTTGTACATGCATGAGTTGTTCAAACTGGGCTACTTCTGTAGCCCATGCAGTTAGATTTAAGCCCTTTGGTTAATACCATATTCCTTGGTTTCGTCTAAATTAACATCGGTTTGATTACAAATTTATTATCGCTGCTTCTAGCCACAACTGTTCCACATCAGCAGCAAAAACAGAGAGATTCAGATACAAGACTCACTGAAGTAAGAACATTTTAACTGTTTTTTTGACCTCCTCACTGTTCTCCTTTTATCATGAGTCTTGTAAACATTTTGTATTATTTCTGAAAGCCCCAGCTTTTGGAATCAAGTGATGGTGTCAGAATCTTGGTTACTGCTAAAAGAAAGTAAGTTTCTGGAATTCATGAATGCAGAGAAAAGCTGGAACTTCCTTTTACAAGCATACCCCAAAGGCTCATCACCAAGTGCTAAACAAAAAGGCCTAAGAGTTATTTTGTAACCCTCCTAATTTTAAAGCTAGTTGCATGATTTTGAAGGAGTTGATTGATCATTTATCATTACTCTTAGTGAGCTTGATTTAAATAGGCACATCTAGCCAACATGTAGGTCCAATCTTGGCTGCAGGCCTTTTCAAGCAAATCAGTTTCATTTCATAGACATTTGGGCTGGAAGGGACCTTGGAAGATCATCAAGTCCAGCCCCCTGCCCCAGGGGCAGGAAGTCAGTAGGGATCAGAAGATCCCAGCAAGATAAACATCCAAATGCCTCTTAAAGGCGTTCAAAGTAGGTGCTTGAATCACCTCCAGCAGCAGTCTATTCCAGACCTTGGGGGCTTGGACAGTAAAGAAGTTCTTCCTTATGTCCAGCCGGAAACAGTCGCAGAGGAGTTTGTGACCATTTGATCTTGTCATCCCTTGGGGTGCTTTGGTGAACAGACGTTCCCCCAGATCCTGGTGAACACCCCTAATAAACTTATAGGTGGCCACTAGATCACCCCTGAGCCTGCGCTTTTCCAGGCTGAAGAGTCCCATGGCTCTCAGCCTTTCATCATAAGGTCTGTTATCCTGACCTCTGATCATACGTGTGGCTCTCGTCTGCACTCTCTCAAGCTTCTCCAAATCCCTTTTGAATTGTGGAGCCCAAAACTGGATGCAGTACTTCAGCTGCAGCCTCACCAAGGCTGAGTACAATGGGAGAATGACATTCCGGGATTTGCTTGAGAAGCATCTATGGATGCAAGCCAGCATTTTGCTCGCTTTA
>NW_017728992.1:163518054-163530521 GCF_001723915.1 Gavialis gangeticus | reverse complement strand
TAAACACCGTCAGGTTCTCATCTGCCCATTTCCTGAGCCTGTCAAGCCTGGATTGCCCTCCTGTCCTTAGGTGTGGACGCTTTACCCCAAAGTTTGGTGTTGTTGGCGATTTTGGACAGTCCACTTCTGATACCAATGTCCACATCATTAATGAAGATGTTGAATAGTGTTGGCCCACGGACAGAGCCTTGAATGGGCTTGTAGTCTCCAGTCCACAGTTCAAGCTATTTGGTGAGAAAGCTGGTCTGAATAATGTCCTAGCTATGCTGTGAATACAGTAATCCTGGGGTAGCTAATTTTAACATGGTTGCATATCATGCATGTTATGCCAGAGCTTGATTCTTCTTGGTACATTAAGACTGGTGGCACAATCAGATTAAAGAAATGAATGCTAAAGGTGTGTTCTTTATCAGGAGCATAGCATGGTTAAATCTTGGTTTACTTTTCTAACAAGGGTATTATTTTTTACATGATAGCCAGTGGAACTAGCCAGGAAAAAAGGTTCTTTAAAAATGTAGGCTTGATCTGTTAAAAAATGGCATGATAAGTGCAAAATATATTATTCTATTTATTTAGTGTTATTTTTCCTATGCTCCTGTCGCTCAGTGCAGAAAAAGTGAAAGAGTGGCTCTCCTCCACTGCAGCTTCCTTGTATTTACTCCTCCCAGCCTCATCTAGTTGGGTGGAGGAAATTCCTCTTCACTTCTGTTTTCATTTCCCTCCCACAACTTCTAAGGAATCCTTATCAAGACATTTCACCCCATCATTTCAAAAACTGTTTTTGGAAAAAGCACCTAATGTAATGCCTTTCATAAGAAACTCATTGAAATTTCATGTTGTAACATGTTATTCCTGGTTAAAAGTTTGACCGGCAATCATGAGAACCTGTAAGCATTGTAGTTGTTCAGGATGACAAACTTTATTAATCAGATTGCCTTGGTTAAACTCTGTATCATGTGACAGGAATACAGACCTTATTATGAGGTACCTTGTTTGGAGTGAGGCTCAATCTGTATTGAAGGCTGTGTGATAGACTTGGCTAGCTTGGGTGCTGGGATATCTTCCTTTGGTTCCTGCATTCTCACGGGTGCTGTGATAACCTATGTGTTCGTTGTTAGGACTTCTGGGGGGCATATCCTATGGTTTTTTGTAGTGCTAAGCGTCTCCGATTCTTCACCAGTGAGCTGTGGAGAATGTGCCTGTTTCTGGAAGCATGGGTGAGGGTAGTAGAGAGATAGCAGGAGGACACTGGAGTTAGCTGCCAACATGAAAATGGAACCTGGGTTCCAACCCACAACCCTGGCCAGGGCAGTTAGGTGTGGAGAAGAGGCTCAAAACCTAACAAGAGTCTGGGCAAAGCATGTTATAGAGACATGCCCTTACAACCTGTGTAGATTGTGACTAACAGGAAAGTTAAGGTAACTACAGGTGTTGATGTGCACAGTACAAGGAACAAAACCCCTGCGTGGATGCTCTTATTCAGTCATGAAGTGGCCATACATCACTGCAATCTAAAACAAACTTAAAAAGATTACAAATTTAAAAGGATTACCAGAATGTTACTACTCTATACAGTGATCTATGCCACTTCCTACCCAAGTGAGACCATACAGATGGGGTAATGTGCTTTACCTACGTACCTTGAATTAACATAGGTGTAGTTAGTTCACTATAACAGTGGTTTTCAACCTGTGGTCCACAGATCCCTGGGGGTCTGCAGACTGTGTTAAGTAAACGATGTAAAAGTAAGAGAGTAAAAGATGACTCTGATCAATGAAAAGTATTTGAATACCCACGCTTACAATTCAAAGGGGTCTGCACCTCCATTCAAAATATTTTAGGGGTCCACAACTGAAAAAGGTTGACAGCCACTGCGTTATAATATTCCTGTACAGAAATATTGCTTAAGAATAAAGACAGTAAACTGGATTGATTCCAGTTTGAGTGTTTTATCTTATAGCAAACCCCAGACCTTATAATAAGGGCTTCTACAGACACGCAGGGAACAGATTTCGGCATTCGAGTCTGCTGGAGCACGGAAATGGACACACTCTGGCAGCCTTCCATGTCATGTGTATCAGCATCCCCATGCATCCCTGGGCTGAAAAAATGGTGGTGGAGTGCTTTGAAACGAAACATGTTCAGTGAGGTTTTTGGTTCAAAGCATCCCACCACCATTTTTTCAGTGTGGCAACTCTGATACACATTAGTGTGGCTTGCTAATTAAAGTGCCTGGTGCTGCGTCCCAGAGCACATGTAAAAATGCCCTAAGTACCTGTGAATTATCTGAACTAATGCTTTGCCTGAGAATAGTTGGGGCTAATTCAATTTAAACCTCATGTATAAACAACTGTGTCACATTTGTTTTGATGGGAATCATATATCAGACTAATTAGTAACACCACATTAAACTGGTTGTTTTTTTTTAGCCTAAAAGGCTGAAACCAAGAAAGTTAAAATGCTGCTGGGCTTCAGCAGGGCTGTAAATGCAAAATGGATTTGGCTTATGGTCCTCCTTTTACTAGGATAAAAAGGGAGCTAGGCATGATCCTGTTTGAATCTGGTTGTCAGCAAGGTTGTAGCATGGCTGCCCTGATGAGGGATTTTTTTTGATAACCGAATTATAGTTACGTGGCAGGCAGGTGTTAGGAGAAAAGCATGATCAAACCTTGTTTGAATAAGATTTATTTTCAGTAGTGTGGACAGGACCTTAACTTCTACCCTTCATTTCAGCAACAGCTCTTAGAATGGTTTGTTTCCCTGAAGCAAAATTTCAGTTTTTAAATAGGTTGTGAGGTATTTCTTGACATTTTAAGGGAGTATGTGCTGGCTGCAATTCTCCAATTTGGCTTAGGGAAATAAAGAAGCTCAGAATTGGATAAGTTCTATTTCACATAGTTTTGCAGTTAATGCATCTATAAAAAATTGCAGTCTGTTTCTTAGCGACTTCCTTTCATGGGTTCTTTATTAGGATCTGTCTTAAAAAGTGCATTATCAGTATCACATAATATTATTTTTGCTTAAATAGTTGTATAATTCTTAGTTGGCCAGGCAAGTGGGGTGGAAGCAATAGTATTTGACTCATATACTTTTCCCTCGAGAACTAACAAAGACAAAATTCTAAGATGACGCATGTGGTTGAACCATTTCCTTTAACAAGACGATTGCTCTGTTCCTTAAGTTGCTGTGCATTTGGGGAAAAATTTTAAACCTAAAGTGGGCACAGTTTCTTCTATATGTACTCCTCTCACATGACTGCTCAGAGCCTTTTGCATTTTTAAAGGAACAGATATTGCTTATGCTGGGAATAAGATGCCCCCTAAATGGCTGTTGTACTATCATAACAAGTGACCACAGGAACTCTCAGGTCATTAACCCAGACCCCAGTATTTCTTGAACAACCAAACTTCCAACTCATGTCCCTTGCAACAAAACTTGTTTGTGTACCAGGAAGGGGGAAACATCCTAGGGTTGCCGTGCTCTCCCCTAGCACCCCCTACTGTGCCAAGTTTGCGTTAACGCACTCTCGTTCTCACCTGCCACGTCTTGATCTTATGAAAGTTAAAGGGAGGTTGCCTCTCGTCCTCCTGGTCACAGTTCCTGCTACCCCGATCCTTGCTTATACAACAGGGTTCCGAACACCCCAGCCTTATGGGCTATGCGTGGCTCCAACCATCCCTGTACCACACGCCAAGCCTTGCAGATGTACCGGACATTGTTTGGTCTATCTCACTCTCTGTGTCCTCTCTGGCGCTCGGGCTCTCTGCAGCCCTTGTCTTTCAGCCACGCCCCACATGCGCTCTAGCTTTCTGCAGCCTTGTCTCGCAATCACACCCCACAGACGCTCTGGCTTTGGTGGTGGACGGGTCGATGTCGACCTGGGAGGGTGTGAGCAGCGGAGTCCCCCAGGGCTCAGTCCTTGGGCCAGTGCTGTTCAACATCTTCATTAGTGACCTGGACGAGGGCGTGGAGAGCACCCTGTTCAAGTTCGCTGATGACACCAAGCTGTGGGGTAAAGTGAATACACTGGTAGGCAGGGACCGCACCCAAGCAGACCTGGATAGGTTAGAGAAGTGGGCGGATCTGAACAGGATGCGGTTCAACAAGGACAAGTGCAGGGTGCTGCACCTGGGGAGAGGGAACCAGCATTATGGTTATAGGTTAGGGGCTGACCCTCTCAGCAGCACAGAGGCAGAGAGGGATCTTGGAGTCAGGATTGACTCCAGGATGAATATGAGTCGCCAATGCAACGAAGCAATAGGCAGAGCCAACTGCACCCTGTCATGCATCAACAGGGGCATCACTAACAGGTCCAGAGAGGTCTTGCTCCCCCTCTATGCGGCGCTGGTCAGGCCACAGCTGGAGTACTGTGTCCAGTTCTGGGCGCCGCACTTCAAGAGGGACGTGGAGAACCTGGAGAGGGTCCAGAGGAGGCCACTTGTATGGTTGAGGGCCTCCGTGGCCAGCCCTATGAGGAGAGGCTGAGGGACCTGAATCTCTTCAGTCTCTGCAAGAGGAGACTGAAGGGGGATCTTGTGGCTGCCTACAACCTTATCAGGGGCCACCAGCAGGGACTCGGGGAAAGTCTGTTCACCAGGGCCCCCCTTGGAGTCACCAGGAACAATGGCCACAAGCTGAGGGAGGATAGGTTTAGGTTAGATATTAGGAAGAACTACTTCACTGTAAGGGTGGCCAGAGCCTGGAATAGGCTTCCCAGAGAGGTGGTGCTCTCACCTTCCCTGAAGATCTTCAAGAGGAGACTGGATAGGCACCTGGCTGGGGTCTTGTGACCCCTCCCACCCCCTGAGCTCCTTCCTGCCCATGGCAGGGGGTCGGACTCGATGATCTGTCTAGGTCCCTTCCCACTCATTGATTCTATGATTCTATGAGCCTTGTCTCGCAATCATGTCCCACAGGCGCTCTGGCTTTCCACAGCCTTGTCTTGCAATCGTGCCCCACAGGCACTATGGCTTCCACAGCCTTGTCTCAGAATCGCACCCCACAGGTGCTCTGGCTTTCTGCAGCCCCCCTTCTGGGGCTTCTCGCTGCCCCCTCTCCAGGGCTTTTCTGGGGTCTCCATGCAGCCGTGGCTCCCCTATGAGGCCTCCTCCATCCCCTTTATAGCCTCACCCGGTCCTCTGGTCATAAATCATCAACACAAATTCAAGCCCTTTGGCTATAATGTAAACATAAGCCATCTGACCATAATCACCTTCAAGTCTGTCAGCGGGTTTCTCCATCTCTCACCCAAACAACTTCCTGTGTCTCTTCCTTTTTCTCACTCCGGCAGAGTTCCTACCCCTATGGCTGCTGGCAGGCAACTGCCTGCCTGGCTTCAGCCTGGGAGTTATATGGGAGCCAGGCCCTGCCCCCTCCCATCAGCTGACTCCCACTGGTTACCCTGGCAACCCGCAGCCGGGCTCCTCACTTACTGCTCCACAAGTAGCAGGTACCTCAGTGCCCTGCTATGGTATGGTTTAACCAAAATGAATTCGAATCCCAGGTCAGTTGAATCAATGGAACCCTTGTGAACAGACCTAAAAAAGCTGGACTTAGGAGTACACCAAGAATACAGGAACAGGATTTGATTCATCTAAACTCCTCAATCCATGTCGTATCTTTGAGACAAGTTATTTTCTACAGGAATTTGCCATTTGTGGCTCTTCAGACCTTACAGACTGAAAGGACAGGGGAAGAAAAAAACCCAATAAGGTTTTTTCATATACTGAAGTGTTTTCATTGGAACCGGTCTTTGTCCAGTAAGCTTTCACTTGCAGAGCCATCTTGAAGCAACTGAAAGGCCAGAGTTAACAGGAGACCCTGGGATCTTCATATGCTGAATCTGGTCTAGTTCTTTTCTTCAGCAGGGATGATCTGCACCCAGCTGGACAAACAACATACTCATGGAGTTCATCACCCCGCCTGTGGTTGCTTTTATAACCAAAGCATCCTTCAAACATAATCTGATCTGAAACCCCCAACCTAAACCTCCTCAGGCTTAGCTGCCCCTATAATTACTTTCTCTCAGTATAAGACACTTGTCCCCATTTGGCAACCCTTGCATCCTGTCTAGAGCTGGAATTATCTGGATCACAGCAATTACCTTGCTTCTCTGGTACAGATCATGGTGTTCCTTGCCTAAAGATGGCATTTGTACCAAAGTAGCTGCCACAGTGGCTAACCACATTTGGAATCTGTTCTCAACACTCCTCTCTAGTTGAGAGTTGTTCCCTGTCTCTTTTATACCTTAGTGGAATAATGAGCCATTTGGACCCATAAACTAGTTTGTTAAATAGCCCTCTCCTCAGAAAGTTAAGACTATGTCTTACGTACTACAATCAGTTTAAAGAGCTGTTGAAGCAGAGTTCTAGCTGACAATGTCAATTGATTCAGAAGTGGTACTGCAGCACTTGCATTCTGAGAACAACTGAATATTTCTCTAATGGCAGTCACTTCAACTAGTTTGGAAATAATCTGTATTAAACTGTGACTGGCTACTAGCCATATGTTTTTTTTTTCCAGGGCATCCCAGCTGAATGTGCATATTACATATTCTGGACAGGAATACAAGTTCAAATTCCTGACAAATACAGTATAACCCCAGGTGACCTTAAAACTAGTATAAACTAGGTATGTGCTCAGGGGTTTGCTTGATATAATCTCAGTGCCTGATTTACTAGACTCCATGAGACTGCAAAGAATTCCAAGTAGTGGTTCTTTTACATAGGAATTCCACAATTAGCTGCAATGATAAAGAGTTAATAGTATGCTGAATGCCTACAATATTTTCTGCATCTTTTTAAAAATTACTTCTGTCTTTTAAAGCAAAATCTAAAGCAGCGCTTTAAAAAATAAGTGGATATTAATATTGCATGTAATAGGATGGCTCAATTAAATATCAATATATTTATCTTGACTGTTCACTCTAGGATTTAATTTTTTATATTAAGAACCTACCTCTCTATTTAAATATCTTAAATACTGATGCTTATTCAAGGTACCTTTTTTGAAAGTCCTGTAGAGTGAAGTTTTTAAGAACAGCACTGACATAGCATTAGAGCATCAGAAATGTACTCTTCCTGGCTCTACCCTGATGATGCTCAGTCATGATTTGGAAAATTTTCCAGCTCTGAGTCTGGCTACCTGTCTACTCAGCTTAAATGTCTCTTTAAACTGCTGCAAGTCATACTTTTAAAAAGTATGAAATAAAGCTTAAAAAACACACTAAACACATCTGTCATCAATGAGATTCAACTCCCCCTAGACTGACGTTCTGCTTCCTTGCTGTTATTGACTAATTTACTGTAAATTGCTCAGGGTCATTTTGTCATTTTGTCTGAAAACTTATTGTGCTTTAAAAGTGTCGCATCTAAAAAACATTAAAGAACACTGAATGCCTGACTTTCTAGCCTGAAAAGTTGGGGAATAGCAAAACTTCATCTCTTCACCTTCAGCATTCCAGTGCAGCTGTTCTCCTTTTCCTACATGCTACTTGGACAGCACAGCAATAACATAGAGAGCACAAGAGAGACAGTCTTCATGCTCTCTTAGCCACGAGGAGCTGTTTTTTAGGAAATGTCTTGATCAACCCTGGGGATCTGATAAAGCATGTTTGGTCCTTTTGGCACATGCAGGCAAGTGACTGGAACTTGCCTACCAGAGATGAAATCCTTGTCCAGATGCTAATTAGTCAAGCACATGAGGTATAGAGGCCTATAAGTCAGACAGATTTAGGTATATTTTTAGGAAAATAGCAAAAAGTACATTCCTACCAAATTCTAAGTTTCCTGCTTCAAAGCATGGTCATATAACAGATTCTCAACAAAGTGGTTAAAATGTCTTAACATAGGGATTTTCTTCCCCTCTTAGAAATAACTTAACTTAAAAAAAATCAAACACCCATGGAAACTGTCAGCCCAAACAATTAGCTTGGTCATAAGCCACTAAAAATATGCTATAATTTTGACTAGTATTGACATTACCTGTACCCCAATACTTTGAAATGAGCTGTAGTTTATTGGCATCCCTAAACAAACATGCTTGTTTTCTTATTAATGTACTGAATTAATAGACATTTGTAATACATGGGTAATACATCAACATTTGTTGTATTGTTGACTGTAACATTTCACAACTGTTTAGCTGTCTCCTTTTCTTAAGTCAGTGCTACTCTGCAATGCAAATATTTCAAAACCATTTTTTAAAATTCTGATTCTTGGATTATTTACTTTTTTTCCTTTCTTAAAAATGTACTGGTATGTAAAGGTAAATTAAAAAAATGGTTCTATACTTAAATATTAATGTGTATGTTAGCTTATACTGTGGCAGAACTTTTCATTTGTAAGACGTTGTCTATCAGGACTTTTTCCTCAGCTGAGTCCAAAATATCCTGTAGTTTTGTAATGTAATCATTTCCACAACTCATTATGATGTCCTGGAAGGATTATGATCTCAGCCTGGGAATAGGCCACAGGAGTAGATTTTTTTTAAAGAACAAAGATCCTTTAATTTCTAGTTTAGTCTCCGTGGTGGTATTGTTTGGTATCTTACGTAAAATGACCTTAGTATTCTCATTTGCTTCCCTGATCTTGTAAAGCCTTATCTGTATGCTCAACTGTACATTGAGGATGATGAGCAGTCCAACTAACCTTTTAAGGTTAAACATATGCATGAGGCTTAGCAAGCGCAGAGCTAAAGGACATACATAACAATCAGCAGTCTTTGAAGCCAAAAATAGAATGTTTGGAGGATGAATACAATCCCAACCCTTCAAATTGGATCTAACAACCAGTAGCTGAAGCACTGTGGCAAGTTGCTATTGAGGTAAGCTCCAGATGTTGCCCACAGGGTACCCATGAACACTGAAAATGTCAGTCTTCAGGTTGTCTTGGTTTAAATCTCTTTTCACCAAAGTACTGTGTTATTTTGCCATCAAATATAATCACAGCACAAAAAGAGCTCCACAACTATTCAAAATTGAGAATGAAACTAAATCTGTCATAGTCTATTTCTTTAGGAAAAAAAGAAAGGTCCATTGTATATTGAAAAAATGCTCAATATAGTCTGTTTCTTTAGGGAAAAAAAGGAAAGATCAATTCATATTGCTAATTCTTTATAAAGTCGTAACAATTTAAAACTTTGCTGGGAGGCAGCCAGAGGTGCTTTATGACAGATTTTTTATTCTTATTAAAATAATGTAAATGCAGGAAGCCCCAAGAGTGAATGATTTCAGTTTGTGTAATGCTTTCTAATTTGCATAATAACAATCGAATTCTTTTGCCTTTGGTTATGCTTCTGCAACTACATTGTCTTCCGTATTGTGGGACACTGTATAAATGGGGGTAGACTTTGGCTGACAATCCTGATTATGGGCACAGCTGCTGTCTCTTCCCGTCACCATTGACTTTTAGACCCCAGGTGGAATTTGAAAACAGAACAAAACAAAAATTGCATCGAGCACATTTTTTTAGAAGTTGTGGGGCTGGCTTAAAGTAGAGGTGAAAAGCATTGTAGGGTGAAGGATTTTTGGCAGGGCTGCCAGAGGTGAGGGCAACTAGTAAATATCTGGGATGACCCAAATAGCTGCAGCTCCATGAAACACTTCATATAGTATTTGGCAAGGACCATTCTGCCTCCCAGTATGACTGGACAGACACCTTATGCAACCTGGCAGAGACAGCCTTCATCTGGCACCAGTAGAGGAGAAGAAGGATGCAAACCCTGTAGAGAACCAAGAACTAATGACCTTATCAGACCTGAGTGCACACAGTAGAGCTGTGAAGAACCTAAAAGGAATAAGAAAGGGAGCTCAGGTAGCTGCATAGTATATTTTTTCTTTTGTGGTGTCCAAACATTTCCTTCCTTGCCCTGGACTCAAATGTCATGCTTGTGTTGCTAGAGAATAAAAGAACTGCCTTTTAAAGAAGCCTCTTTGTTTTAGGACTTTGTATTAGTAATAATAACTATCTAGTATTTGAGATGACCTGGCACCAGGATAGAATTTCAGCTATCATAAAGGAGAGAAAGATCAAAAGATCAGTTGAGCATACCCAAAGAAGTTATCCAGGAACTATCCAGGAACACTAAAAGATGCCTGAGCTACTGCCTGTTTAGTAAAAACCAGGAGCTCTGGGAAGTTTAGTATAAATGTTTTACAAGAGTAATGTAAATGTTGCAGAAAGCAGGGCCGTGCTTTAGACCAGGGGTGGCTAACCTGGAGTGCAAGTTCCATAAGTGACACAGGCCGCCTGTGTGTGTGGCACATGGCAGATGGGGTATGGGACAGGAAGCACAGGAAGCAGATAAGGCAGGAAGCAGAAAGCAAAGCAGCGATCTAAGCAGGGAGCACAGGGGAGAAAGCAGAACAGCAGATCGGGTATAGGAAGGGGATGGGAATGGCACTTCGGGAGGTTGCAGGGCTAATTTGTGGCACTAGGTGGTAGGGACAAATCTTTCCTTGTGGAGAATGTGGCTGAGTGTCTACGAGTACCCCTGTGGACCTGAGCACCAATTTACTTTGACAGTATTTTGTACCTTCTCCTTGACATTTGTAGAAATGGTAGCCTTGATTTCTTCTACAGTAATATGACACCCTGCCATACATTCTGCAATGAGCTCTGCTGGCACCATTGCTTTAAATAGCTTGGGAGCAAATGGGGTAGGGTGATCCCAAGCTAGCTGGAGCCTTGCTTTCTCTGGGCCTTTCCTACCCTCAGGCATGTTGTATCAGCCATAATCACCACTACCAAACTGTTCCTACACACTGAACCCCTTCTTCTGCCAGTCCCTCATTGCTTTATGGTAGTGAAACAAGTTGTTATGGAACAAGTCTGGGGGGTGGGGTGTGCTTGCTTGTTTTAGCATCTGGAAAAAAAATTGGAAGTTGAGACTTTGTGCTTGCTTTTGTCAGCTACCACTATAAATCTAATATTGTTTCTGAATGTACTTCTGATGATGTGTCAACAAAATAACAGGTCCTAGCAAGGCCAAGTCTACACCTAAAACTTCTGCCGGGATTAGCAACTTTGGTTAGCATGATTATTCTTGTAATATACTTGTACCAGTAAAATGTAGATTGGTATAACGGCATTAAATCCTTTGGCTGATGTAGCAGGTATAGTTGACATAGACACTGCTTGTTTGTTAGTTTTTTGTATAGGTTAGGCCTAAGAGACAATCCACCACTATGATGTTTTGTATATAGGGAGAGTGTGGTATTGCAAGCTGTATTTCTTGTGTCCTAGTCTACATCAGTGTTTCTCAACCCTTTAAGTAGCAAGTACCCCTTAACTTCTGAAAATTCTAGACTAATGTGTGCCATATGTTGGAAGAAGGCCTGTGTATATAAGGCCATGATATGACAGATGCCTGATCTGGTGTGGGTAGGGTTGCCACCTTTTACACCACAGTTGAGGGGTGTACAACTCAAGTATGTACCTGGTCTAGAGGTGATGTTGGCCAAAGCTAAGAGGGCTGAACCAAATTATTACTGAGGAATTTAAAGCACTGCACAATGCACCAATTTTTTTGCCATAGTTTTGAGAGAAGGAAGGGGCAAGAGACAAAGGAAAAGAGGGTGAGAGACAGAGAGACAGAGAGAGAGTTGGGATACCCGCGTACCCCCTGCCTGTGTCTTACATACCACAGGTTGAGAAACTATGGTCTATATCACCAGATTTATTGTCAAAACAGCAACACCGCCCATTTTTTTTAAAAAACATAATGCTTGTAACCTGTATTCAGTAAATAACATTTATTTTAACTAAAAGCTAATCTCTCATATTTTACTGATGTCTTCATTAAGATGCAAAAGCCTAGGGGCTAAGTTGTTCCAGCATCAAAACAGCATGCTAGGTTTCATTTTTTTTTCTGAGCAAAGTTATTTTTAAATGCTGTCATCTATACACATCAATCTTTCAAGAACCACACAAATGAAGCAATAAACACACAAAGTACATATCCTGAAATTAAATCTATTAAAAATAAGATTCAGTCTGGAACACTCATTAGAACTTAGAGAAATATGAGACATTCATTACTGCTAACTGGAAATTCCCTTTACGTCTATTGTCCTCCAAAACCATTTCAGAATAGCTTGTAAAACTGTTGCTTTCTGAGATGTTAGAGCACTCAGATCTTGAAACTAGTTGCAATTTTGCCATCATTTAATTTAACAGCATTGGTGGAACCCTAGGCATGAACCCATTGCCAAACTCAATTTTAGTAAAAGTAACGAGGGCTTTCTTGTTTGCGCAGATGCAGGTAGGCTGATAACTGAATTTGGGCTTTTGCCAGGTTAGCCGGCATCTGCACACTAGATTGATGGGCCCTCAGAAAAGACATGCTCCTGCAGAAGTTTCCTGGCTCTTCTTTTCCTTTCTATGTTTTATATTTTAGGTTACTCTGTGTGTGTGTGTGTGTGTGTGTGTGTGTGTGTGTGTGTGTGTGTGTGTGTGTGTGTGTGTGTG
>NW_017728992.1:163515158-163517973 GCF_001723915.1 Gavialis gangeticus | reverse complement strand
TGTGTGTGTGTGTGTGTGTGGTGACAATTGCTCCTTAATAGAAAGCTGCTCCATTTGTCTTAAATGACCTGGACATTCCAGGAGAGCCTGAGATGCCGACTGATGAAGACTAGAATGCTCCAGATCACAACAGTTTATATATAGCACTCTTCAAAAGGCATGTTAAGAGAAGCAGACTCATTGCAGAGCTGCCTGAACATAGTGCAATGGAGAATGCCAAAGTCTGTTACAAAAGCAAGTATTTTAGAACTGTTGATTAAGTGAATTAGATGTTGAAATAAATTTAATGAAATCTGAGATACTAGGCTTAAGTGAATTATTAGAACACATAAAAGATCTTGCTGATAAAATGACTAACGGCCCTCACCTTCAGAAAACATAGTTGTGCTAACTGATGTGAATTAAGAGATTTCACTGGGCTAAAAAACTGACGTAAAGAAGGAAAGTGAAAAAATGTTGGTATAGAATCTTCAGAGTAGTGTGGCATACAAACAAACCTTCATTTTACACTGCAGAAAAAAAAGTAAATTTGGTACTATATTTGACCTGGGACCGTGGTCATAAGGGTACAGCATCAATGTAAAACTCCCTATCCTGGATTTTAGTAAAAGGGTCTGTACCTTTATTACAGGTGTACTTATCAGTATTCTTGAGATATTTAAAATGCACACAAAACCAATGTTTGCTATATTTTACTTTTTAAGAAGGAAAGACAGGCTCAGCTATAAGCAGCTGTAGTTCCATCAAAATCAAAGCTTGGCATGCTCTAATCTATGGATCTGTTCAGCTGTTAAACCTGGCAATGTCTTTTTGAAGGACAGACAAGCAACTGGTTATCAATGCCAGAACTGGTAATTTTTCATACTAGCTATGGCTCAAACCAGCCACTTCCCAGATGCATAAGTTCAAGCATATAGTGAAAAGTGGCAAAACTTTTTGCATTATACCAGAGCGATCTTGTTCACCAAGCACCTCCATTCATTTTTAGGGAAAACTTCTTGAGCAATCCAAATTACTCAAGTGGAGGCATCATCTCTCTTTTACCATGGGCTAATCTGACTACAAAGTTACTGGCAGCAGAAGGGCAAAGAAAGGGGAGAGTGACAATTTACAGACTAACTCATTCAAAAATAAGCTTTCATAGGCAAGAGTGCATTTCATCATTCATGTCCCTTCTTAAGAAACAGCCTGGTTAGTAGAAGGCCAGGAAAATGAAAGGTACTATTTAAATTCTAAGAAATAATAAGTTGCTCTGCATTCTTCTTTCAGAGAATACTGGAAGCATCTTCTCCCCACCTCTGCATAGGTGAACCCATTTATAGGGAAGGATAAAAGGATTAGTCTGTAGCAGTAATAGAATTATTTCCCTTGCCATGGGAAACTATGGAAGGCAAATATGAGAATTCCAGTGGATTACCAAGGATGCTGTTCATGATGTCATGAATGCTTCCTTCTCATGTCCTTGTGACAAGGTATCTAGCAGAATTCATGGATTCATTGGACTCTGACAGGACTGCATTATGAGTGCTTCTGCTATGGCCTCAAACTTGCGACCTAGACTGTACAAAACAGTTATATCTTAACTTCCTTCATCAGACAGGCTTCACGTTTACCTTTAGAGAAGTGCTGACAGTGTTCAGGGAGAGATTTCAGGTGTGTTCTTGACATACTTGATTATTGAAGTCAGATAGTAAACTCATTGCAGTTATCATCCATCTCATGTAAAGTGGAGTGTAAAGTCTTAGTAAATTGTAACTTTATATAAACACTAGTGTAGTTCTTCCTTTGAGAAGTCTCAGCAACAATTCATTAGGTCATACATACTAATGCCTCAGTACATCCTGATTTTAAACACACCCTCTACACTAGGATTAGAGACATCTTAATCCCTCGACCTAGAACTTTTTTTCCTAAATGAGCACCTTTTGCTAGGACACGTGAAGAGAAACTATATGTTTGTGGGTAAACAACACCTGAGTTGCAAGGGAAGTTGTTAAGGGGATACTAAACCTTGCATGCTGCAAGGCCTGAAGTACCGTAGGAGCTATGTTGTAGCCGTGACTGTCTAGACATGATGCTAGGGACAAGGATTTCTTAGGGCAATGTCTTTTATTGGGACAACGCTGCGGCTGGACTAGAGTTGGTGCAATAAAAGGGGTCCCCCAAGAAACCCGTGCCTCCCCTGAACTACTCGGCTCCGGCAATGAGAGGCTAGAATGTGACCTCTCCCCCTTACGAGGCCCTGGTCGGCTTCAGAGGCGGATCCGGGGCAGGGCCGCAGTGCTACTTTAGTGCTTGGCGACCGGGAAGGTAGAGTACAGGGCCGCTTCCCTGGGGTTTGAGTCAGGCTCCAGCCTCCTCCTCTCTGCTCTGCACAGAGCTCCTACCGGCTCCCAGGCGCTCCCTACCCCTAAAACCCGCACTGCCCCTTACAGCCACCCGCCGGCCCTTCCCCCTGCCGGGCCCTGCACCTCGCCCCGCCCGCCGCCTCCGCGGAGTGGGCGGGGCCTTCCCGGCGCGAAACCACGTGGCTTTGGCGTAGCGTGCGTCTGACGCCACCACGCTCGGCGAGGCCGCTGGCCAATCCGCAGCGCCCTTAGAGAAGCGCCGCCGCTCGGCGTCTGCTAGGCCAATGAGTGCGGGGCTTGCAGCGGGGTCGGCGGGCGTCCCGCCCCTGCCGGGCCCGGCGCGGAGCAGGGCGGGGGAGCAGGGAGGGGGAAGGGGAGGCTGGAAGTTAAGATGGCGGCGTGTGTGTGAGTGCGGCGCGGGCCGAGGCTCTCCCTGGCGCTGCCGCCGCGGCCCGTGCCCCACCGCC
>NW_017728992.1:163497132-163514725 GCF_001723915.1 Gavialis gangeticus | reverse complement strand
GCGGAGCGCCCGTCCCGCGTCTGCCGGGGGATTCCCCCCTCCCCCTCCCCCCCGCCGCCTGCGCGGCCTTGTCCGGAGTGCCCGGCCCTGCGGCGGAGCAGGTGCGGCCCGACCGCCGCAGAGGCCGCCCTGGACAGGGGGGAGGGGGCTCGTGATCGTGGCCGTGACCTCCGGGGCCGGCGTCGCCTCTGGCTTCGCTTCCTCCCGCGCAGCCTGGGCCGCGATGGAGCGGCGGGAGCTGAGGCCCGGCATGTGGCGGCGAGCCGAGCGGGGAGGATGCAGACTCGGCAGGGTTTCGGCGGCGGGGGGAAGGAGCCTGCTCTGAGTGACCGTGGGGAGCCTTGCTGTCCCTTCCCCTCCTCACCCGTGGGTTTCTGCTTTTCCTGCGTTTCTCCCTTGCAAAGCTGTCGGGATCCAGTAATGGTTTCCTTTTGCAGAGATTCCCTGTTTGGCTGCTTGTGCTGAGTAACAGTAGCTTTACTTATAGGCTGGGAATTGTTCCCATCCAGCTGCTTCTGGATGTGGAGCTACAGTTCTTTCTCACAACTTGAGAACGGGTCTGGGTCTGGGCTGCTTCAGTTCAAGTTTTTCTCCCAGTAATTGGAACTGGGCAGAGACACGTACCAGTTCATGGTTGAGATGCCACCATTCAACTGGCACCTGCAATTCAAGGGCTGAATGTTTACAGTAAATAAAGTAGGTCACTGTAAAGATCATATTTCATCCAAACTGCTTCATCACTGTCCTTAAAATGGAGATGAAGTTTTATTTGATGATAAAACAGACTGTGACCAGAAGCTTGGCAGGTGGGTATCATTTTTGGATGACCTGATGTCACATTTTGTAGGGTGGTGGTGTATGCTTCCCATAGGAGGAGGTCTAACTACTGCTAAGATTGGCCTGCTCCACACTAATGCCTTTAAATGTGGCATACAGCTGCTTCCTGTCAAATGAGAAAATTGTGAGGAGTAATACAGCACAGACAGCAGTTACATTCCTTCATCAGGCTATTCTGATTAATGAAAGCCCTTGATTTTGGAGGGGGTGAGGGAGCATGTGTGCGTGCACACACACACGTGTGAATGTAATGTTAAGAAATCAATTTGAAAATACTTGATACATAATTTTCACACATTGCTCTGATAAAGAAAAATCTAAAGAGATGTTTCAACTTAACTAGTCTTGCTGATTTATCAGTACTGCATGTGTCCCTTCAGTCCTCATGTTTCTTTTTTCTAATCACAACAGTAGCTGTTAAGATTAGCTTTCTAAAATTTAGTAATTAATATGTGAAAAACTGGAAGTGTTATTAAGTAATGACTTCTGTCAAATGGCATCTTAATCTCTGTTGTAAATCATAAATATCCATTTCACAAACATAATTTTATTAGAAATGTGTAAATGTATCAGAGCTTGTCGTCATATTATAAATTCAAAGGGGTTGATAAATAGTGTGTGTACACTGGATTTCCAGATCACTTTTGTCTAGGAATACCATTTATCATTCTTGTGTGTGTGTATATCAGTACCTAGACAACATTATGACTAGTTTCACATTACATACAGGGATAAGTATTACTGTAGAGAGATGTACAATGTTCTTCTAGGTTGTCTTTTTCTCTCTTTATTGGCTTCTTGCTCTCCTTTTCTTGCCTAGCATGTTCTCCCTGTTCCTGGTAATGGTCATCAGGTTAACTTACTTTCCTGCATCCTGCTGCAGCGTCTAATAGCTACTCAAAAATCTGATTTTAGGGAATCAGAATTTGTTTTGCTTATTAGTGCTTTGTTTAGCACTGTGTGTATAATAATATTAAATTATGCTGCACTCATTAAATTCTAAATGTATGAAGAACAGATATTTGCATTTAGTGTGTTTGTCTGTTTTTGAATCATGAGAGACTTACATGTGTAATACCATTGTGAATCAACATATTGGATAGCTTTGGATATTAAAATAATGCATTTAACCAGTGTAAATCCTATAGACCAGGAAGTGTAAAGGATACAAGGCAGTAACTTTAAAAATCAGTTTTCAGAAAATGTCAGCATCATATAATAAATATCTGAAATTTAAGGGTGGAGGTTTGACAGCCCTTTGTATATATGTAGCTTTTCCCTAATTCCACCTATATAATTAGCCTGTTTTCTTAAAGGAGAATGTTCATGTAAAACCATAAAAAATTAGGAAGGGGACTTGGAAATCTTTAGTATCTGAAATTACTTTTAGACCATTCCTTGATGGTGACTCTTGTGCTCTCTCATAGAATTGGAAGTAGTATTAATTGTAGCTTGTCCAGGATATTTGTTAGATTGTAGAAGCTGTTTTCTTTGGAGAAACTTAGTACAAGATACTGTTTTATTTTGGGGACTTGTCTTAAGATTCATCTTTTGAAATGGATAGTAGACTTGTTCAGCTTCATTTCAGATTAATGGAAGTAACAAAATTTGAAGAGAAATAGCAAGCTTGTATAGAGAGTAGTAGGTCACTTGTTTTTTTTCTAATCAATTTATATTCTGTAAACTATATAGGAAAAATGAAATTCCAGGTGTTTTTTTCTACAGCTTGATTAAGAAATTAAATTTCTGTAGAGTAATTGTAATTTATGGTTTTCATTAAAAAAAAAATTGAAGGGCACTGCTACAGTGTTAGTAGGAACTCCAGTTATTTTGTTAATAATACACTTATGGCAAATTATATCTCATGTTTTCAGGGATTCTCCATTATGTGAAAGGCTGAAGCTCGGGCACTACAAGAAGTTAGTTCTGCAGGGGCTCCTGCACTGACTGACAGGTTATATGGGGAGAGACAGGAAACTGGCAAATCCATAAATAAGTTCTCATTAGTTTTTTCCTTATGTAATGTTGGGGAAATGGGCGTTACCGGAAGAGTGGCTCCACAGACTTACTGAAACCTCAGAAAAACAATTCCACTTGCTATTCTGTGGCTTCAGAAGAGTCATTTGCTTACTTTAGCAGGCATCACAATTCTTCATACATGAATGACAAGATCTGTCCTAGGGGCTTGTTTTCAGTAGAAACAAGGTGCACTTTTGCCGGATTAGGCAGCATCTATACACTAGCATGATCATCTTAATGTAGACAAGGTTAGTTGTAGTTAGATGTTTCTTGGATGTCATGTGATAAAAGCACCTTTTTTCTTCCACTGATTAGCTGCTATTGTTAAAATCTACAAAGAATAAAAAAAAAATCTTGGAGTGTTTGCAAATAGGGAAACGGGTGTGTAATGAAAGTAGCTGCTGAATTATATTCAAATGGAAAGATAGGGAATTATTGTTTAGAATGTTAGCAAACACAGGGAAGTTATACAAAAATAATTCCAGGAGGGTCATACCTTTCAGTTTTAAGCTACATATATATTTCAAAAGCCAATATTTTATTCCATTGCACTTCCATTTGAAGGAAATATCTAGGCATTTTACTCAGTCTAGCACTGACAAAGTTCAAAAGGCAAATGTCTGTGTGAAACATAATGTGTTTGCAGATGAACCATAATGTGTTTGCAGATAACAGACTTGGAAATGCCTGTTAAGATTTTGATGGGGAAACCATTTTTTGGTGGAAAAGGTGCTGTTACATTTAAAGTCTGTGTGCTCAAATCAGGGTTATAAGTTAATATTGCAAATTGTCCTGTTTTAGAAGGATGGCTGCCACTTGTTTTGTGGTAGCACCTACTAAACAATTGGATTTATTTTTTGTTGGACACTGGGCATAGTACATTGTTGTTTTTCGTTGGAAAGAGCTTGTAAGTATTGGGCCTGAAATATGATCATTGAAAACGAAATTTCATATGTGTTAATTTATGGTGAGAGATTTTTTTAAACTTCCAAACTTTTAAAATGTTGTAAATTATAGGATTATTTATTTTTAATAATCAGCATAATTTGTACCTGCTTCCATTATTTGTATGTCTCTTGCCTTATGTCTTTTCCAACCAAACAAATTTAAAGTAGTGCAAACTCTTGCACTGATATTTCTACTGAGTTAACCTATCTTGGCTTATTTTAAACTGATTCCTAGCTGAGTTGAGCTAAACTGAAGTTAACCTTGTATAAACTGGAATCATTGTCCTCCTCAGGGCTTTAAAGTAGTACAGAGTTGCACCTTCAGTTGAGTCCATATGATTTTTTTGAGGGACAGAGGCCTAAGTAATATTAACGATGGTTTGTTTTAATGGTTAATTTTCTTAAATGTGTAGGAAATCTGAATTTAACTTCTGGAAGTATTGGTGGCAGTGAAATGTCTACTTTCCACACTGACACTATAATTTATTTATTAACTTGAGGAAAACATTGGTAGTCCCCTGTCAAAGTCAGGTCTTGGAATAAGCCCTTCATTTACAAAATTAGAAACATTTCAAAGTCATAATGCTGCTTTAAAAACAACACTTAATTTTCACTAAAGGCTAACTCTGTGAAAGGTGACCAATAAAAACCAAGAAAACATAATAACCCTTTTTAAAAAAAAAGTCTGATAATTCTACTTTGTATATTTTTTATGCAGCAACCAGTTGGGTGGTACTGGCTCTAACAGATCCAAGTTTGTATTTAATTGATAACATAAAGATTCTTTTAACACTTCTTAGAAAGAAAACTGTTCTTACTTATAACTTTTTTCCTTTTACCAGTGTTTGTAGCTAAAATCCCCCCATTTCTTACTGTGAAAATTTTAGCAGCACTAGGTTTTACCACTTTTTTTGTAATTACTTTGAAGATGGGATGGGATTATTGAAACTCTGTAATGGTCTGTAGGAGGAGTGTTTAGATCTGTGTAGCATGACATACATTTTGATATCAATTTTTATTGACCATCTCCTCACCCATTTGTGATTATACATTTTTGTGGCACCTGCAGCAGTTGCTCCTATATAAGATTACTCAGTATACCTGAATGTGTCCCTTAAAGCAATTAACAGTAGGAGACAGAAAGGTCCAGTTCTGTGTGAATGTGAGCACTTTCTAAGGCGCTTGTGGTCTGAAAACAAAAGTTGAAGAATCCTTAGATTATAGAGAGAATTACCGTACCTGTGTCCACCAGTAGCTGGTTAATCCCAGATATTTCAGAGGAAAGCATAGTAATCCTTATACAGTGAAATCATGGAAAAACATGTTGGTAGAAGTTTCATCCTTCTCTAGGTTGTCATTTTTTTGCCCTACAGCTTGATGTATTAGGCTTTGTATTCTTTCTGTGAAATTCTTTATTTTAGGGGGAGGTTTTGGCTAGATCACTATCATTTTAAGTCTTACCTGTATTCGCTATAGTGTGAAGAGCATCCCCTGTTGTTGAAAAGTGCAGTAAACTGTGTTTGGGATTACAGAATATAATAAAGTCCAAAATGTATTATGGAAAGGACTTCCATTGAAAGTTAGACTATACATATTTTTTATGATGCATTTGTCCGGGGACATCCTAGGTTTCTAGTCTGTTTCTCAAATAAGAGTGTGTGTTTGATAATCTTGTAGATTTAACTACTGTTACATACTTCTCAAATTTTGTTTCCTTATGTATAAACTTCTGATTGGATATTCATGTAAAAATCCTGAATGCATCTTTTGAGCAACATCTCATACCTGAGGTTAAAAATGGAAAAAATTACTCGTTAAAACCCATAATACTAGGTGATATACATTTCTCCACTTCTATTCCAGAGTCCTCTTTCAGTTTTTCTCAGCTCCTGCATTTAAACTCTACTTCATGGTGAGCATGTATGTAATGGACTATGCCTACACTTCTGGGATGTAATTGAGAAAAGCCAGGCAATGAATTTAACAAAAGAGGAGTTGGAGCACACAAACTACCCATATCCCTCCTGCTCTTAGATTGCCTATAGCAGTGGTTTTCAACCTGTAGTCTGCAGACCCGTGGGTGTCCACAGATGATGTCTAAGGGGTCCATGAAAGATGATTGTGATCAATTAAAAGTATGTGAATACCTACGCTTGCAGTACAAAGGGGTCTGCACCTCCATTCAACACTTTTTAGCGGTCCGAAATGAAAAAATGGTGAAACCACATTGGCCTATCAACTTGCGCTTCACGTGTGCTAATCTTGTGGAATTATTGGCCTCATAGTAGGAGACTATATTGGACATACTTTGGGGATGGAAGTCCAAGTCAGACCTGTCACATTTTTTTTCAGCTTTTGATGGTAAAGGTTTATAAGATTTTGCAGTTTAGTATCAATATGTTTTTAACGTGTAAATTTACTGTAAGAGTGAAAAACCTCACAGTTCCACCTTGATCTATCTTATTGTGGTCTATTATGATATGCTTTAGTTGCCATTGGGAATGACTGTATAATAATATACATTGCATACCATACCATATAGTCAGAATTTAGCTTTAGATTTTAATCGGTGTGAGCATTTGTTTTTAACCTTTTGTGAAAGACTGTTGAGAGGGCTTATATCCATTGCACAGGAAAATATTTTTTTTCACAAAAATAAAATGTATAACCTCAGAGATTCGACTCAAACAGCATACCTAAGGTACTACCAGCTTTTCAGTTGGTTGAAACTATGACTTTGCAGTTCTTGGCTTAAATGAAATTCTTAGACTGTCCCCTATATTATATAAAATCCATGAAAAAGATTAATGTTCCAAAGTAACCAGATGCTGCTCTTTTATATATATGGTTCTTAGTACCGCCACTAATATATAATATATATTATTAACCACTAAGAACCATCTCCATAATTTCAAGTTGGCAAATCATTTCGCATGATAACCCCCTCCTTCTGCCTTCCATACTTGAGAACTGCCTCCTCAGAAGAGATGCAAACATTGTTTTTTAAAACAGTGTTGAACACACCACACAGTCCTGGAGGAAGTAGGTTATTGGATGTGATTTCATGTAGAATGTACTCTGATACCACAATGATGTGCAGCAACATAAAAACCTCAGGGAGAGAAAAAGATGACTGACAGATTGGGCAGGAGGTGAGTTGATGTAAGCTAAGAAGCAACAGTTAGGCAAAGACTTACAGGCTGTCCTTTAAGGTGTGGTTCAAGTTGTGCATATATTGCTAGCATCTGTCCTGGCACCACTTGCCTCTCATTTTAAATGAAGATTCTGTGTGGTGACTACAGTGTTGAAAGAGTGCACTAAAATCATGGTTACTGGCACTGCATACCAAGTCTCAAACTTCAGATGTTTTTGACATCATACTTAGGAACATTGTGCTTCTGATTTAAAAAGTCAGCATTTTGAGCTCTCGCTTGTGTGCGCTCTCTCTCTCATTAGGTTTAAAAAAAATGAAACGGGAGAAAAAAATTCTCTCAGGACTTTTGTTCAAATGTTAATGCAAAAAAGACAAAACATGACAACTTTAGAAAGTTACAAATGTGTGAGAGCTCTTTGTTCTTCAAAAATATTTTAAATTGGCTTCTTGTAAACTTGTGGAAGAATGTAATACATGTATACTTTGTAATGGTACATTGATTTCTGTTGTAAGGATGTTACCTGTAAGAGCAATTTTTCATGGGGCAAAAGGACTCTGGTACTTATCCATATGCCCTGTTAAGTGAAAAGCCAAACTGCAGTTGTTTAGCTGTCTGTAGAAGAGAATTAAGTTAACTTCTAATTTACCGAGTGGTAAGAACATGCATGTGGGCAGTTACCCACTGGAACAGCTGACTTGCAATAAATTCCTTTGCTCTTTTAAGCTAAAGTAAATGGTTTATGTTTGTATGCCCTTGTATAACTAAGTGGCATAACTGTAAGGGATGATGTCTTTGTACATGTTTTAAAGTGCTTCTTATATATAATGACAAAGTAAAAAAGTGAGGATAAAAGATGCAAGTATCATAGGGAAGCGATTCCCAGTTCCAAAACACAATTGGAATCTGTTGGATTGTTTGTGAATTTTGAGCAAATTTTTTAGTTTTACTTTTTGTATTTTAAAATCTCAGGTTGTGCAAGTACTTAAACCACACAGGGTAGAATTATCTTCATGTAAGATGATACCAAATATTTATAATGCACTGTTTGAAAAATATTGCTCAGCGGTTAAATTTAAATGCTGCTTATCTCCTGCCAAGATTCAAAGGTAGTGCACACTAGGAATGTGTTAGGCTGTCAGGGTGCTGCTTCTAAATACTGTAGGCTAGCCCCATCTTGTGTACTAGCCATTTGTAAGCCAAGTTAACATTGTTCTGAAGCTGCAGTTGGATATACATATGTGCCAAAGACTGCCTATTTAGATATAACCGCAGACTAGGGCTTAGCTGCCAAGTTTGTTCTACATTGCGTCTGAGAAACTAAAGAACAGAACTGTCACGAGTTAGCATTTTATTCTGTTGCTGCAAGTTCCTGTACTAATGAGTGCCTCCTTCCCTTGGAGTCTTATGATACGTTGTACAGTATTACAGGATTCACATTTTTAGGTAAAGTGCCTTAAATGCAAATAGGTTGTACATTTATTAGCATCACAAAACAATTGCATATTTGATTACAACTATATGTGTGACATACTTTGTTTGCCTGTTACTTTAGTTTAGTTACCAAACAGTCCACCAACATGATGCCATAAAATGGTTCCAAGCATTTCTTTGAAAAATTAAATTTAAAATTATCATATTCTCTTGCATATAACCTGTACCTTTTCCCCTGAAAACTAGCTGGGGAAAATTGTGGAATGTGTATTATATAAGAGAAAAAAGGATCCATGTAGGTCTGAAAATTTTGCGGGGGGAGGAGGAGGGCAGGTTGCAGCAGTGGCAGCATTAACTGCTGTGGCTCTGGGAGTGGTGGGAAATAACACTGGTACTGCACCTCACTTGCATCCCCACCTCCAGTGGGGAACCGTGTCCCTCTCTGCATGTAGGGTTGTTTCATGGAAGGACCAGGTCTGATCTGTCATGTGACCTGGGGCCCAGTGTGCTAAGTCCAGGACTGTGAGCTAGCGTTGGAGCCATGTGTGCAGTCTGGGACAGAGGGCTTGTTCTTGGGGTGAATGCAGTGTCAGACCTGGCATGTGGTTGCAGTCCTAGCAGTTGGTCGTGGGTGCGGTGTGTTCTCAGGCTGAGGCGCCCCAGGCCCACTGCATGGCTCCAGACCTGCTGTACTGGATTCATCTGGGGGCACTATTTCCTTGGTGCATGGGGCTAGCAGCAGGCTTAGCTCCCTAGCTGCTGCTGCTCAGATACTTGATCTATGTAATTTTCTTCATGTTATCTTTTAGAAGATGGTGTGTCTTATCTAGGGGAAAGTTATATGCAATAAAATATGGTATTTCTTTTTTCTTTCATTTTTTTCTTTTTAAGTCCAGTTGTTCCAAGTCAGTTTTCTTACAGAACAAAGTTTCACAATGTTTCCTAGCCCTTCCTTATGGGTTTCTGCACTTCATTTTATAAAACCATTCTAAGCTAGCAATGGTTTGCTCCCAAATCTATTTTTGCATGAAAAAAATACAGACTGCATGAGTAATTCAGTGAGGACATATAACTGCAGTTTGTGTTGTAACAAAATAGATAGCTTGATATAGCATCGTAAGACTATGATTTGAAAGAGAATTTTGAGAAAACAGTTTATTGATTGACACCTCTGAGAGTTGACAAAACTGGCCAATAATTGCTGTTTTATGGCTGTTGCCAGTAGGATTTTCTGCCAGTTTTTTTGTGGCAAAGAAGTATAACTCGGATAAATCTGGAGGCTTACAGTTTTAGGAAACATACTGATTCAAAGAAAAACTTTGTACTGGTTGCTTTGCGTAAAGACCACCAAGCACCACTATGAGCTGCAGGCAAGGATGTGGTGGGTAATTCAAGGCCAGTGTTTGTATCCATAACTTTTTTCCTGGTAACCACAGGAGTCTGCTCAGGGCACCAGACTTTGAATGGAGGAAAAGCAGTAATAGTCAGGAAGATTCTGTATTATCTCCTACCTTCATTCGCTCAATTAACCTTGGGACTCTTCCATCTTTTTTTTTGTGTGTGTGTGGTGTTGTTGGTAGTAGTTCATCTTAATTGTACACAACCTCATTTTTCCTACCAGTTTGGCTTCATGCCATCTTCTTCCCTTACGAGTTGTCAAACTTTTTAAAAATTACTTTATCCTTCAAACTTTTTATTCTTTCTTCAATTTTTTCCTATTTCAGCACTTCACTCTGATTAGAGCCTCCCAAAATATGTTTTTAAACTACACGGAAGTACCTACAGTATTGTCATGTGACAATAATGGTAGGAGAAAAGGAAATATATGAGTAAAGCAGTGGGAGCAATGATAGGTCTAAGTCTTGTTTAGTTTGTATAGCTGCAAAACACAAACCTTCTCTTTCACCCACATTTGCTATTGTCTTGCTGGATTGCATCTTCTATGGGGCCCATAATCAGTTGTTGGGAACGTCTTAACGATCGTGCAAATGCAATAAAAATATGGTGGCAGCAGGGGTTAACTTTTTATGTGCAAATGTTTCTGTGCAGACTCTACAACAAAGAGCCTAAAAGTAAAAATGAGAGAGAGAATAGGAAATTATTTCCTTGTTTTTCATAATCTAAATACAAGTATTCTGTAGTTTCTTGCTAGATATAACTTTAGACTATTAATTGAAATAAGGCATTGTTTTATCAGTTTATCATTGTTTTACACATTCTTACAATAAGTCTTCCTAACTTAGCACTGCTTTCTTTTATATTTCAGCTGCATTTATATGCCCTCTAGATGGCACACAGTTATTCATGGGTTTTCCAGTCTTGATTAATCCACCATTTTGTTATCAATGACAGATAAATTTATTTATTTTTATTAACTGTGTCCTAGCTAGCAATTGTAATTGTCTTAGATTTCAAAGACTGTACTTCATGGAGATGAATGTAAATAGCCGTTTACATTTCACTTGTCTACACTGCAGCATTAGGAAGACATCTCATGATGGCAGTCTCTTTGAAAACTGGAGTTCCAAATTCAGGCAAAGGTATCTAATTAAAATTATGATTTTTAAGTTTCCCATCAGAATTAACTTTGGTAAGGAAAGTGACTTGCTCTTCCCTCATACCGCTTCTAGTGGTTGAATGTATTGCTGCCTTGTTCATCAAATCATACATGTCATAATTGTTTCTTTAATTCTTTAGTGATTTTAATTTTCTTTTGCAGGACATGCCAATGGGAATTGCTTATAATCTGTGCAGATCAGAAAAAGCTTAGACTTTGCTCACAGTTTCTAAACAACAGAAAATTGCCTTAAGCACTGTAAAACAGTTAGACAATGTACAATTGTAAAATAGTTAGGCTTTAGTTAGGCTTTTGCTATGACTGCTTCTGTTTATTAGTATAATCTTGTTTTCTTTTGATCCTTCTGTATGTGTAGCTAGTTCCCAGCTTCCTAAACTGACATTGTTTTTCAAGACAAGGGCTGTCTCATTTGTGCAGTGCCTACCACAAGGGGCAGGGGATATGAAGGTGCTCTTGCAAAAAAAAAAGAGAGAGAGAGAATTCTAAGGTTTTTTATTTTATTTTTTTTTTATTTTAGGATTTGGGAACTTTGCTCATCTAACTATAAGACTGACTTCTGAGCTTATGGTAGTGTCTAAGTTAGTATTAAAGATACTATTATTAGATTAAATTATGGCTGTGCATTTTAAAGTAAACTTGATTTAGAAGAACATGTTCTTTTCTCTCATTTTAACAATAAATATCTACATTGTTGGCCTGATTCCCCAGCCCAGAACACACTATATTCAGAATGTGTTCTAGCCCTTCAAGGCACTTTTTAATGGTTGAACCCACAATCTTTAGCAACCCCCAAAATAACAGTTCAGCATAAATCCAATAGCTACCTTTTCCCCTGACCCTGAGGCTTTCTTGCTAAAGTATTTCTGCTTTTGGCAGTGCCTTCCTAGTCCCATAGAGCATTAGTTTGTTCTCTTCCTCAGACTGAGTTGATAGGATTCAGGTTAGGCAGCCCAGCTCCTTCCTAACAGATGTGATTGGACTTAGTATATGGAATAATTATCTTTTCTTAAAAGGGTTCTGCCATAAATCAGAGTTGTCTTTCATTTGGTCCTTAACAGGACAGATAACCCCATTTGCTTCTGTAAAAACGCATCCAACCAAATGCATCAAAACTGCCATTCTGGCAGGTCAATGCAAGTTACCTCCTAGCTTGCAAGACGTAGTCTACAAATCTACTGCCTACCCATTTAGTTATTTTTTTTAAAAATTCAAAAAACTCTACTATGTAAAGTTGCTCTCTGAAGCTACTTATTTTTATTCTTTTTCAAGAAGGATGGAACCCCCTCCCCACCCCCGTGTACACCCCATCCTGTGCATTAGATTTTACGGAGTATTTATGTTATGTTATTGATGTTGTCTTTGTTCTCTTCCTTCAGCCTTTTGTTGTCTTGTCCCTCTGCCCCTCCTTTGTATAACTTTGTAAAGTTTGTAAGGTTCTTTTGGGTAAGGGGGGTGGTCTTTGTCTGAATCAAGGGCCCTAGGATGTCTAAATAATTAACCCATGAAGGTCTGCAAGATTTGTGTCGGAATTGGAAAATTTGATCTGATGCATAATTTCTGCATGCTGGATAATTTTAAAGTCTGTATGAGGACTGATCATGGGTTTTGTCATCTCCCACAAACATTCAGCCTGGGGCACAGGACTTCTCATGTCAGCAAGCGCACTGCTTTACCTTTAGACTAGTGACAACAGCCATGGTCAGTTCCTCAATCCTTTACACCTTGTTGCCTCCATTCTTATACTACATTCTTATTGCTGACAAGTGCAAGTGTCTTCCATGGGAGGAGGATCTTGTAATGCTTTATCTTAACCACATAACAGTGTTCTTGCTCCTGACAGTACTTTATTAGTATGACTCACTGATACCATTCCTGTGAAGGAAAGGATAGTGCTTTATGGAATATACTTGTTTTGATTACACATCCTTAAAGGAGATGGTTTAAGGTGCTGATCCAAATGGTAACTTGACCTGTTTTACTTTTTAGGAACTTTCCGCAGAAAAGAAGGTGGAATCTTAGTGTAGTTTTAAATTTACCCAAGTGTCTACCAAAAATGAAGGAAATCTTACAATGTTTTTTAAAGAGTAATGTTGGCTGGTAACTACTGCTGCATAATTTTCTTAGGATGGTAGTACCCAGAGGTTCCAGTTAGGATAAGTGAACTTGTGCTGGGCACTGCACAGGTATAGCAAAGAGTCCCTAGGTCAGAAGGCTTTCAGCAGTTCCTGAAACTCAGAAAGGACCTTTGTAGTAATCTAGTCTTACATGATGTATAATGCAGGCCATAGGATTTCTCAGAGTTGATTACTGTTTGAAGCAGAGTACATTTTGGAGGAAAAGATCATTTTGTTTTAAACATTTGTAGTGATGAAGAATCTATTGCAGCCCTTCCTAAGTTGTTCCTGTGGTTAATTAGCCTCACTGTTTTTTTTTTTCCTTCTTTTTTCATTTTTTGTAAGAGTATATTGTTTTTAGTCCAACTCTTGAAAGTTGAAATTAGGTAGGCCATCCAGCAGACAAAAGCTGTTATCTTTGTCTGCTAGATAAACTAAAAGTAGCCTACTAGTGAGGGCACTCCCCTGGCAGGCAGTAGAACTGGGTTCCAGTCCTGTCTTCCAGAGTTATTTTTGTTTTTAACCAATGACCTTTTAATGCAGGAGTGTCAAAGATATGACCTGTGATGATGGGGCTCTGTGCACAGGTCAGACGGACTCTGGCATGCTGCATGCAACAGATCACCACACTAGACCTATGAGCCTGATTCAAGCCAGTTCTGGCTTGTGGGCTTCATGCAGCACATGTGGGGCTGGACCAGTGCTGCACACAGCATGCATGGAGCCAATCTGCAGGCTGCTTGGCCCATGGACTGACCCTAGGCTACTCATCTGGCCCCTGGGACTGAGTGTCTTTGACATCCCTTGTTCAATGCAAAACACGCGCATCCTGGCAGCAGTGGTGTTCCCCTTTCTGCAGCCCATCTTGGGTTATAATAGCCATGTACAGGCATTTACATTTTTACTGGGAGAATTGCTGCTGTCCTAGTAGAAATGGCAGGCAAACAAGTGTCCATTCAATTCCTGCCACAGGAAATATGGCAGGAAATATGGAAATATTTCTCCCTTTGGGAGAAAAATCTTCCAGGTTGATACCTGGAACATGCCCCTTGTGAGAGAAATTCATTGGCAAGAGTGAAGGCTTGTGTGTTCCTCAGTCCAGTCTGGAAGGGGAGTAGTGAGACAACTGTTCCCCAGCTGTTCCTCAGACTTGGTTTTACCTGATTTGAGGAAGGGGCTGTGGGTTTTGTCTGGACTAGTCCTGGAGGGAATGAGACCAGCAAGGCAAAGCTCTTTAACCACTATTCAGACCAGGGTTCCTAGTCTGAGGATCAGGCAGGGGGGTTTGACAGGTTGCTTCCTCTGCTCTAGGCAACCAGGAGCAGATCATAGAAGCAGCTGGTTCTTGCTCCCTTCCTTCTCCTCATACCAGGGTCCCCTCATTGCTCTCTCCGTGAGCAACATTTATAGTCCACAGAGCCAGGGATTGCTGTGGGGAGAGCTCTCCCCACCCCATTCCTGGTCCCACAGGCTTTAAATTACTGTGTGCATTGCCCAGCTGGGCATCAACAGGATGATTTAAAAGCTGGGGGCTGCCTCTTGGCAATGTGCCCTTTTCCCAGGCCAGGGAGAGGACAGGCTATCAAGTAATGGGCTCCCTGTCACCAGTGGCCCTGGGAGCAGCCTCTTACTGCCTTCTGGCTGGAGAGCTTGCCTGTGGCTGGAGAGCTCACCTCTAGCCAGGGGCTGGAATGTATGTATGCTCTTGCTCCGAGGCTGTTTTTCTGTTGGTAAGAATTTAAGACAAGTTCTGATCGGCAGAAATAAATGCCTGTCTGTGGCCATTGTTTTGTACATGGAACCGTTGAATATTTCACTACTCCTACAATCTTTGAATCACCTATGAACTCTGTCAGTAATTGTTTTCTTGCACATATTCAGTGTCAAAAAATTTAGAATGCCATAAGCCAAGGATAAGTCCCCATGAGCCCTTGTTAGAATTGTATATCCTTTGGTAGTGATTCTCCATTACCCATTTTTTGCTATCTAATGTATGCTGAATTGATTTTGACTATAGTGGTTTCTTTAGGAAAAAAAAAGTTGTGCAGTATCAAATCAGGTGCCCTTTAGAAGTTTCTTACATTCAACGCTGTTGCATTTAACAACCAAATTTATCTAATTAAAATATCAAATTAGTGTGGCAATGTCTAGCTTCAATACATTTATGTTGATTGGCATCAATGCTTTTAATGTAGTCTTATATTGTGCATGTCATTATTTTACCTGTGATTGTCAGTCTCATAGGCCTGTATTTAGCTGGATTGTCCTGTTTAACCTTTTGAAATACTGGCACAAACTTCAGTTGTCTTCCTCGTGTCCCTAATGTTCAGGTTTGTTAAAAATCAACACTAAAGGTCCAGGGAACTCCTTGTCTAGTTCTTGAAAATTTTGATGCAAGTTATTGTGGCAGGGCACTGTTCGTGCCTGCCACTTTAAGGGCCTGAGACAGCAGCTGGCAGGTGCCTGATAAGGGCAGCCATTTTAGATTCAGGGCTACCCATATAAACAGGGCATTTTGCTGCTGGGAGGCCAGGCAATAACATTGCCTGGCTGCAGGGCTGCTGGCATCATCCGGAGGTAAGGGAGGAGCTGTAGGGGATGGTTTAGGAGGCTCCTGGCCCTTGGCACGACCTAAAACTGCACCGTGCGAGGAGTGGGTGACCTGGTAGGGCTCCCAATGGTGCGGGAGCCCCCAGGAAATGCCATGCCCGTTACCCCAGTGAAAGCAGGTTGGGACGCCTTAACCCCTAGCCCTCACAAGCAGATGGGTTACTCCTTTGTAGGGTCTGGAAGGTGGACCCCAAAGAGAGCGTGGGGCCATAGGCTCACACCTGTCTGTACATCCCCTGACTGGTTGATGCTGGGGCCAGGACCAGAAGGGTAAAAGAGCCAGGGGCCCACCACGAGGAACGCTGAAGAACTGCGCTCCTGGGGTTCCGACTGGCCTGGAGGTGGGTCAGGGCCAGTAGAGCCGAAGGTCCTGGGGGGGACCACGCCCGTAAAGGGGAGGCACTTCAGGGAGCTATGCTGCCCAGGGTGAAGGCGGAATAGGCTGCCTGAGGAGAGGAATCCAGGTGGGGTTCAACTAGTAGGATTCTGGGGCCCAGCGAGGGGCCGGTGATTGTGAGAACTATGGATGGCATCTGCAAGGCTTGGCCTGTGGTGTAGGGGAGGAATGGAGCTGCAGATAGTGCCCCCTGGCATTGGGGCAAGAAATGGGCAACCTCCTGCTTAATTTTCATTAATTAATTAATTACCAACAAGGTATGGCGGGCGAGAAGGTGGGTGGGTCACAGTGAAATCAGCTTGGAGCAGGCCCCCTGTTACAGTTATCTTTACTTGCTGATTTAAACATGTCTGGCTTTAATAGCCTCTCTTTTCTATTCCAACAGTAGTTCAGAAGGATGTTAAAGTTTTATAATCATAATTGCATCATCTGGTCTTCTAGAAGGAAAAATTTAGCAACATAGGCTTAGAAAGGACACATTGGGTCACTGAAACTCGCTTCCCTGGTGTTGCCTTTTCTGCTGTATTAGTGATTTTTTTTTTTTTCTTGGTTCTAGCTACTAATGTGCTTATACTGTTGTTGGGATTCCTTTTGTCCTTTATATACATGAGTGGAAGTGCTTTAAATAGTGGAGTGGGGAGATGTCTGCCTGCATGAACTGGGACTTTTGGGATCCTCTTGATTTCATCAAGCTTGTATGAGTTTTCATGGGAACAGAATTTTAGACCTTGCTTCAATGCAGAGAAGTTCGAGAGAAGGGATTAGCTACCTTTCAGACTGGTTTGGGTCAGAGGCAGGGTCAGGGCATGGTGGACAGGCACTGGGACCCAGCAGCCACAGGCTTTCTCAGCCGTTGCCCAGGAAAATGTCTACTGCTCCTGCTTTTCTCCCACAGTGGCAGGAGAGTGTCTGCTAGAGATGTGCGAAACGGCTGTGTTTCAGTTTGGTTTCGGATTAGGTGGTTTTGGAGGACAGTGATTCATTTTGGTGTTTTGGACCACTGTCCCATTTCGTTTCGGCGATTTGGCTCCGCCGAATCTCCTCCAAATCTCTTTTGAACGGGCTGCAAGCTTCATATGGCTCTACTGCCCCGTGGGGCAGGGTTTTCAGCCGGGGGCTGCAGGGAGCAGTGGTGGCTAGGAGACTTCCTGTGCAGATTCCTGCTCTCTGTGGAGACAGGTTGCGTGGCCAGGAAGTGCTGGTCCCTGCCATGCGATCTGGCTCTGCAAGGAACAGAGGTCCAGGGCTGCATGGGACAGGTAATGGCAGGGAGGAAAACCCAGCACAGATCTTTGCTTCCTGCAGAGCCAGGGACCAACACTGCCCTGCTCCATGACCTGACTCCACAGGGAGCAGAGATCTGCACCAGGGTCTCCTTGTCGCTGCTGCTGCCACACATCGCCAGGGCAGGCAGTGACAGTGAGGAGACCCCCAGTGCTGATCTCTGCTTCCTGCAGAGCTGCGTCCTGCGGCAGAGACTAGCAGGCTTGCTTGTCACTCTATGT
>NW_017728992.1:163484207-163492132 GCF_001723915.1 Gavialis gangeticus | reverse complement strand
ACAGAGGTCCAGGGCTGCATGGGACAGGTAATGGCAGGGAGGAAAACCCAGCACAGATCTTTGCTTCCTGCAGAGCCAGGGACCAACACTGCCCTGCTCCATGACCTGACTCCACAGGGAGCAGAGATCTGCACCAGGGTCTCCTTGTCGCTGCTGCTGCCACACATCGCCAGGGCAGGCAGTGACAGTGAGGAGACCCCCAGTGCTGATCTCTGCTTCCTGCAGAGCTGCGTCCTGCGGCAGAGACTAGCAGGCTTGCTTGTCACTCTATGTTGCTTCCCTGCCCTGCGACCCAGCATGACAGGGATCAGAGATCTGCACGGGGGTCTCCTCGCCTGCACAGAGGGCAGCGGCCCACTCCCCAGATGAGCCACCCACAGCCACAGCCCTGTCCTTGCTACCTGCTGGGGCCCTGCAGCCCCTGGCCCCAAGCACTGCCTGGCTGGGCAGTAGAGCTGTTTGAAGCTTGCTGCCTGTTCAAAACAGATTTGGAGGAGATTCAGCTGAAACAAAACAGGATGGTGATCTGAAACACCAAAAACAAATTACCGTCCTCCAAAGCAGAAGCAAAACACAGCTGTTTCGCACAGCCCTATCAGTTCCCACTCCCTTGCTAAGTCTCTGTGCAACGTCCTCAGGAAATAGTCTTAGGGCTGTCATTCCCATACCAAGAGAATGCTTTCCTGACTACACATAGGGCCCTAAAAGCTCCAATCCACCACTCCAGTACTTTTACACCCAGCATGAAATGGGTGAAACAAGAGTGAAGTCTCCTCTCTCATGGTTGATGCAGCTGAGCATAAATTCAGGTTTATGCACTCCCAACAGCATGCCCCTATGTTAATAGGAGATGAACATAAAAATGAAGGGTAAAATAAAGAGTCTAAATAGCTCAGGGTGGGCAGCGGTGAGGAGACCCCTGGCACGGATCTCTGCTCCCTGTGGAGCTGAGTTGCATGGCAGGGCAGCAGTGTATAGCTGTTTCCCTGCAAGCCTGGCTCTGAAACGCTGAAATTTTCTGAAACGTTTCCAAAACGATGCTTAGTTTCATTTTGGAAATATTTCTGAGCCTTCTGTTTCAATTTGGATTTGGTGTTTTGGGTGCCGAAACGGCCCCAAACATTTCCAAAACGAAACGGCTGTTGAAATTTTGCATGCCCCTCAGAAGCGGATGTGAAGTCTGTGTTGAGGGTGGGTGCTGTTTGTGCTATGTTAGGGCATTTGAGGCAGCCCAGGGAGGCTGATTTAACTTAGACATGCCTTCAGTTCAGTATTACAAAAGTGCTTTTTCATGTTCAACGCAGCCTTGCAGCAGGATCCATAAGTGACTGAAGCTGTATTAGCCCTTTCTGCCAGTTTCAGGTTCTAATGGTAGCAGAACTACAATAGCCAACTCCCCTGCTCCAGATTGGAGTATATATGTCTAAACCATCCCGTTATTTGCTTAACCTGTTCTTAAAAACTTCCAGTATGAGTTTGCCTCAAGTGTAACCAGATGTGAGTCCTTTTATGGAACTTCTGAATGTTACAGCTGGGGCTCCAGCATCACTTGCTGACTGAAACTGCCACCTGATTCCAGTTCTCTGAGCTGTTGAATTTAGTCTAAAATACCTGCACTTAACAATATGTAGTGTTTTACTTCTCTGCTTGGTGTTTCTGTTTCATTTGAGTGGACTTACTATGGGGTCATCAGAAGCTAGATGAGTTGACCCATTTAAAAATGTAGGTTTAAAAGCTGCACAAATAAAAAAAAAAATTCAAATCTTATTTGAAAAAAAAAGTTCTGTTCATGTAAGTTCACAAATTATTAATTCAGCTATATAAAATATGGGTGTTTGTCTTCATAATTTTTCATGCAAGATAAATGTAGCAGTATTTGCTATTTTCATTATATTCCCATCTGCTGACTCTTTCAATTAATTTTTTAGCTCTTCTAGAAATTGTTGATTTTTCAGCAACAAATATGTGAACAAGAGGTTTTTGGGAAGAAGGTGGTATATAAATTCTAACTATACTTAAAATAAGTTCTCAGCTGCAGAGCACTTCTTTCTTTTGTTTTTTTTTTTTTTTGTAGTTTTTGGGGGTTTTTTGTTTGTGTTTCTCCTCTTGTAAATCGTCTTTTCTAAGCAGGCAAATATAGAATCTGAGAGTGTGAGATTTCTTTGGCTTTTCAGTCTTGGGCTGTTACACAGAATGTGTAGGAAGACAAGCATGCTGATCCTAATGTCTGAGCTTTATGCTTCACTAAAATGCTTAAGCATTTATTTTCTAAAATCTCAGAGCAGTGGGAAATCCATGCTTTTAATGCATTGAAGGGAAACTCAGGTTACCTTTCTGGCCAATTTGTTAGATTATGTAGGTTCTGTTTATGATATGATGGTAGTATCTGGGTAACATTGAAGAATATGATTGGAAAGTAGAAAATTCCCTTTGGAAATTCAGTATGTCAAGCAATCACTGTTGAGATCTGTAAGGTCTTAATTTTTGGATGCTCAAATTAGATCCCTCAAATGCCTTTATTCATTTTAATAAGATGAATGAGAACAGGCATAAAACAACGTTACCTTTATGAATTTCAACATGAGGGAGTGTGGTACAAGTTTTTTAGAAGCTTTAACCTATTTTAAAATGGCTTTATTAGATATTTCTGTAAAGCAAAAATTGGTATTTATTTTGAAATGGAATTGGTAGGGCATCTCTTACTATGTTAACTGTGCAAATGAGTTAAAATTGACATGACATAGGCCTAACTGATTTTACATCAATAGAGGCACATTCTGCTGATAAATTTCTCTGGAAGTATAAATACGTTCACAGGAATATATTTTTGATTAATTATCATCTATTTGAAATATTTGACTGTCAGTGCTGAGAAAAATATCAATGTATGCACGTTTCCTAATTTATGTAATCTTAAAGTTAGGAAACTTATACACATGCACGCAGTCCTTTTTCCTTTGCCTCAGCCAGATTTTTCCATGCTTTCTTTGGCAAATCACCTGGCCATACAAGTTTCTAATTCTGCTTAGTCTTGGTAAACCTCTGTGGGTATTCCAACATGGCACTGGGCACTTTTAATTAGCCCACATGAAGTGTCAGCATAGTTGGACCTTTAAATCCTTCACAAACATCACGGCCACTTGCCGTAAGAGTAAATTAGGGATCAGCAGCCGATAGCCCACAAAGTCAGATACCAGCAGCATTTTGGTGGCGGGTTGCATGCATGTTGGGGTCAGTGTCTATGAAGGTGGGAGAGAAGTGGTGGCAGTGGCAGCTGGGTTAGAATCTCTGATCTGCTTTGGACAGAGCTGCATTATTTTGGTCCCCTGCTCTGAAAAGGTTACTGACCCCTTGTGTATATGATAGTGGTAAGTTGTCCTTGTCTTCATGGACTGTCAGTAGAGGGAGTTGAGATTCAGACCTTGTTATTTGGCTTTGTGAGTTTACTGACTGCAGAGGACTGATGGAATTGCAGACTCTGCATGCTCTCTTCCTTGAAATGGAACATGAGGCTCTTCTGTCCCCAAAGTTGACCCCCTTCTACTCTGTCCTCTTCAACTTGTCTCGAATATTCCCAGCATCTGCCTCTTTATCCCGGTCCTAGTCCCATCCTCCTTGCCATCCTAATTTCCTCCTTCATCCGGGCCTGTTTCTTTTTCCCCCCTGTCCTCCTTGCTTGTCTGATCTGTCCTACATCTTCAGTGGCTACTCTTCGCCTAATCAGACTAATTTTTTCCCCACTGTCTAGCTCCTTGTGGGAGCTCTTTCCTTGTCCCCCATTAATTTCTAGTTAGTTAGTTTCTGGCCAGTCTTAGATTCCCTTTGTCCTCCCACCTGGTTTTCTGATCTCTGTTTTCCCCCTGCCAACTGGGTCCTGTTTTCTTCAGTAACTTCCAGGAAGATTGCCAGATTCTGTGCCCCAGCTCCAGAGCATGGGGTTTCTAGAGCATTCCCAATAAATTTTTGATTTTGTTCATGAGAAAAACTGTATGCTTTTCCTTATTATTTTGGAAATGGCTGAAACTTTTTGGCTGTAATTTCCTAAAATGTTTGGCTGAGGGAAACACCTCTCATGGAAAATGATTAGTTTAGTGACATTTTATAAGCAACTGAAAAAAGAATCTAATGGGAAGTGTTGGGCAGACTTAATAATAGGTGGCGATGCTTTCTCATTTTTCCTCCCCTTCCCCCCATAATTAACTTATAATCAGTTATGCTCATCTAGAGGCTTGTAAAGAGTTATATTACTTTAAACTGTCCTTATTTTAAGTTAAAACACATGTAGTATCTTTTCTTTGAAATGTGTGTGTTATGAGGCTGTGTAACTGTAAGTAGGTAGAATTCAGGTTACGGACAGAATCCATCCTCTGAATTTTCTACCTTTTCTTCCAATAAAATGTTAGCATTAATTGGCATTAATTTCTTGCGTATCACTTAAGCTTTTCTTTCTGCTTGAAATCTGTTTTTTTTTCCTTCAGAGTTTAGGGTTGAGATGTGGTGGTTCTGGTGTGAATTGGAAGTTCTTGATTAATTATAAAATAAAACTCACGTGTTTCTTGTTGTGAAGGTATTTTACTTTGGGGAGGAATCTGTGAGCTCTCAGTTTAGGAGAGGATTAATTTTAAAGTGTGATGGCATTAAGTTTCTACCAGAAACTTTTTGTTAGTGGGTAGAATATATGTGCTCCTTCCCAATATTTTCCTTATTGTTGTGCTTTGAGCTGATTGGATGCATCTACATGAGACATTTACTGCAGTTGCCTAATTAGCTCTGTAGTAAATGACTCAACGTCTACATGTGCGGCCCTGTTAGGCTGCAGGAAACTAAGTCTGCCACAGTTTAGTACTTTTAAATACAAGTATTACCTTGCTGCAGAGTTTGTCTTTTTGTTGTTGTTGGGGGGTTTTTTTTTGCGCGCAACAGCGCATGTGTAGACTCTGACCTGGCTGGGTGGGGCAAGAGGGTACTTTGGTATGGGGGCTGCTTGCCGTCTAGACCCTCACTGAAGCACCCGTGTCCCCCTGCACCCAGCCCCTCTGCAGCACGTTCAAATGTGGTGTCTCGGAACAATAAACTCCAACACGATATGTGCCAGAGTTTACTGTTGTGTATTAATATTCATGTATAGATGTACCTGGTATCTGCTATTGTGATATTAGATAGAAACATGGCTGATTTTCAAATATTTTGCATTTTCCTTTTTGTTAGTGCTAGTAAAGGGATTTCAACAAGAAACTATCATGATTTTAAATTTTGCAGTATTTGAAAGTTAGCAGTAGTCTTCCCCCCCCAGTAATGTCAGTCTATGTAACCTCTGATGTAATTCTGCATGCTGACTCTTGCTTTGTTACAGACTAGTCATTGGATCCAACTGCAAAGCGTTGGCCTTCTGAGGGTGGAAACCCCTTCATAAGATTTTGCAAGTCCTCTGTAAAGTAGTTTTATGTAAGGCCTCTTTTTGTCTGCAGCTTGGAAGTATTCTAGTATTTCTTAAACTGAATTAATGTTCAGTTGCTGTGAATGCAGTATTAAGCAAGATGGGAAACCTTTTAATCTCATTTGATGTTATATGGAGCAGTTAAGCAAATGCCACTTTTTTTTGTTTCTGTGTGACATGAGCAGCACTGCGGTCATTTAAATGTAGGCTTTCCATTCTGTAGGTATTACCGTACTCCCACTTACCAAGAAGAATGTCATTGAAAAGCTTCTTAGGCTTTCTGCAAATTGCATTAATCGGAACATTTCAGAAATGAAACTTTAGGGATATTTAACTTGCCAGATACACAGTGTCCTTACATCTGCTTCTCATATGGTCTTAGGTGCTTTATGCTTATTTCACTCGAGGGTTTCATTCAGTATTACGTAACATTGGTTCCTTTGTAGGTGTGTGTCTTCTATCCAAACAGTTTAATTGGTTTGTTTGCTATGCTTTTCTTTTGAAGATTGCCTCTGCAGATTCATCCCTTATGAATATGCATGATGCTGGCCCATGGGGAAGCAGTTACACCTGGCAAATAGAACTGTATGAACGCTCACTTGCAGATCTAGAAGCTTGGTTCAGCACTTAAGACTGTAGCTCTAGCCATTGTTCACTTCCTTTCTTGTAGTTAGTTGTTTTGATTATGTAATTTGAGTCCTTCATGCTCTTGCATTTGACCTGATGCAAAGGTTGTTATAAATTAGACAGCTTCTCATATTGAATTATTTTCTCTAGACTTACACTATTCTGTTAGACACAGTCAAGGTGAAGCTGTGGGCTTTTACAGAACTACTCTGTGATCTTGTTCATGTTCAGGATTGCAGTTTGTGTAGTAACTTCAGATTCTCCATTTTAGATACTACTCTGTTTCTGAAAATTGAGGTGAGCTGGGTAAAAACACCTTGTCTCCAAGAAAACAAAAATGTTGGTGTCTTGAATATCCCTGATCTCGAGGAGAATGTTGCTTGCCAAAACATACCATGTTCCTCCCACACTTTTGTTTCATAAAGACATTTACATTTTTAATCTGGTACTATCCTCATAGAGTTAGTCTTCCTTGGCTTTGGCACCAAAAATTCCTGCTAGTTCTAGGAGACGCGTGGAGCCAAATGACATCAACCCCAAGACTTTGGATCCTCTTGGTTTGAGGTTTCTAGCTGCTTAAAGTCAGAGGAGGGTGTTTGTGAGAGGGAGAGAGCATGTCTAACTCTTCCCTGAATTCTCCACCTGTCTAAATTGGGGGTGCTCAACCTCTGGTCCATGGGTCAAATGTGGCCCATGGAGCCTTGTGGTTTATAGGGCTCCCACTGGGTTGGGAAATTTCCTCATGGAGGAGCAAGGGCCACTAATATGGCCACCCTCTCCCACATGAAATTCCCAAATGCCAAGCCCCACATGGCTGGTTGTAGCTGGGCTAGTCCTCTTTCCCCTGAGGGGGCTAGATTGTGCCCCCTTCCTTTGCTTCTGGATTGAGGCTGGGTCAGGCCAGGTCATTCCCCTTCTTCTTTCTCTCATGGTTGGGGCTAAGCCATGCCCCCTTCCTTTTCTTTCCCCCCTGTCCCATGGGTCTTGGTTGGGACCAGGTCATACCCCCTCCCCTGTGGGGTTGGGTTGAGGCTGGGCTTTTCCCCACACCTGTCTGCATAGCTGGATGGTACTCGCCATGCCCACCCTGGCTGCTGGATCAGGGCCACTAGTCAGATCCAGTCTGTGGACAAACAGGGCACTGCCCACTGTGGGGAGGGGGGTGGAGAAAGAGGTTGAGTGCCACTGGTCTAAATGGTGATGTAGGTACTAGGGGTGCACCAGTAAAGATTTTGGGGGGCTGATACCAGTGGCTGATTATTAACAAGCCTTATCGGCCGATATCAGCCAATATGCAGCATGGCAGCTTGGAGAGCAGCATCTGGTTGGTAAGTCTGTTGAGGGATAAGGGGCTGGGGAGGGAAGAGGCATGGGGGTGCAGATTGAGGCCCACATAGTAAGGAAGGAGAGGGGCTGGGGCTGGTGCTGTCCGGCTGGGCCAGGACATGGCGCAGAGCCATGAGTGGCTTGTCTGGGGGGTGGTGGGCTCCTGCTGCTGTGCCCACCCCGAGGGCAGGCATGGAGGCCATGTGCCCCCTGAATCTGTGTGTGGGGTGAGGGTAGACTGCTGCTGGAGTTGGAGGTGGTGCCAGGTTCTTCCTGGCCGGGGGACTGGACAAGGGCTGTAATCAGGGTGGATGGTGGCTCTGGGTGTGGGGGCTACCGTAGCCCTGCTCCCAGCACTGCCGCCCTGAGTGTAGCCCTGACCCAGCCCCTCTGCTGGGAAGAGCCTGACACCGCCCCTGGCCCCAGCCTGCAGTGGCAGCTTGCCCTCACCCTGTGCGCAGATCAGAGAGGCACGTGACCCTCATGCCTCCCCTGGGGGGATGTGCAGCAACAGGAGTCTCCCCCCGACCCTCCC
>NW_017728992.1:163472976-163483975 GCF_001723915.1 Gavialis gangeticus | reverse complement strand
CCCTTTCTTCACTTCAGGGACGTTGATCATCTTTGCTTCCCCCAACCTCAAGCAAGCTTACCAGCTGGATGCTGCTCTCCAGGTTGCCAGGCTGGCTGCATGCATGCTGTGGCTGTGCGCATCCATGTGGCGTTTATCTGCAACGTTATCAGCCGCACCAGCCAAGAAAGCCGATTGCCAATAATGTCAATTTTCCTTTTATCATTGCTGATATGATATGGAGTGATATATTGATACACCTCTAGTAGGGACCTCAGTTTTCATAGTCTGAAACTAGTCTCCTCAGATGTAGAGGGGGTTGATGTTGTTGTAGTAATCCTTTTGATGACTTTTTGTTCTTAGGCATCATTTTTCTTTCCTTGCTTCCTGTTTGAAAACCTGCTTTCTCTTTTTTTCCTTTTCCATGATCCCACACACCTAAACATCCTGAGAAGTGTTAACTCACCCTTCTGTTAAGGGGGCCTGTCTGCAGTTTGATTGTGGGTACATAGCTGTTCTTTATGATAACTACCCATTGCTCTCCTGCACTGCCCTGTATGTGTCAGCTAGGAAAGTTTTGAGAGCAAGACTGGAGGAATGCCCCTTCATTTTAAGTGGCCAAAAAAGTGAGAGATGGGAGCATAGATCCTGCTCCTAGATACCATAGCAATAGGTGGCCATATATAAAAACAACTAAAAGTAGTTTTGAGCCTGATTCCTATACGATTGCTGTCTTGACATCATGTAATATTTGTATCAGTTTTTAATACATTGTGGTGAGTCATTTTCATAACGAAACTTCATTGCCTACTGATGTAATGTCCTGGCAGTTGAGTAATGCAGTGTTCATCTTGTGCTCTGATACTTAATTTGACTGAAGAACCAGACAACCATTTACAGTTCACTTTTGCTGTTATATTGAATTCAAATCATTATAGATGATGTTACAGAACAAACATGCTGCTTAAGTAAACTTTGGATATATGAGAGGATATTTTTCATACAGTAGCTTCTTTTCTTTTCCCCCCCCTTCTTAGGTTAAGGGAAGTTTCAGAGAAGCTGAACAAATACAATTTAAACAGGTAAGACACACTGGACATTGCTATAAAACCATCCAGAAAAAGAAATGTATTTTTTCTGGCAGTGACGAGGAGCCAGTATATTGCACTGTAGGTATGAATTTTTAATACTAACATTAACTTTCTCAGAAATGAACCTACCTGTGTTTTCCTCGCTTTGAGGCAGGAAGTGCTAGCTGCTGTTATTAAGTACCCACTTCATAAAATGACTTGAATTTGAAGTAGAGGTCCCATTGTTTATTGTTGACTGAAATAAAGTAATATTCCTCTATCACCATCTTAGGTTTTGTTCTGCAGTTTCTGTATTTACTAACTGAAAATACATCATAGTTGCTTCAACTAATGTACATTTTTAGTCACTCTTGAATATTTTATATCAGTAACCATCATTGCACATTGCTCCTTCCATATGCCACTTGTTTTTTAATTTATTTTTTCAAATTTTAAAAGTTTAAAAAATGTTATACATGCTCACTTTTTGTTTTCAGCCATCCCCCTTTGAATGTATTGGAACAGGCTACTATTAAACAGTGTGTGGTGGGACCAAATCATGCTGCATTTCTTCTTGAGGTAAATTACTCAACAATCTGTTCAGATAACTTTTTTAACTGTGTGTTTCAAACTTGTTAACATTGATTGATGAACATTCTTCAACTAAAGACCTGACTTTTCTCTAATTTTGTCTTTCATTTCAATTTTGGACACTTGACTTTCTTGTTTTAAATGTAGGATGGTAGAGTCTGCAGGATTGGTTTTTCAGTTCAGCCAGACAGACTGGAATTGGGTAAACCTGATAATAATGATGGGTAAGATTTTTTTTTTTTTTTCATTTTCTATTAAGCATATATTTTAACTGGATAAACCTGGGTTTTTAAAATAGGTTTGTCTCTGAACTCCATCTTCAAAATTGAAAAAAAGACTCCTAGTGAAAGAGTAGGGATTGTTTTAGCTGTTCTTGGTGCTTGTGGTAATGTAGTCAAACAGTTCAATTTATTCTTGTGTTGAAAGAAATTATGATAAAAACAATGTGGAATCTCCTTAACTTAACCAAATGAACATCCTGAAAGGAACTGGCTTAAATGCTTAAGCCCCATATTGCATCCACTCTGACAGTGGTCCCAAGTGGAAGGGCTTAACTTTCTAGATCTTCATAATCTTCAGCCCAGGTAAGTCCTTGTTGATAGGACTACTATCAAAATAGCTCATTTCTGGGCTTAAAACAGTTCTGTGTTTAATATAAAAATTGCAAGCTGTTGGCTTAGGTTTACAGGCACTTGACAGTTACAATCTATACATAGACTTAACATTTAGTGCAGAGGCTACCTCAGACAGTAATTAGAGTAATACATATTTGCAATTATGCAGTTAAAATTGCTGACATGAATAAGATTTGTTAGGTGTGCTTTCCATTTTTCAGCATACATCTTACTATCTTGCAGTTAGATTAGTTTGGAATATTCCCCAAGGGTGTTGCTTAAGCTGGTATGTTACCAGTCTAAGTCCCTGAGAATTTAGACCTGGGATTCCAGGTTTTGTTCTTAACCCATTTGGGATTGTTTTGTGACTGATTTACCATCTTTTACTTTCAGTTCAAAGTTGAGCAGTGGCTCAGGGGCAGGAAGGACATCCAGGCCAGGCAGGACTAGTGACTCCCCATGGTTTCTGTCTGGTTCTGAAACTCTGGGCAGACTGGCAGGCAACACCCTTGGGTAAGTTTTGATAGGACTGAGGCTGCAATCTGTTTGTACCATATTTGAGTAGGTGTGCATACACATATATAAATTGTATACAATATGTTTGAAAAACGTATAAATGCAGCAATTTGTTTAGCTAGGGCACAACAAAAAGTATTGGTTGATTAAAGCAATGGATTTACAAGCAACCAACCGGAGCCTAGGATTTGAAGATATTTTGTGTTCAAAACTTAACCATTTCAAAGCATAAAAACAAAACATACATGTTTCAGCTGTTTGTCCTTTTAAAAAAATTTCAAATTTTGACAAGTACCTTTCTAGAGGGACACTGTCAATTTAAACACCACTCATCCACTGGAAAACCAAGGCTTCTAGTATTGAAGTTTAATTTTAAAAGGAAAGAGATTACAGGGTTGTATGTTTGGTAGCTTTCTGTGCGTAGTCAGTTTTATTGGTTTATTTCATATAATCCATTGGTAGGTTTTCTGTTAGTCTGATTCTTTTCTTTTATGCAATAAAAAGAAAGAAACATTTAAATTATAGGAAATTGTGTCTGCAAATTCATGGAAATTGGAAAGAGGACTTGGAGGGGTATTACATAAAATGAGTTATAATTTTGGGGGCTGAGGTGGCACAAGTGCAAAGTTGACAGCCCAGAAGCTGCAAGTTTGAGGCCATAGCAGAAGTGCTTACGGCGCAGCCCTGTCGCATTCTAGCAAATCTGCAAATATTGCTAAGTACCTTGTCATGAGGACATGAAAAAGGAAAGGAAGTTCTAATTCTTTTATAGTTGAACACATTTCAAATTGATGGTGTCCCTTTAACACAAGTTAGATGCATATATCCATGTGCATTAGTCATCATTGTTTAATTGCAATGGTCTCTGCATTGCATACTTCAATAAGGCATATTGAACAGTGCTACATGTTTTTATTGACTATATCAGTGAAGATTATGAAATTCTGTGCTGTTTGAGTGTGGAAATTTGCAGCAAGACTGAACAGAGAAGAGGCATTGGCTTTTATCCAAAGTGTCAAAGTGGTATTTGTCCCTTATGCTGAAGAAAAAACTAATTTGTAGGTAATGTTATATGTGATAGTGACAGATTTACATTGCTGTAATTTTTTTTTCTGGGGTTGGTTTTAAACCAATCTGGGCAAGCATGTAAAAACTTAGTATTGAAACAATTTCCTTCATGTTTAAGGCATGCAGGTTCTTGCTCAGATCACAGGAGATCTGGACTTTGTTTTTATATTGTATTTTATTATGCACAGTCAGTGTGCTTGATGCTGTAAGAATTAGAGAAACCTGATGCTGTAAGGCAGTAATCGGAAATGTTTTTGGGCCTAGTGCCAAAAACCCCCACAACCTTTACTTGGAAGATGTTGCTGTGCCAGGGGTAGACAGCGGGGGAGCCGTGAGGGGTCCAATCCTTTTTGTGGCAGCACAGCCCTGGCCACATTCCTGCTGTGCGCCCCTAGGCATGTGTGTAGCCACTGGCAGCTATGGAGCCGGGCTGGGGCTCTGGACCTCAGTGCAGCTGTCTGTAGCCTGCCCACCACCTGCTGTGAGCAGCCTGGGCTCTGTGGTGATGGCAGCTTCTGCTGCTTCTCTCCCTCTTAGACCATCCCCTTACTGCGTTGGCCAGGGCTGGCTGGAGTGGGTGTCCATGGCTCCCCATCAGCCTCTTGCTGACCCGCAGCCCTGTCCAGCTGCACAACACGTCTGCTGCTCTCACCACTTGTTCTGGGCGGTCAGCTCTGAGCACACAGCTCCCCTCCATGAGCCAGTGAGGAGGTGGGAGGTTCATTTATCTCAGGTGAGGGGGGTGGGGGGGTCAATAACCTGTCCCAGGACTGGGTAGGTTGGGATCTGTCTATTTCGGGTCAGCTGAAGATGACTATTAGCCCCTGCCCATCCTCCCTCATCCCTATCTTCCCTCTGCCAGCCAGAGGCTCTTGGAAAATCAGAGGTAACTGATTTAAAAAGGAATCAGCAAATGATTAATTTGCTGTGAGAGTAGGAAAGAGAGCCCATGGCTCCTTAAGAGGGAAGCGCAGCACAGCACTGGAGAGATTCTGGGCTTCTGTGTCTCCAGTAGTTGCTCTCAGGACAAGCTGCTGAAGACTCAGGAAAGGCTGTTGGCAGGCTGGGGTTGTGCTGCCTCGGGCCCCTTTCCCACCATGTGCTCTGAGGTACACGTGCAGCTGCCATTGGTCCCAGAGCTTGGCTGGGGCTCCGGACTCTGCTGCCTGCCACAGAGCCCATGCTACTCTGAGCAGGGCTTGCAGCCTCCCTGCCACCTGTTGCAAGCAGCCTGGAGCCCAGGCTGGCTGTGGCTTTCCAAGCAAAATGGCCTTATGTGCCATGCTCTGGCACGTGTGCCAGGGGTTGCTGACCCCTGCTGTAAGGCTCTTCAAATGGTTTCCTATCTGACTTCAGAACTGAAAAATCAAAGTATACCAAACTAGTATAGTGAGAGTAAATGGTTGCTGCTGTGGTTGAAAGGGCTTAGTTATAGTTTGGTTTTCAAAACTTCTGATCCTGGAGCATCCAAATCAGAAATCCTGTTGCTGTCCCTGTTCCTTCCAAATCCATACCATCCTCATGGCAAACTAATTTACATGGAATATTAGTATATTTTGAGAATTACTGTATTTGTGTTTCAGTAGCAATGGGAGAAGCAGCTTGACAATTTGGACAGTATTTGCCTTTTTTTTAAATTCAAGCTAGTCTCTTTATCTTGGTGTAAAGGAATGCATGCATTTTAGGTTGGAAAACCATTTTGTTTATATAGAATTGTATAGGAAAACTAGAAAAGGTGAATTGCATAAGGGTGGCTTTTATGTCATGATTTGTTTGAAGTTCATGGTGTTTCACAAAAAACATTTCTAAAGCAGTAAGGACTGTTGCTTAGGTATTGCAGGGAAAATGAATATGGCTCATACAAGGAAAGAACATTTTAAATCACTTGTTGGTACACTGGATGACATGCACAAAGAACATTGAGACTCAGCGATTGGAACCTTCCCCAAGTTTGATATGACTGTGGAACTTATTTGGCTTAATATGTAGCCAGTATAGAATTTTTGTTTCCCCAAGTGTATTTGGTACTATTTAATATTGAAATAAGATTTATTTAAAACAGCTGAATTCACTGCAGGTAGAAAAAATATATCTAAAGGACAATATGAGCACTAAAATACATGATTATAAACTAGCTCTGAATAAATTTAGGATGAAACAGTATGATTCCTAACCAGTAGAGCAGTCTGGTTCTGGAACTGTCTTTCCATTAGATTAGTGGGGGCAAAACACCCAAGTGGTTTTAATCTGGAGCTCAGTAAATTTCTGAAAGGGATTATATGGTATGGTGCATGGATTTGATGTCCCAGGAGGTCCCTTCCAGTGTTTTTCTTGTAAGAAAAAAAAATTACTTAAACCTTTTAGTAATGCCAACAGTTCACACTTTCATCCATAACTGACAATTTTATATGCTTTGGTAATAAATGAGTATAAACTTGTGAAATCTCGAGGCATACAGCTTTTTATTTTTTTTAAAAACCTACATCCTTCTTGCCAACAAAGGTAACAGTGCAAATGAACTGAGTACTCTTCTGTATAGAAAAGAGTTGTGGACTGTGATCTTCAGTAGCTTGTGTCCAGTGTGACATCCTTGCCAATAGGCTGGTATTCTAATTCAAAATTTTAAAGTTTTATGTTGTCAGGGGGTTTCTTTTGTCTGTTTTGAACACTTCCTTTCCAGGACAAGAACTCTGGTTTCCCAGGCTTAAGAACAGATCTGGGTGAGCAGTATAATGAAGCCATTATTTTGCTGCCCATTATCTCTTCTATGTGGTCCTTGGGCAGGAGTATGAAAATCTAAATCCAAAACATTTCCCTGTGGCAGGGCCCTGACCCAGGCAACTGCGCAAGTGGTTATGTAATTGTATTGGGTAGTTGCAAAAAAGGTCCAAGCAAAAAGAGAAGCAAGTTAGAAATCACCTTGTGCCATAAAGGAGATTTAATTGCATGTTTGTTTAATTAGCTTTCATGGCTACAGATGTTAATGGTCTTAAGTTTACTCAGTCCTTTTTCAAAAGGTTACATGTTGCTGTTACTACTTCAGACAGCATAAGCGTTTTTTTAACAACCAGAAGTTTGCTCTGAAATTTGCATTTTTCTTCTTGAAAAGAAGTTAAGGCTCTGGTTGAGTTTGACCTTGTTTAAGTGCCACTGTTAAATTGTCATTGATGCTATATCTGATATTAAAGCCTGCATCAGGTAATGTGACAGCTTCTGTGTCAGACAGAAAAGCTCAGAGCCTGCTCTTATTGGAGAATACACTACAGAGTTTGATTTCTGGGAGACTTGGAGTACCTGGGTTTATTTCAGGATAGACCCATCTGAAATAAAATAATTTATCTTTAAGGTGTTAAAATGGGCTGCTTGCAGATGTTTAAAAAAAACCAAAACACTGAAGCAACAACATGTTACTTTGAATTGGCTCCGCAGCATCTGTATAGATCGGGCACTTCAGCAGGGCTTTTTGGCTGATTCAATCGGCTATTAGATAAAAGCACCAAAAAGCCCCACTAAACAACCTAATTTTATATAGATATTGGGTGAGCCAGGTCCAACTAATGTGCTGCCTCTTTCAGGTGTGTGCTGGGCTTTGTGAGGGAGCGTGCTCAGTTTTTGTTGTTCCTTTTTTTTTTTAACATCTGCAAGTAGCCATTAAGGCAGGTGGGATGGTGGATTAAGTTTGGGAGACCTGGTTCTGTTCCTCTCTTCATGCCAACTCATTGGGTATATCACTTTATATTGGTTACCCCCTAAAACGGGGATGCTTACCCTATCATATAAAATTATATATACTGCCAAGAAAAAGCTTAGATGGGGTATAACGCAGCAGTTCTCATGCCTTCTTGAGTTGGGACACCCTTCCCCAGCTTTTGGATTTGACAGCATCCACTGTTGTGCTGCCTCCTTGTACCTCAGTAGTTCTCAACAGGGTGCCATCTCTGCCAGGATGGGCAAGTAAAACTTCCCCTTGTGCCTGGTGTATGGCCAGACCAGGAAGGGCTGCAGCATGTGCATGCTCTCCTGCCTTATTAGGGTTCTGTAATAAGCTTGAAGCAGTCAGGAGAGGTTTCTTGTGTTGCATCCTTTCCCAGTCTGACTCTGCACAGTGACACTATCCTCTACTCCTTTGTTTCTGGTAGGAGTGTTTGTTGGGGTGGGGGGTGATGACACATACTGGAAAGGGGCTGCAGAACAAGCTGGCTCTTTTGCCTGCTTTAGGCTTATTAGAGAACCCTACTGTGGCAGGAGAGCTTGTACATGCTGCAGCACTTCCTGGCTTGGCTGTGAACCAGGATCATGGAGCACATTTTTACCTTGCTGTCCTGGTGGTGGCAGTGCCTGCACTGTGACACCTCAATATGTTCTGTTTGAAATACACATTCATATGTGTGGTGGCCTACAAAGAACTACTGGCTGAATACGCCAACCTCTTCTCAGCCAGTGTATTTTCTTAGTAAGAATTCACTTGCAGTAATAGATGATCTTTTTTAATCTGTTGGTATTAGTATTACTTTTAGAAACACCAAGAGCTATAACTAGAAAAGTGAATCAGAAAGTAAAACTTCCTATCCCAGAATTCTGCTTTAAATTTACTATGCAGTCCAACCTTCTGAATTGGGTAGTATTACCGCTTTATTATTGGAGGCTACTGCTTTAGAGAAGTCATCTGAGGATTCAAGGTGACAAGCTTCTCTGTCACACAGGGAGAGTTAAACTTCTTTCCCCTTCCCCAACACACACAACAACAAAAAACCAAAAACCTCAGCCTCAGTTGTGCTTGGTAGAGAAAGATACTTGTGGAATGTTTCTTATCCAAGTAATTTATTCAAGAAATTTTAAAATAGCACCTTAAATACTTACATGCTTTTAAAAAATTCTTTTGAATCACTTAGAAGCCGTTGGAGTTCAGGGGTTGGTGGAAGTGGAGGAGGATCCTCTGGTAGATCATCAGCTGGGGCACGAGATTCCCGAAGGCAGACCCGAGTTATTCGCACAGGACGTGATAGAGGATCTGGACTGCTGGGTAGTCAACCGCAACCAGTGATTCCAGCATCGGTCATTCCAGAGGAACTCATTTCACAGGTATGTCAGGTGTGGAACATCCTTGTCGCCTAATGCCAGGTTTCTGAGACCTAGAACTGCAGCTAGTGAAAGCCATTTTAGCATTGTCAGGAGAATGTACCGTTGGCTTCTCCATAACACTTAGAAAACTGGTCCCATCTAGTTGAATTACTTTTTGGTTTTTCTATCATGATGAAACGAATTAAATGAATAAGAGACTTTTGGAATCAGGAGATTTTGTGGGGGGCTGTGGGAGTTGAAGACACATGCCAGGACTGGAGAGATGGAAATGATGAATGCACATGTAAGTAGTATTGTGGAGCTGGACTGCAGATATGAGATGTAGCAAGAGGAAATTTAGCTTCCATGGCAAACTTTTCTTGATATAAAAGTCTCATTAAAGATTTGAAGAAGGTTGCTCCATTTCACCAGCAGACAAACTTTTTTTTATATTTATTTAAAAGAAATGATGTATCTGTGTTATGCCAAGATTCCAGTTAATTGTCAGTAGAATCATAGGGCTGGAAGGAACCTCATGAGGTCTAGTTGAGCCCCTTGCTCAAGGCAGGATCATAGGTTTCATAGACATTAGGGCTGGAAGGGATCTTGGAAGATCAAGTCCAGCCCCCTGCCCCAGGGGCAGGAAGTCAGCTGGGATTAAAAGAATCCCAGCAAGATAGACATCCAAATGTTTCTTAAAGGAGTCCAGAGTAGGTGCTTGCACCACCTCTGGAGGGGCAGTCTGTTCCAGGACTTGGGGGCTCAGACAAGAAAGAAGTTCTTCCTTATGTCCACCCTGAAATGGTCTTGGAGGAGTTTGTGACCGTTGGACCTTGTCATCCCTTGAGGCGTTCTGGTGAAGGGATGTTCCCCCAGATCCTGATGTTATACCCCTTATATACTTATAGGCAGCTACCAGGTCCCCCCTGAGCCTGTGCTTTTCCAGGCTGAAGAGTCCCATGGCGCTCAGCCTCTTGTCATAGAGCCTGTTCTGCCCTCTGCTCATGTATGTGGCTCTCCTGTGGACTCTCAAGCTTTTCCATGTCCTTTTTAAATTGTGGAGCCCAGAATTGGACACAGTACTCCAGCTGCTGCCTCACCAAGGCCAAGTACAGTGGGAGGATGACATTCTGGGATTTGCTTGAGGCTTACATCCATAGATGCTTCAGAGTTTTGCTCGCTTTACCAGCTGCGACATTACATTGGTGGCTCATCTTGTGGTCAGTCATGATCCCCAGTTCATCTTGTGGTCAGTCATTATCCCCAAGTCCCTTTCGGCTGTGGTGCTAGCAAGTGTAGCACTGCCGAGCCTATAAGCATGCTGTGGGTTTTTTTTCCCCAAGGTGGAGTACCTTGTATTTTTTGGTGTTGAACACCATCAGGTTTTTGTCCACCCATTTTCTGAGCCTGTCCAGGTTGGCCTGGATCACCAGCCTATCCTTGGGTGTGGACGCTTTACCTCAAAGTTTGGTGTCATCAGCAAACTTGGCCAGTTTGCTTCTGATACCAATGTCTACATCATTAATAAAGAAGTTAAAGAGTATAGGCCCAAGGCTGGAGCCTTGGGGGACCCCACTGGTCATGGTGCATAAGTTGACCACAAGTGACAGGGGTGACTTTTGTGTGTGGCCTTGGCAGATCAGGGAAGGGGACAGGCAGCACAGTAGCAGATGGGGCTAGGAACAGAAAGCAGAGCAGTAGGTCAGGCAGCTAGCACTGGGTGGGAAGCAGAAAGCAGTGCAGGAGATCTCATGGGACAAGGATTGGAATGGCACTTTGGGAGGGTGCAGGGCTAGTTTGTGGCACTCCTGACAAAATGGTTGGCTCCCACTGTTAGCTGATCCATTTTAAGCCATAGTACAGGCTGGGCAGGCTGTGTTTAACAGAAATAGCCAATGCATTCAGTCATAGACCCTCCATAGGGTTTACTTTAGACGGGACTAGTAATTAGGTGGTCAGTTTTAAAACTGATTGAAATGTACCTTCAAAAACATTCCATAGTAGTGTGGACGAACAGTTTTCCAAGGGGGATTAGCGCATGGATCAAATGCTCTCAATTGAAAGTGTCCCGATTTTTTTTTTTTTTTTTTTTTTTTTTTT
>NW_017728992.1:163470946-163472914 GCF_001723915.1 Gavialis gangeticus | reverse complement strand
TTTTTTTTTTTTTTTTTTTTTTTTTTAAGTCCCAGTATTGAAATTTAGGGGCAGTTAAAGTTCCTCAGCAAATAACCACAGTTGATATCTTACAGGAAGCTTTCTGGTATATGTTCAGTTCAAGCTGGGTAGAATATGTAATATCTGGTATTAATAAAGAGCAATATTAATGTAAAGCTTCTCAGTGACTTTCAGTAGTAACCAGTAGTATTGCCAACAGTACCTTAATCCAGGGATTGGTACTCCCCTGGTATGGGTGCCAGACCATGGTGTGCAAGGGCATTTTGCTTGGCACGCCATGGCTGGCGTGGGCTCTGGGCTGCTGCTGTCAGCCATTGAGCCCTGGCTGCTTGCAGCAGGCAGCCAGGAAGCTGCAAGCATCCTGGGCTCTGTGGCTGGTAACAGCTTACCAAAGCCTGGACCAGCTGCAGCCATGAGATGGGAACAGCTCACGGGGGTGTGCGTATACCTCTTAGGCAGATGGTGAGGGAGGGGCTGGGGTTGCACTGCCTCAAGCCCTTCCCCTGCTGGGAATGGGCTCTGGAACCACTGGTGTTAGCTGTATGCTGGTGGCAACTGCATGAGTGCCTCAGGGTGCTGGGTGGGGAAGGAGCCTGGCAATGCAACCATGGCCCCTCACCCACCATCCACCCAGAGGCATGAGTGTAGCCATTGCCAGTAATGAGGATCAGGCCTTCACGGCTCCCCCTGTGATCTGCCCCTGGCGTGCCAAGTCGAGGCATGGGTCAGGGTTGAGGTGTTTTTGGCACTGGCCAAAAACGTTGTTGACACCTGCCTTAATCCTGTGGGAGTGGTGGGGTGGAGGCATGTGCGCAGCTATAGGTAACTGCTCTGGGTCACATTACTGAGAAGCTGTCAGCATCAAATCACAGAAAATTCCATCTGTGGCTCTGTTACCTTCTGGCATAGAGCCTTTACGTGTACGTAGGAAGGTTTCAGTGTTGAAAAGTATGATCATGCTTCTGTAGTCACAGTAATTATCACTGTCCTGACCACACTATGGGTAAGTACAGACAGTCAAAAAGCTTGAGGCAGAATCGATTCAATCTTCCCAGGTTTCTCTAAACAGCATAGATTGAACTGATAAGGACTGAACTGACATCCCGTTTTCAGTTTGGAAAAGCAGGTAGAAGACTGCACAGACCCAGAAGACAGAGTGTGCTGGATCGTACTTCCCAGGCTGCAGGCAAAGCTGAGGCTAGCCCAGCACATGACCCAAGCCCCCTGCCTTCCCCTCCCTGCAGGGTGGAGAAGTGTCCATGGTCTGGGTCAGGGTCTGCCTCTTTTTCCTGATGGCCTGGATTGGGCCCAAACCTCCCCCCCCAGCATGACCCCATCCCCACTCATTTCCCCCACTGCCTCCTGATTATCTGTGGCTGCTCACACTGTCTTGTTCCTAGGAGCAGGCAGGGAAAGGTTAAATTGCCCGTAGGCCTCTGCTGCTGCTGGCTGGTATCTGGGCCAGAAGAGTTAGACCCATTTAACCCATCCCTGCCTGCTTCCTGGGATAAGACGGCACAGGCAGCCACAGGTAATCAGGGGTAAGTGAGTGGGAATTGGGGGTGTTGGGAAGGTTGGGGGGGGCTGTGGGCCCAATCTGGATCAGCAGGAGTGGGGGTAGGCCTCATCTTAGCACTGGAATGGGGGCTCCTTCCTTTTCCCCTCCCTCTGTGGGTCAGAAACTGCCAGGTGGTGGTGCTTGGCAGCCAGCCCAGTGCTTCCACAGCTGGCCAGACCTGCTGGGGGAGGTAGGGGGGACCTGGGCTGGCATGGGTGAAACTCCTCCCCTCCCCAAGCATGGGGCTCCCCCACATGGACAGACCCTAACCCAGGTTGCTGGACCCAGGATGGGGGGCAGTGCTTCCCCTCCCACTAGCACCTCACTGACTTGTGATGGCTCAGCTACAGGAGGGGGCAACCCTTGAAGATCACTGCGGGGGGTGGGGG
>NW_017728992.1:163469229-163470342 GCF_001723915.1 Gavialis gangeticus | reverse complement strand
GGGCTGGGGGTGGGGCTCTGTCCCATCCTGTCCCTTGCCCCTTATGGGCTGATAGTACAGGTAGGAGGCAGGCTAGGGAGTAGAGGTTTTGCTGCCTCAGCTCTGTGATGGTGTGGGGGTGGAGCCAGCCATACTTGGCTGGAGCAGGCAGCTTGGGGCAAGGCTAGCTCACCTGCCTGGGGAGGGGAGGTGCAAAGCAGCCTGGGATGCTGGGGGACTGAGTTGACTTGAATCAACTTGAATCTGGAGGGGATGTGAGACAGAAGTATGATAGACTGGTTTAACCTAAATCAGTTAAGCCTGATTCAGGTTTTCCTTAAACAAGTTTTGGCCATTTTGAAACCAGCTCATACACTGAATAGGTGCACATAAACCTGTTACAGGTTTAAACCTATTACCAATCTCATACCGGTTTATGTGTAATTTCTGTCCCTGCTTAAGAAAACAAAAGGTTAAACTGGAGTGGGGAAATTATGGGCAACAGATTGAAATTGACCTGGGTCTTGTAAATTTTTACTGTTACCCGGAGACTTAAGATGGCCTAACATCTTTTTTTTTTTTCTGTAGACCAGGGGTCAAGAGCCTTTGTCCAGTGCCAGCTGGAATTTATAAACCCAGGCCTGGCCATGAGCTGGAAGTCTCCACTCCCCCAGAACTCCTGCACTTGCCCTCCTGTAGATACCTAATCCTTCTGCAATAAGGGAAGCACAGAAAGATTCTAGAGGAAAAGTTCTCAACTTTTTGCCCTTTTCCCCTTTCTCCTCCCTCACCTCCTGCCCCGCCCCCAGTTAAAAGATCTTCTACTGACTTCTTTTCTATTTACACATTTTTTACACCTGAGCTGAAGCAGAACTTCTAAAACTCAGTAACTAATGATAAATGTTCTCAGCCTGTATCATCAGCTTCTGCAACATTTAAACTTTCATATAAAAAAATCATACCTGTAGCACAGGGGTCAGTAATCTATGGCCTGTGGGCTGGATGTCCAGTGTGGCACAAGGGATTTGTGGCCTGGCACTCCTCAGCTTCTATTTTTTCCTTTACTGGAGAGGGGTTGGATTCCCCTACCTTGGGGGGGGTCTTTAAGAGGAGACTGGACAAGCACCTGGCTGG
>NW_017728992.1:163461834-163469218 GCF_001723915.1 Gavialis gangeticus | reverse complement strand
GGTGAGGGAGTGGGTAGGGGCAGGCACTGCCCAGCTGTGGCAGGGTGGGCACGGGACGCAGGTGCAGCTTGTGGGGTGGGGGCAACTGCTTGCACCGCAGGAGGGTGGGGGGTGTGTGTACCCCCATTCCACCCCCAGCTGCAGCCTGCCCCGAACCGCGTGGATCTGGGGGCACGTGGCCCCCCACCCTCCTTGGGTGCAAGCAGTGATGGGAGCTGCCCCCATCCCATGAGCCACACCTCCGTCCTGCATCCCCAGCCCTGGCTGGGCAGTGCCTGCCCGTGACCCCTCCCTCACCACTGGGGGCATTGATTTGCCCCCTCACGCCCCTTCTCTCCCCCCTCGCCTTCCACCACACCTGATGTGGAGGCAGTTGTATTGGACTGGTATTGGCAGATATGTCTCCTTAAATATCGGGTATCAGTATCAGCCCTCTAGAATCTCTATTGGTGGACCCCTAATAGTAAGGTGTTAGAGGTGCACTGATACATTGCTCTATATTGTATTGGCACCGATAAAAAGGAAAATTGACATTATTGGCGATTTGCTTTTTATGGACGACATGGCCAATAATGCTGTCGATAAATAGTCTGTGCAGCTGCGGCAATCGCACAGCCAGCCTGGCAGCTTGGAGAACAGTGTTTGGCTAGTAAGTCTTTTGGGGCGAAGGGGTGAGGGATTGGAAGTGGGGAGGGGAAGCAGATTGAGGTCCTCATAGTGAGGGAGGGAGTAGGGCTGGTACATGGGATGGAACCAGAAGTGGCTCATCTGGGGGGCATGCGGAGGGAGGTGGGGGCAGCTCCTGCCACTGCACACCCCCTCTGGCACAGGCATAGGGGGCGTGTGCACCCTGGATCTGTGTGTGGAGCAAGAGTAGTCTGCCGCTGAGTGCTGGGGGCTGTGCTGGGCTCTTCCTGGTGGGAACATTGGGCCAGGGCTGCACTTGGGGTGCATGGCAGCACTAGGACTGTGGCTACAGGGTAGCTCCCCCTCCCAGTGCTGCTGCCACCTGCCCCAAGTGCAGCCTCCGGCCCAGCTCCACTTGCTGGGAAGAGCCTGGCACAGCTTGTGGCCCCAGTCCACAGCAGCAGCCCACTCTTTGTCCTGCACACAGATCCGAGTGGCACAGGCTCCCTATGCCTGCCCTGGAGGTGTGCGCAGCAGTGGGAGCCATCCTCCCACGTGGATGAGACATTCACACCTCTGTCCTGAGCCGTGCCCTGGCTGGGCAGCCCCAGGTCCCCTCCTTCCTCACTGTGGAGGCCTCTATCTACCCCCCCAATACCCCTTCCCGTCCCTTCCCCCTTCCCGCCCAACAGACTTACTAGCTGGATGTTGCTCTCCAAGCTGCTGGGCTTCATATTGGCAGTTGAATTGGGATTTGCCAATATGACTCGACTATCAGTATCAGCCCAAAAAAATCTTTATCAGTGCACCCCTAGTAATGTATAGCATCTTCCCTTCACCTTCAAAAGGTGATATTTAGAGAGACAAGAAAGCATCTTTTAGAAGGGAAGATATTTGAAGATCTTAACATTGGGCAAGGTATTTGATAACCGAGAATGACGTGCATTATTTCTTGGCTCATTGCATAAGAATTTCTTGCAGTTGCATTATTATTTGCTCATTATCTTCATTCTGATTCTGCCTTACTAATGCAAACTGTTATACATAGGTGATTGGTGTGGCTTCTAACCTCCACAATCTTGCTTTTTCATCGTAGGAACTTGATAATCATTCTAGCAATTTGTGAATCAAAAATTTTGCACCTACCCTTTTTTATATTGTGCTTGCAATTTGAGAAATAGATAATAATAGGTAACTTCAGAAAGCTTTGTTTTTAAAGAAGTACTTCTTGGGAATGATGGTTAATGACCTGGGAATTTTAAGTAGTGAACTGTATTCTTGATTTTTGCAGGCACAAGTTGTTTTACAAGGAAAGTCCAGAAGTATCATTATACGGGAACTCCAGCGGACAAACCTTGATGTAAATCTTGCTGTAAATAATTTGCTGAGCCGTGATGATGAAGATGGAGATGATGGAGATGACACGGCAAGTGAATCGTATCTTCCTGGAGGTTTGTATATTCTAATGTCTTTTTCTGTCTTTAAAATGATGTTAGTTCTGCTGCTTCAAAAGGGCAATCTGAGAATGCAGTTATGTTTTCAGTATTCATTGTTAAAAGTCGATAGTGTACTCCATGCTGTAGGAGTTCACGGTGAAGACCATTCTGGCCAGTAAGAACATTCATTCTAAAAGATGGACCAAACAAGATGAATTAAGAAGTCTAGGAGAGAGAATTGCTTAGAAATCTTAAATTAACTATTGACTTGCTGTTTTTGAGTGGCATGGAAGTGAGTCTTCAGGATATTGGGCTTTATATAAGAACATAAGGATTGCCATTTATTGGATCAGAACATGGGTCCGTTTTGCCAGTACCCTGTGTCTCGATGGCAGAGAGTGGATGCTGAAAGGGAGAGTGAACTGGGTATAACCAGAATTTTTTCTGCTGTTCCTCTCTTGCTTGTAGCTTTCAGCATTTAAGGTCTAGGAAGTTCTGATTTGGAGGCTGTATCCCTAACTCCAGTGCTGAATAGGTACTGATGCCCTGTTCCTCCATGAATTTATCTTGTCCCATTGACATTACAAATTTATGCACCTGTTCAGTGTGGTAACTGGTAGCTGTTTGCCCATAAAAGCTAATTTTAATGAAAAATAGAATTTAACTTTTAAAATCTGTTTTAACACAGTAACATTGTGAATTTTATAAAGTAAACTGTATATAGCTTTCCATTAAGATGGTTCATGTAAGGGCTAAATAAAATAGGAAAAGTGCCCCTCTGCTCCTCCCCCCCTTTTTTTAAAGCATCCTGTGTAACTGGATTTACAGATCCTTCAGCCTTTTCTTTCATTAACTAAGTATTTTGGAAATCTGACTCTTCCTTACCAAATAACCATATTTAAAAATATTTGGTTGTCAAGTCTAATATGCTTTTTTTATTTTAGCTAGGTGCATATTATGAAAATAACACTTCTAAACTCTGAATAATTACTAGCTTGTGTATGATAAAATGACATTTTAATATTTTCCTTTTAAATGGGATTTTCTGCTCATCTGGTTCACCAGGAAGCTCATGGGCTTCCTTCATCTTTATCTTATTAATCATGTAATTAGATCAAGCGCTTTTCTGCACCAAAAGCTTGTTGCTACTTCTGTATTCAATTGCATCTAGTAAACTTCTCTATTCTGCTTTAAAATCAAAGGCCTTTTGGTTGAACTTGTAGGGAGAGAGATGGACAGAAGTGCCTTAGTTTGCACCTTGCTTTTTAGTAATCAGTAATTGCACAGTCTGTCTACCAGTTTAGCACCTCACTCATGAGATGTGGTTGGGGAAATGAATTAATTATACTCTTGCCAAACTTATTCACAGAAAACTTCTTGTTCTAAGAAGATCGGGATGCTTTACTTCAGAAGCTGCCATTAATTAGCTTAAACAATAAAGTACCCCTGGTGTCTGTATAGACCAGAGTTTCATTCCAAACCACTCTAACTACAAGCTTTCTACATATAGTTATTCTCTTGATCAAATTAGTGCTTCTGATCATAGAGACCATCTGGTAATTTATAGCTCATAGCACTTAGGAGCATTTTCAAAGTACATTGTCTTCTGTTCATATTTCTGCCCTGTCTTTTATCAAGACAAGATACAGTTAGTGATAAGTCTCTATATGTTATGTTTTCAGTAAATACCTAGCAATACTGTTTTATCCATAACTACCTTTTCACCTAAGTTTTTCCCTTTTGCAAAGGTCAAACCTTGTTAGATTACAGCCTCCACATGTAAAGCTACAGTCTTCCTTATCCTTAAATTCTAGTTTCTAGTTCTTGTTCATAATTTTCAAAATCTTTGTGGAGGAGTAAAAAATGACAGCTGAAATGATATATTTGGTGTTCCTTAACCCCAGTTTGGATAAAGTTTAATCCAGAACTCTTGGATCTCAAAATACACCTTCCCTGAGTCTTTCATAAACTATTTTACAGCCAAAGTAATAACTAAGGATTGTCATACTTCAAGGAGTTTAACTAAAGCCAAGCTCTATGTGTAGTCAAAACAATGTCAGAAGTTTAATAGTACTTTCCTAGCTGTACTCTTTGCATATTAAATGTTACCTGCAGACTTAGTTTCTCCCAGCTCTTCAAAGTTACTTATCAGGATAGTGTTTAAGAAGCAGCTGATCAGAATATCTTACCTGTACACCTGTATATTGCGGGAAAAGTGATACTGTCTCCATTATGAAGCTCTGCAGAATCAGCCTTTGATTCTAATTTTCACTCGCACAGAGCATTTCCTTACTTTAAGGCTTCTGAACCTTCTTTATTTTCTGAAAATGTTCACCTGTTCTCTTGCCTTTGGATGCTCCTCTGTACCTACTGCTCTGTAAGCTTAAAAAATGTACAAAAAGTCAAAAATTGCTGTCCAGTCTTCATTGCAAGCATGTTTTTAAAGGTTATTTTGAAACATTAAAAGAAGGTAATTTGTTGTTGTCCTTTTTATGATGTTTAATGAATGTTAAGAAGTTGGGTGCTTTTCCTGCTTGATTTTTGTTTGTGTTTTTAACCTTAAAAAGCAGGGCTATTAAAGCTGATTTTGATTTGCATCTTTCATGCATGGAAGCTTTTCAATTTCTATTTTAACCAAGTGTTTGAAGTTTAAATATTTGTTAAAATATTAAAATAGGTTAAAATTATTTCCCTCTTACCATAAACAAGGAATTTTATAGATTGCACAGTGTCATTTCACTAATATTCTATCATCAGTCACCATAATCTAAATCAGGAAAGACTGACTTGAATTTCTATTGTAAACCAATAGTAACAAAAAATGCTTGGCATGTCTTTGAGACATTCTTTGCACATCATAAAAGAGAAGCATGTGCCACCTTTTCTTTCGCTTGTAGGTCAACTTTAAGTAAAAGTTTCTTTTTTTATTTTAGAAGAACACTTAATACGCTTGACAACTGTACTCCATAAAAATCTATTAGTGTTTGTTTTGGTCACAATTTGATGAGACTCCATGAATTTACTATATTGCAAACAAATAAAGCAAAATGAGGTAAACAAGACTTTACAGAGGAATGTACCAGTTAATGTAGAGATGAATGAAGATATTCCAGTTCAGCCACCAACTACTATCTCATGGCAAATGAGGTAGTTAGGTCAGAAACTTGCCCTTGCTTTCTGTTCCCCTGACAAACTGCCTTGATTCACCAGAATTTTAAAAGGTTTCAGCTTAGTTCAGATCTATACTTATTTCTCTGTGGCCAGCCGTCCATAACATACATACCTGATTCTTACTGATGTGGAATGCCTTGTTTTTGGGGGAAAAAAAATGTGAAGCACAGATGCAGTGACATTACTGATTGCTTCTGAGATTGGTCCCTAAAAGTTCAGAAGGAGTAATTTTGGAATCTTGGTGGTGCAGCTTTGCCATTTATATTTGTATTGCACCATAATGAATATGAACCAGTTGAGCTGAGAGATGGCTACCTGAGTGGAACATCAAAGCTGGCTCTCTAACAACTATCCCACTAAGGGACCACCAGTTGAGTTCTTAAATGAATTTCAGGATGGATTTAGTCCAGATGTAATAACTAAACAGCATTCATTTGTTAGTATTTCTTTTTTTTATGGTTTTAAATCCTGGGCCACTTACTGTGCTTCCTGGGTTTGTGGGGGGGAAGGGGGAAAAAAGCTTCCTGTTAATACACATTAGCTTACTGAAGTTGAATAGATGTGAATCTCAACCCATCTCATTTAGCATTGAGCGATGTGACAGACATACAGTTATGAGCTAACATTGTTTGTTTGAAAGCATCAGTGCTGAAATCAGGTGGGATTCTTGAGAACAATAGCACCATGACAAATGAAGTACTTTTTGTCTTTTCAGGCTGTATCTATTTGTGTGTCCATAAAACCCGAAAGACACAACTTGGTGGTAGTTGAAGGGTAGTGGATTTGGCTCCTTTGTCAAGAAATCGATGCAACTTGTTTATTAAACTGGTAAAGAATTTGGGGGGGAAAAGGAAGTTTTATAGATAAAAAGACATGAACTTTTAAATCCTGTGTAAAATGAAAGAAAGAGAGAATTGATTTTTCCCTTTTATCTGAATGAGCCAAAACTTTGTTAAAACTATTGGTTCTGTTGTGTTGACTTGTAACTTCCTAGGTCCAGAAGAGCAAGTTGGGGAGGAATGTTTAAATTCGTGGAATTCATGTGTCACTTCTGTTCAGGACTCTTCAATACTGGATGAAAGAGCTGAGCTGAGAAAGCCAGCTATTAATTGTGAAATGAATGCTGGAGTGTCTTCTTCAAGAGATCTTCTGTATAGATTAGTTCTGCTGAAAAGGGCTGTCATGATGTTCACTACAGCTGTTTGTTACAGTGACAGAAGAAGTTGTTCGATTTATTTTGTTTTCTTTATGGAGAGGTGCCAGTACGTGCAATGAGATTAGGCTGCTCTGGGTTTATATGGAGGGATATACTACATAAGTTGGGGTTATTTTTTATTCAACACCAGGGGTGTTAGAGTCGAATGAATTGGTGGGCCATATTCTCTGCCAACAGCCATGGGATTGGCCATAGCTAGGGATTTGATTGTTTGGTCTATGAGGCTTCTCATAGGCTAGATATGGGGTTTTCAGCTAGGGGGTACTTGGGATGGCCTCTGGGGATACTTGGTGGTAGGTGCCAAATACTTCAGCCATAGCCACCGGCACTTCTGCCAATCAACTGCGGGAGACTCTGTCCCCCCCCCGTCACAGATCAGTTGGTGGGGGAATACCTGCCCCCCTGCCGCTTGTTTGGCCAACTGGTGGACTCCTGCCTTTTCGACTGGCTGCCAGGGGTACACTGACCAAAAAAGTTTGAAAACCCCTGGGCTAGATGATCCACCTCTGCATCTGGGCTGCAGGGATTCCTATTGTTGGAGCCTCTCTGTTGATGCAGACAGCACCCAGGAGGTTATCACCAGGGATCTGGGTTTCCCCTTTGCTGTGGAAAAATGTGGGATGTGGGAAACTATGGGTTTCCCCTTGCAGGCTGGCAGAGTTCCAGCCTTCAAGAGGTTGCTTGGGGCTGGAGGGAGCAGGACACGGGGAGTGCCATGTGCACACATGCACATGGTGAGCAATACAGCCAGGAAGCAGTGGAGGGCAGCTGCCTGCAGGTCAGTCTGTGTGGTGGGGGAGCAGACTAAGGCAGCCATGGTGAGGGAGGGAGTGGGGCAGGGTTGGTGGGTGGGTCTAGGACCACTGCCCAGCCAGGGTGGGAATGTGGGGCCTGGCTAGGGGAGTGGAATAGAGCCACAGGAGGCTTGCTTAAG
>NW_017728992.1:163456355-163456834 GCF_001723915.1 Gavialis gangeticus | reverse complement strand
GTTGGTGGGTGGGTCTAGGACCACTGCCCAGCCAGGGTGGGAATGTGGGGCCTGGCTAGGGGAGTGGAATAGAGCCACAGGAGGCTTGCTTAAGGGCTGGTAGGGGGCTGGTTTCCTGCTGATGCTCTCCCACTCTGCTCTGGCGGCAGCAGCTGCTGGGTCCCATAGCCTTGGAAAATGGGGGCCTCCTCTGTCAGTGCTCGGGGGACAGGGTGCTGTGGGTTGGCAGTGAGGGGCACCAGCAGGTGTGGGGGGCTGTGGGTTGGCAGTGAGGGGCAATGGCATGGACAGGGCACCAGCATATCAAGGCTGTTTAGTGCCATGAAGCAGTGGAGGGGAGTGGGGGGGGGGGAACAGCCACAGCTGGACCCACATCCTGGTGAGTGAAGGGGGAGCTCTGATTTTTCCATGATTAAAAAAAACCAAAAATGCTAAAATACATAGGTATTTAGAATTTATTTTATTATAACGATTGAGGC
>NW_017728992.1:163451957-163456170 GCF_001723915.1 Gavialis gangeticus | reverse complement strand
AAACAGGACCCTGGTTATTACTGCTGTCTCTTGCACTTTTACCCCCTCCCCCCACATTGTTAACTGTCACCACAGATTTCAGTCACCAGCCTCAATTCAAAAGCCAGCAGTTTGGTGGCAGCTAAGTTATGGTGGAATGGGGCAGGAGGGGTGGCAATGGAGCAGGGGCCAACAGCATTAACCCCCTGGGTGCTGGCTCAGGCTAACACACGCCCTGCATCCCAGATTCTGGAGTGGGTCATCCAGCATGTGGGGCTTTATAGGCCAACTGACCCACCTCTGGTGGGCTGGATGCAGCCCAACGGCCCTATGTTCAACACGCTTGGTTTATACCATTCCAGGTGTGTAGATTATAGAACACGTCATCTGCCACTGTAAACTGATATATAGGCAGTCCTTGGCTTACAGCTGTTTGAGTTGCAACATTTTGCACTTGTGTTTATAAATTGACACCCTGTTTCAACTTCATGACGTCAGTTTCGACTTTGCAATGCTTGATCCGATGCAACGCCACACCAGCAAACAAGTTTGCTGTGTCACTCATCTCCCTGGAGAACATCTGTCCAAACTTCCTTGGATGCTTTCTTTAAGAAAGCAGACGAGACTCCAGAAGACCCTGCAGCCAAGACTCCTGAGAAGACTCCAGCCAAGAGCCCTTCAAAAAATCCAGCAAAGTCACCTCAAAGAAGTCCTTCCAAAACAATATGATTGCTATTTACAATATAAATACATTAATGTAGCTATATTACTCATCTGTAATTGATTGAGTACAAAATCTGGCTTATTTTTGGTGAAAATAGGGTATCAGGCCTTGGTTCAGGAACCAATCGCCCATTTATAACATTGTTTCCTATGGAAAAATCGTTTCCAAGTTTCAATGTTTCGACTTGAGATGCAGTTTTCAGGAACCAATTGTGTTGCAAGTCGGAGGACTGCCTGTACACTACTACTGCATTGATGAAAAATGTGGATTAGAGGACAGGTTGGGGAAGGCTTCCATCAGGAGCTAAAACAACTGCAACCACAGCAAGCAGCATCCCTCTGTTTTACCTAGAAAGGTGAACAGACTCAAGTTGCTCAGTTCCCATCTGCTTGTGAGGGGAAGCTTTTTAAACTGCATGTACCTTCAGATTGCAACCTAGATTGCAGAATTAAGGGGTGTTCTGTAATAAGCCAATGATGTAACACCTGAACTGTCTCCCTTACTCTGACATGGATAAATCTAAAGGTCTGGATTCGTGTTCATTTGCAGTGCTACAGAGTTTCTCAACAAAAACTTAGCACAATGTGAACATCTAGGCATCCCAGAAAGGTGCCTTAAAGGGGCGGTTCTCTAGAAGGATGGGGTGGGAGAGCAGGGAAAGTGATAAAGAATCTGCCTCCACAGGAGTCAATCAGTGACGCTTTCTGTGGCGGGCATCACCCATCTTGGTGGCACCCACGATGGCAATGCTGGGAAGTCTCTCTTCTCTGGCCAGAGCGCTAGATCTTGCTGGTGTTTTTGAGCTGCGGGGGTGTAGCTCCTCACCACTGTTTTTGGAGCACCTCCTGCTTCTGCCCCTGTTCCTGCATCAAGAATACCAAGCAGGGGACAGCTGCATGACTAGAGCTCTGCTGACCACTTGGCTGTGATGGAGCCATGTCCTGGCTGGTCCTGATGGACAAAACCAGTCAGGGCTGCCACATGGCTGGCAGAGCTCCAGCCTTGCTGGCAACAGGGTGGGTCCCTGCAGGTGTCCTTGACAGCTCGTGACTTTGCAGGCCATCAGGGAGAAAGTGCTTTAGAGGTCCCTAGGACCCCCAGCATCCCAGTCTTCTGCTGTCAACCCCAAGGTGGAGGGAGAAAGGGAGGGGAAACAGCTGCTGTACAGGCATTAGATGTAGTGCTACCAAACTTATAAATTCCTCCTTGAAAGTAGTACTCTTAGTCTGTAAAAATTTTCAGGGTCTGTATGGGGCTACAAATAGCGTGAATGGCTGTGTTTTTTATGGCACTAACATTTCTGTAATGCTACAAATGCAGCTCATGTCCATGGCCTAACAGAAATGTCATTGGTGAATGTAGGTGACCCTTTCTTACACTGCTGAAATAATAGGTCACATTTGTGGGGGTTGTTGGACTTGTGTCTTCAGAACGGTGCTTATGACTTATGGCCTGAGGGTTCCTCACTGATGTTTTCACCCTGAAGACTTTAAGCATTGGATTGGTGTCTAGATTGGGGCTCAGCAACCTATAGCCTGTGACATAGAGCCTTTATATTAGGGGTGGGCAAAATAGAGCCTGCGGGGCCCCTAAAATGAGTATTTATCTGCCCCTGGCTCCTGTCAAAGATGAGGCTGGGGCTTCTGGCCTGGGACCCTGTGGATGTTTGTTGCTGTGCCAGCGTCGGAAATTCAGGCAAGAAGGCGGGGGAGGCAGGGGAGAACTGCGGGGATCACCTATGGGCTGGGCCACCTCCTGCTGAGCTCCATGGTCCAGCCATGCAGCTGGGAGCTGGCAGGAAAGTGGGAGTAGGGGAGGCGGGGAGCGGAAGCAAGTGGGAATGCAGGGCCTGTGGTGGTGTACTAGGGTTAGCACCAGTAGGGCCCAGAGCGAGGCGGTGGGAACACAGGGTGTGGGATGGCAGGGGTCTGTGGAGCCAGGCTGGGCTGTATCAGCAGGGAGAGGGGGGAGCTAGCCCAGCTACATAGAGCCCCTGCCGGCCAGGACCCTGTGCTCCTGCCGCCCTACTCTAGGCCCTGTCAGCACTGGCTCCGGAACACCAGCACAAGCCCTGCGCTCCTGCCCAGCTGCCACTGGCTCCCACACGTCCACTTACTCCCAGTGCCCCAGCCCCATGGTACAGGCGGGGAGCAGTGTGCAGTGCCGACCCTGCGCTTGCCTGCAGGAAATGGGTTGGTGCTTAGCACGGGGGAAAAGCGCCCACCCCCTCCTCCATGGCTGGCGCTTCCTGCTGCAGCCGTTTGCAGCCCATGCGGGGCTGTCCTGTCTCTCCATTGCATCGGTGCCACCCCACAGGGCGGTGGTGGCAATGGAGAGCAGGCAAAGGAGCCCTGTGCAGGCTTGGAGAGGCTGCAGCACGAGGCGCCGGCCACGGGGGGGGGGAAGCTTTTCCCTCCGCACTGAGCACCAGCATGTTATCCAGAAGCTGCTGCTCGGTGCCACCAGGTTGTGTTTGCTGCAGCCGCCTGTCCAGGCCAGGTTTGTGCTAGGCTGTAGTGCAGCTACTTCACCACTGCCTCTGTGCTGCCCAGCACGGCAGCCGGCTGGGCAGCACAGGGGCGCTGGTGAAGTAGCCGCACCACAGACTAGCATGGTGTGGGCTCCGGGCGGGTGGCCATAGCAAACACTGCCTGGTGGTGGTGAGCAGGGGGTCCACTTTCCTCCACACCAAGCAGCAGCTTTTGCCAAGATGCTGCTGCTGCAGCTCAGCCCCAGTGGACAAGCCTGGAGCTGGCGTGGGGCACAGGTTAGCAATGATAGTGGGTTACGAGCTGGAGCTTAGAGCAGGGGGAAAAGCGCCCCCCTCCGTGGCTGGCGCCCTGTGCTGTAGCCACTCTTGATGTGGAGAAGGTTCAGGACAGCTCCTGTGGGGCAGCTGCAGCACGGGCTGCTGGCCACGGAGAGGAGGGGGCCACTTTTCCCCCATGCTGAGCATTAGCTCATTCTCTGCCAGCGAGCATGGGGTTGGGGCTGCACGCTGTTTCCTGCCACTACCACAGGGCTGGGGTGGAGGCACTGGGAGTGAGCAGGCGGGTGGGAACCAGCAGCAGCCAGGTGGGAGTGCAGGGCCCACGCTGGTGTCTAGTCAGTAGGAGCTCTATGGAGTTGTGCCAGCTCCCCCCTCTCCCTGTTGGTACAGCCCAGCCCGGCTCCACAGATTCCTGTAAGCCCATACCCTGTGCTCCTACCACCCCACTCTAGGCCCCACTGGCACTGGCCCTGGGACATTGGTGCAGGGCCTGCACTTCCGCTCACTTCCACTCCCCCTACTGCTTTCCGCACTCTCCTGCCCGCCCACTCTGCGCTACGTGGCTCCTATACCCACATCCATATCCACGTATCCCCACAAACCCCCATATGCAATCACTTCTGCATATACACCACAAATGCCCACAAATCAGGCCAAAAATATATTTTAAAATTAAATTAAAATATATTATGATGGGTGTTTGATTTTTAGTATGTAACTTGATTCCCCCCCCCCCCCCC
>NW_017728992.1:163424999-163446957 GCF_001723915.1 Gavialis gangeticus | reverse complement strand
AGTGACTTCAGTAATGGACTAGGACCAATACACCATGAACACACACAAATCAGGACAAAAATATATATTTTTAATTAAAATATATTATTATGGGTGTTTGATTTTACGATGTAATTTTTTTCCCACCTAAGATGGCAAACCCTCTTCCCCAATGGAGTACTTCCAGGGGCAAGGGGAGGGACTTCCAGTGGCAAAGGTCAGAGGTTAGGGGTGAGACTGCAGGTCTCAAGGTGGTGACCAGGGGGCAGGGCTACCCATGTGGCCCTCGACAGCTTGCGAAAACTTAAGTGGCCCTCTGCCCAAGATAATTGCCCACACCTGCTTTATAGCTACTCATTTTTGTTAGATTACGATGGCATTCGTTCAGTACTGGGGTGATCGTTGGCTGTGGGAGCTCTTGGTGCGCTGCTGTGGAAATGATGGCAGGGTCCTAGCACTCTCTGACTTCTCACCTGGGTGGATCATTCCAGAAAAGGTTGCCTACACCTGGTCTTGATAGGGTATCTTGGAGGAGGGACCTAAGCTGCTTAATGGAAATATATTGTAACATTTGTTTCCATTCACTTAACCAACACTTGGGTTAGAGAAAAAGGGGCAAAGGAAATGAGCGAGAGAATTTCAGAGGTGGGAAGAATTTTAGAAAGTGAGAGGAAGACAGGTCAAAAGAAATAGGCTAAATGCTTCTTACAGTGCATTTAGTGATTATTATTATTTTTTTTTTTAATTTATTTTTTTAATGCCAGTTAGATCTGGTTTAGCCTAAATAAGTTCTATTCTAATAAAAAAATCATATGCCTATTTTTATTCCCTGTTAGGAACATTTAAAAAAATTTAGGCTGTATTTGGCGAACTTTTTGGTAGAGCAAGGTTATAGTCTAAAAATCAGGGTTTACCTCAGAATCTTTGCTCTTCATCTTTGAACTGTGCTTCTTGGCTGAACAGCTCATCTCCAGATGAGCCAAGATAAGTGCTCTTTCAAAACTTAACTTTATATCTAGGGAAGAAGTCATTTTCCCTTATAGGCTGGGTACTTGCTAGGGCTTTAGGATTTAGATTTTAATATTAATTTCTTTCACATTTTTAATAACGTAGTTATTTCTTTGGACGAATGTGCATTTTACAGATTTTAATTACTTGCTTGATATGCTTTACTGTTTGGTCACTTATATCTTATCTGTATTTCATTATTAAATTTATTATTAGAAATATTTTACCTTTAAGTTTTGTATTTAATTTAGGTGGGACTAGCTCTTGAAACCTTTCTCATTTCCTAGAATACATGTGGTGTCAACAGTAGGCTGTCTATTCTGTTTCAGTTTTTGGGCATCTCTCTTGCTTTCCTTTTCTTAATTCCAGAAGTTGGGAAAGGAAAGGTTCAGAGCTTTTTTATTATTATTAGTTCGCTAAGTCTTTTTAGGTCTAGATTTTCTTTTTGTTTGATTAGAAACTATACATTTGATTATAGGAAGGGGTTGTGACCGAAGCAGCTAGGTGCATTATATAAGGTTGTTTGATATATTGCACTACTTCTATTATAGGATGTGGTGTATGAACTTGGGGTAGATTTCATCACAAAACTTCTGTATCAACTTTGCCAGCTTCTTCATTAGTGAGTGAATATTATCTAGCCCTTATTAGAGAGAACAAAGTATGATACTAGGGGCTAATAAGGGAAATGTAAATGTCTGTAAGGTCATACTGCTGGATGCAAGTGTTTTAGAGCAGTGGCTAAGATACCTATAGTATTTCAGTAAACTTTTTTATTGTTAGTATTCTTCCAGATACCTCTTTAACCATTTTAATATGGAAAGTGATCCTTATGCCAGATAGCTATTAAAGCTTGCTCTGAGGGTTATAGCTTCTATTTTGTGGACTGAAAAATTGTTTGATTCCATGTGCTGGGCAGCCACATGCTAATAGGTGTAGGAACTTTGGAGGGGCCAGCTTTTGCCATCAGTTCTGTCCTCCGCTTATCGTAGGCAATTCAGGCAGTTCTGCTCTGTGGGTTTTTAACATTTTTATTAGTTCTTTGCTTTTTCCAAGTGTATAGCAAGGTCTGGCTTTCTGGGTGTGGAAAACTTTTGTTTTGGGGTAAGACATGTCTGGGAAACCCGGTTAGACAAGTGATAGAGCAGCTCCTGTAGGGAAAATTTGCTCCACATATTGGTCCAATGTACTTGACTTTCTGTGAGTGCATAGGAGGCACATCAGTTTGCACTGGTGAATCTGAAGAGCAGAAACTTCTTATAGCTAGGTATTTTCTGTTTCGATGTTTATTTGGTGATGGTCTTTCTAGCTGATGATTTTAAGTAGCTGATTATTCACTTAAGACCCTTGTCTCCTCTTATAGAGGATCTTATGTCTCTTCTGGATGCTGACATACATTCTGCTCACCCAAGTGTCATTATTGATGCTGATGCTATGTTTTCAGAAGATATTAGTTACTTTGGTTATCCATCCTTTCGGCGTTCATCACTTTCCAGGCTAGGCTCATCCCGAGGTAATTTTGCACCTTTTTTCTTTGTAATAAGTAGTCTGCTTTGCAAAAGGTAGAGATAGTACACCCTGGGGGTTTAGGCTCTAATTTTTATGCACACTAGTAATACTGTATACATTGTGTCTAATGATTATCAAAATTATTAGTTAATGACCTCTGAATGCAAGCAGGTAAGTTCTGTAAAAGCCATAGTAACATCTTTGAAATTTGATATCTTTTAATCATTGATATGCAAAGTATTATAGAAATTTTGCATGAAAGAATACGTCTCTAAAAATCACGTAGGAGAAGTATCTGCTAGTTACCTTATAACCAATTGCGAACGTTAATTCTGCTCTGTAATCCTATTTCATATGACATGCAGCATTCTTCAAGCTAGTTTCTCTGGTTTAGGCTATTATGTACATAGTGTTCTTATTTTCTTACATGTCCATTTTGTCATAGAATAAGTTTGTGCAGTGAGAGTAGACAGTGTAACTGCAGTCAAGGGAGATGGAAGTTAACCTGTGCATTTCCTTTCCTTTCTTTTTCTTTTTTTGGAAGCCTTTTTAGAGTTGGATTAGGAATATTTGTTTGCAGATAGTAAATGTTTTGAAAAGTATATTACATTTTAAGATGCTTAATAGAGTATGGTAGCTACTTCCTTGTAGGTTTTGGAAGATCATCCTACTCAATAAATGCCCACAACATTTACAAACTGTTAATCCAACCTCTGTCATATGTGCTCATTTAGTACAGCTCTGCCCCTTTTCACAAGTCTGTTTTCTAGTATGTTAACAGTTGAACATAATTGCCTGATATAAATTGAGTCAAGGGTCAGTTTGATGTTAGCAGGTACACTGATATATGAACTGGACCTGTAAGACAAGCTGTTATGTTTGGCTTCTATAAAAACTCATCCCCATTTGCCTAGTATAACAAAAAACCAAAGCCTTGCAGTAATTTATTTGAAGGGATGATACATTAGTGTGATCATTTCATACATGTAATTCCAACTGAATTTTGTGAACATAAATGAGGTACTTAATGGGTTAAATTCATTATGTGCATGTACAAATATTTGGCATCTGACATAAACTCCTTCTAAATCCCTCCTTTTTTTTTCCTTTCCTAAGGTTATTCTATGTAAGACGTTACCACGAATTTTATAATCCTTATTTTCCATGCATAGTTGACTCTTGGAAAGTTAGTTTGATTACCTGATTTAAAAAATTTATCTGCATGAGCGAACTGCAGAGTACTGGCTTTAGACAGTTTGTAGGCCAATTGGAGGGGAAGCATTTTGGTAAGGAACATTTTCCTACGAGGATCCTTTTTAAAACTTGTCTGACTCTTGAAAAGTTTTCATTTGAACTACTCAAAACAATTAGATTTTAATTTATTAAATCCAGTCCTATAAAATATTGTTTTAAACAAAAGGGGTTGGATTATCAAATTTTTACAAAAAAACCCTATTTTTTTAAGATTGTTTTGTTGTTAACCTTTTCAGGTTGTTGTTTCTGGGAGACTTGTTGTGAAACTCTCTAATAAATACTCCTTTTTGGCTTGCTTAAATGTATCTAACAGGCGTTACGAATATAGATTTTTTTTTTTTGAGAGATTGATAAACCACCATGCAGTAAAACTGTGCATATTGTACCCTAAAACCTCAAATCAGCATGTTAAACATTTTTTGGCATTTTACTGTTGGTGAAAAATGAAACCTTATGCTTTATAATAACACTTGATGGTCAAAACTACCTCACTTATTTCTAGTTCATAATTTTTATATTATTTTGGTAATGTTAAGTACATATGCTTGAAAGGGTTTATATTGAATGTTGCATGTCAGGAATTTTTATATATAAATATTTTAATTAATGATGAGTAGATTTGCCTACTGTTAGTTGCATCCTGAAGGGTCTTTACTAGAGAGTGGCTTACTTTTATCCCACTGGTGTGACCCAATTGCATACCAGTTCTCCTTCTTCCCTTAGAGAGAGACTCTGAGCTGTTGCGTGAACGTGAGTCCGTTTTACGTTTGCGTGAACGAAGGTGGCTTGATGGAGCCTCATTTGATAATGAAAGGGGCTCTACAAGTAAGGAAGGGGAGCCAAACCTGGATAAGAAGAATACTCCTGTCCAAAGCCCTGTCTCATTAGGAGAAGACTTGCAGTGGTGGCCAGACAAGGTACTGAGAATTTTTTGGCTTGTTTATTCACTTTGTATATTATATGCAAATATATATAATTCCTGGTGAATACTTGGTTTTGTATGTGTAATTATTGAAGTGAATTTGTTATATTTTCTTATGCATTTATTTAGTTCTGTTTATACTTTTGATGTTCATGTCTCAGTAATTCAAGGTTTGTGGCTATGTATGTTCTTACTTATTCCATCTGTCTGGCATCCTTCCTTCCCCCATCATGGAATATAAGGTTTAGTCTCTCTAGCTGCTTACCTGTAGCACTGACCCCATTTTCCTCCAGCTGCTGAAGCTGAGTCACATAGATACTTGAGAGTCAGGAAGGTAATAGTTTTTTTCTAAATAAGTGCATCTTGGCCTGACCCGTGCCTGGGATTCTGACCTGTTATCTGAGTTAGTAACTCTAATCTCTTAAATCAGCAAAATCTGTCCTCTTGGTCCTCTTGCTGACCTGGCAGTAGAATGAAGGCTACCAAGCTCAGCTGGACAAAAAGGTCTGTTTTTAATGGAGCAAAGCATGATTAATAGGAGTCAGAACTTGGACTACCAGACTATCCTTCTGCTGTCTGCTACAATGGACCCAGGCTTTTCTGTGGAAGTAAAGTGTTCCCTTTCTGATATGGCCACCACCCCCATTAATTTATTCAATTTCTTCCTTGAGCACTATTTTCTGATATTGATTTCATACAGTAGATTGGCTGAGTCTGCAATCTCTTCCTGGGACATCTTAGTTTTTATAGTGTCCATTGCCATCATATTTCAACATTTCTAGTTGAAAACCACGTAAGTTTTAACATAGACTTCATGAACTGTTCTGCTCTTCTCAGATTCAGGGTGGCTTCTTTTGACTGATACCTCTCTCTCAGAAATATTTAAACATATATACATACACATTTCAGCTTCCAGTTAAAGCAAGGAAATGTTATCAAAACAGGTTTTTCGGTATATTCCAGAGTGGCCAGAATTTAGATTATTGCCTCTTGGTTCATTTTATAGCTCATCCTTCTTGATTTGAGAATACTGTCTCTGCTCCATTATTTTCCCCTGGGATTTGTTAGCTGTATAATCGAAGAGTATTCTGTTTGAGCATCTAGCTGCTGAACCCGTGTCCCAACCTACTGATAACCTTCAAAATCTAAAAAAAAGTCCTTGAATAATAAACAAAACACAGGCATAGCTGGAGCCAGTGGAAGGGTGCATGGGACATAAGTTACTTATTGCATTGATTCATCCTACTGATGAGATCAGCAACTATGTTTTCATGAGATCAGCAAGTATGTTTTCATATTGTTTCCATCTTCAGTCCTAGCAATAATCTGTGGTGTAAACATATGATAAGCATATGGCTTAAAGTGGTTAGGTTGTCAGTTTGAGAGAAACAAGTGATCTCTTGCAAGTCTGCCTGATAACTTAGTGATGAGTCCAGTAGAACCTGGGACTGTACATTACTTTTAAGTTATGTGGATAGTGATTCTTTTTTTCCAGAGAGTAAGATCAATCATCTAGTTTCTTACTTTGAATTCTTATCCTGTTTGTTCCCAAAAGATTCATATACAGTTGTGTTCAGTTACAGGGCACATCAATAGCAAATATTTGTCATGGGCACCAAAACTTCTCCAATCCATATTATTGTCTCCATTGCAGGAGAAATCAAGTGGACTGCTTTCAATATTTAGCTTTGAGGAGTTAGGTTTACTTCATCCTACTGAAGTGAAAAAGGGGAGAAATCTTGGCTGAGATTTCTAAGGCAGATTAGGACTACAGTTTTAGTTTGAATGTTGGAGAATATGCCATTTTTGATGCTGGCATTTATCAACATTGGCTTACACTAATGTTGCTATTGCTCTATAGTCTGTGTTGATGGCAGCCATATCATAGCAAAACAGTTTTCCTGTATTCTGTTACTTTGTGAACTTGTTACACTATGGACAAGTGATGACAGGAAAACTGTTCAAATGTTCCCTTCCAGTCTTCAGTATTTTGCTATCCTTTATATTTAATAAAAGAGAATTTTGAACTGTTGGTAAGAAGGTTAATTTCATATGTTCAAAAGTGTAAATCCATTCTTGAACATATGCATTTTAAGATCTGAGCATATGTGCTTAAGAAAATTACACTTTTTCCAGCTGAAAATGTATGTAACCAAAGGAAAATCCATTAATGAATAGAGAACATAAAAATATACCAACTTCTCCTGAAGTGTAGTTGATTCTTGTATACCTAGATCTCTTAAGACAATAGACATGCTTTTTTTTTCACAGTCTGTACCATTGTCTTTGTTCAGAATGGCTTTTTAAATGGATATTTGATATTATTTCATTAGTTAACCATCTAGTAAAAGGAGGCAATGTATTGTTTTACAAAATGTGAAAGTCAAATATATTAAACTATTTGCGATAAAAGCTAAAAATGGTGAATGCATCTTATAAACCATGTTCACTATGACTTGTTTGTGTTTTTTCTTTGCTTCCTCTTCCTCATCTCGTTGTTGCTCTTCATTGTAAACAGCCTAGATGCAGCTAGATTTCATAGACATTAGGGCTGGAAGGGACCCCGGAGGATCATCGAGTCCAGCCCCCCTCCCAAAGGGCAGGAAGTCAGCTGGGGTCATGGGATCCCAGCAAGATAGGCATCCAATTTACTCTTGAAGGTGTTCAATGTAGGTGCTTGAACCACCTCCGGTGGCAGGCTGTTCCAGACCTTGGGGGGTCGGACGGTAAAGAAATTCTTCCTTATGTCCAGCCTGAAATGGTCTTGTAGTAGTTTATAACTGTTTGACCACATCATCCCTTGGGGCGCTCTGGTGAACAAACGCTCCCCCAGATACTGGTGGTCACCCCGGTAAACTTACAGGTGGCCATCAGATCACCCCTGAGCCTGCGCTTTTCCAGGTTAAAGAGCCCCATAGCTCTCAGCCTGTTGTTGTAAGGTCTGCTTTCCTGACCTCTGATCATCCGCGTGGCTCTTCTCTGGACTCTCTGAAGCTTCTCCACATTTTTTTGGATTGTGGAGCCCAAAACTAGCATTTTTTACTTTACAGCTTTCCACTAACCAACAGCAAGTGTTCAATGAAGCTTTTGTAGTTAACTTAAATTCTTAAATGTTTTCAGTCTATTGGAAAATAAAAAGAAAACAAGAACTCTGAAATTAAAATTGCCTTTAGATAGCTGTATTGGTAGCAAAACTGCACCTAGAACCTCTGTGGAATTCAGACCGTCAGGAAACATGGACTTCAACAGCATGTCCAAGATAACTGTCCACCATATAAAATGGTGGAGCCTAATTGCACTGGTTCATAAGATTAATAATTGAAAGATTGCACACTAAACTAGCTAAAGTATTTTACTTACAAGCTAATTACTACACCAACCAGTATCAGAGTTCATTTAGAATGCAGCATCATAACGGTGTATTGCAATAAGATTTAGCACATTGATTTTTAAACCTTCATCTTGCTCAGGTTAAAGTCAATATGACTTAAATAGTGAAAGAGTAGGTAATTGTTGTTATTAATAAACCACAGGCTTCAACTTAATTTCAGAATTATTGAATAATTGTCTTAAGCATTCTTTAGACTTATATACTTGCATTATGTGCAGTCATTTTAAAAAAACAAACATTTAGAGGGAAAATTTTATACTTAAAATAACAAATATTGAAATTCTGAAAATATTAAAATTTAAGTTGCCTTGTATGAATAATACATTTCTTAATTTTAAAAGGCCTCCAAACAGTTCATTATAATAATATAGAGCACATGTCTGTAATGAGTACATAAACTGTACCAGATACCAAAAAAGCTTTAATACAGGAATGAGAAACCAGGCGTTAAGAAGTTACTGTTGATCCTTAACTCTGCCTCCATTTTATACAACTTAAAAATGGGATTCTGATTCCTAAAAACAGTAGAGGAGATCTGGCCATGTCTTCCAGTAAAAAATGAATGGCAAAATGGTCTGCTCTGCCTTGAAAATCTCCATGAAGGTCTTTTACAGTAGTGTAGCAAGGGGTGTTATCAGCAGTGCACTGACATAGGGTGCCCTTGCACAGAACGTGCAAAATCACATGGAGGTAGTATTACATAGCAGCATATAGGGGGGTGCTCTGCATATGACGTGCACCAGGCACCAAGATGCAAGCTTGGCTACGGCTCTGGTCCTTTAGATATTTGTCAAACAATACAACACTACTGTAATTTTTTTACAGCCATATGTAGTATATTTGAATTTTATATGAATTATAGTGATGCCTGTAGGCCACAAGCAGATTTGGGGTCTCATTTGCTATGCAGGTTACAAACATAGTACAGGTACTCCTCACTTAATGTCACCCCGGTTAACGTTGTTTCGTTACAATGTTGCTGATCTATTAGAGAACACGCTTATTTAAAGTCGCGCAGTGTTTGGTTATTGTTGTTTGGCCACTGCCTGCTAGTAGGTAACTACTGTGATGTAATTGGATTAATTTAACGTTGTTTTGCTTAAAGTCACTTTTTTCAAGAACGTAACTATGATGTTAAGTGAGGAGTAGCTGTATGACGGTTCCTGCCTCAGAACGCTGTGTGAGAAAGACTAAGACATGGAAGCATGCTGAAGTAAGGTTTGGGAGGGAGCCAGGGTGGTGAAAGGAAAATACAGGTTAGGCATAATTCCTATTTAGCCATGAGAGCGGAAAAACCCAGAAAACACCTGTCACTTTTGGGGGAGGGGAGGAGGGGAGTTGCGTGAAATTGAACCATTTCTTGGAGGCATTCAACTGCCCAACCTGTCTGATTTAATGCTAACTTGGCAATCAGTTTCATCAGCAGTCTGCCCAACTTATTAGCTCTCCTGCTGGGAAACCAGAAACCTGAAAGCCCATGGTACCCTGGCTCCTCAGGTGGTCAAGTTGCCAGGCTCCTGGGTGCTGTGCAGCACATTAGCTAGGCTCACGCAGACCCTGGAAGCATCCATCTCGGTCTCTGTAGTAGCTGGGGTGTCCCATGCTCAGGGATGCCAGGCCCACAGACTGCCTCAGAATGACAGACATTCACAGAACAAAAATTGTTGTTGTTGTTGTTTACTAAATTGGGGAAAAAAATTACAGAACATTGAAATCCTTCCTGGAATGAACTGCTTTCTCTATACATAGTTTCATAGTTTCTGGGGTCGGAAGGGACCTAAGCAGATCATCAAGTCCGACCCCCTGCCATGGCAGGAAAGAGTACTGGGGTCAAACGACCCCAGCAAGGTGTACATCTAGCCTCCTCTTAAAGACCCCCAGGGTAGGAGCCAGCACCACTTCTCTTGGAAGTTGGTTCCAGATCCTAGCCGCCCTGACTGTGAAGTAGCGCCTCCTGATATCTAGCCTAAATCTACCCTCTGCCAGCTTGTGACCGTTATTCCTAGTCACTCCTGGTAGTGCACGGGGGAACAGGGACTTCCCCAATGCCTGCTGGTCTCCTCTGACTAGTTTGTAACAGGCCACTAGATCCCCCCTCAGCCTTCTCTTGTGGAGGCTGAACAGGTTCAGGTCCCGTAGCCTCTCCTCATAGGGCCTGCCCTGCTGCCCCCTGATCATGCGATACAACTGTTAGCTGTACACTACAAGTGACTACAATGCATTAGCTACCTAGCTGTTCCTGATTTACTCTTTTTTTTTTACTATGCCTATTTTGCAGTATATTATTGTTGATAATGTTGTTTATATGCTACTTAGTAATCTTTTGTTACCAAGTACTGTTTTAATACAAAAACACAGCCATGTTTTTTATTCATCTGTGTAAATAAACCTTTGAACCAGTTAAAAACTAAATAAAACTGTCCACTGCTTGCACTTCAAATGCATGTTCTGGCAAATATTTCTCTCAGCTCTATTAAAAAAGATGCATTCAACAGAATCTCAAACATGAAGCTTATGTACAGTTGGAGGAAGCTAATCTTAAATCAGCAGACTATGTTGATATTAATACAAAGTCATCTTGGAATGGATATTTAAACCCCTATTTTAAAAGGACTAAAAAATTATTGCACTTGGCATTGAGAGGACCAGTAATGTGAGAATTACCTAGTTCCTTAAGCTTTTGTTTCACATGCGGGAAATTTAATGAAAAAAACAAATGCAGGTATTGGTACATACAATATTTGTTATGTAGGATAGGCTTCTCATTCTACCCTACACTATACAATGGCTTCTGTGACCAAGGATACAAGTATATATAAATCCCTCATTGAATGTACATTGACTGTCTCTACACCTTTAAATGAGTTAAAATACTGTACTGGTTTTCCATTTAACTGAAATCAGGGATTAGATTGTACAATGTAGGGTCAGTCTGTAATACTTAACTTTTACTATTTTATGTATTATATAGCTATTTATAACTGTTATAAAGGGAAATAATTTTTAAGACATAATGTTTGACCTACTTATCTTTATTATTGTTTTGATTAGCTATTTTTCATTAAACAACTATTGTTTTGAGAGAGAGGTTTGACCTTTTTCAATTTGCAAAATTCTTTCATATGGAGATGTTAGGCTTGATGCTTCCAAAACATTAAGCCACCTCTTAACAGGAGCTATTCTGAAAATTGATTCCCTGGTTGAATGCTTTTGTTTATTAGAAACTTCCTTATTTTTTTGCCCTCAAAACAAACATAAAAATGAACTCCTCTCCCCCTCCTCCTCAAACACCTCTTACCTCCAAAATGACCCTATCTTGATCTATAGCTTCCTTTGTAAAATTTTAGTTTTAAGAAAATTAGTCTGTTTTAAAGTTGAAAAAATATCCAGTGCTGAGAAGGCAGAGAACTATCTAACAAAAAAAAAAAAAAAAAAATCTACTGCACACTGGATGAAATCTGAGGAATTAAAGGTTGGATCCTGTACTTAGCTCTTCACAGGGAGATCTCCTGCAGAAATTTCCTTTCCAAGACTAGTAGACTGTCAGTGCTTGTAGGGTTGAGGCCTGAAACTTTTTTTAATTGCTGAATTGTTTTCTTTTTACATACTTTGGAATTTAAATGCTGAGCTATTTTAAAAAAAGTGTGAGGAGTTCTAGCTTAAAAATGGAACTTAAAATTTCTAAAAGAATTTCATATCAGTGCTTCTCCTGAATAAAGATGCCCCCGTTACCAAAACAGTGCAATTTTCTAACCCAAGACTTTCTCTTACTGACAGTCTGCAGACTTTTTACTGACAGCCAAACTTTTTTTACTGACATGTTTTCACTAATGTTTTGCCTAATGTAAAGGCAACCCTGCTGCTAGGCCCCACTTAGAAGGGTGGGGTTCAAATTTAGGAGTACAACACTAGGAATAGTTTATTTAAAAACAAGAGTTTTCAGTTTGTAGCATAAAAAAAAAAAAGTTATTGGATTGACACATCTGCTTGACTGCAGCAGTGGTTTTGCACCATGCTGCCCCCACCCCAGGAGTTCCTCGCTTACCCCTCTGATGCCACTAACTGTATTTCACACCATGCCGCCCTCTGCCCCCAATCCTATTGCCTTTGGCTCTGCTCTCCCTGTCTAGCACAGACTCTAAGGAAGCCAACCTACAACCCAACCAGAGGTGAGGAAGGATCTACAACAGGGGTGGGTAATTTTGCCCATCCCTGGTCTACAAAGTCCTGATGGAAAGCTTCCAGCAGGGTGCTGCACTCCTTGGGCACCAAGTGCCTCTTCTGTGCTCTCTGTGCTTCATTCAAGCTCTGACTTTCCAGCTTCTTTCTAAGAACCTTCACAAGCAGCCAGAACTTGATTGCTTGTAGAGATGGCTCAAATTTATTTACAGACTCTATGGCTAGGCATTTTTAGCCTGAATTTTTACTAGCTCTCCATAAATTTATAGATAGTTGACAACAGTATGTTGCACAAAAATGCACAATGTAAATGAGATTATATTATTGTTACCTCCCTTTTTTTTAGCTATTGTTAATGGTAATTTCCTAAAACTTACCATAACTATTTATCTTTTATATAGAAGTTTTATAGAAGATGGATTTTTCCAAATTGAGTGTGCTTTCCAGGCATAGTTCAGGTTTTTAATATTTTAAATACCTTCTTTTTGTAGTCCCCTTTTTGTTTTAAAAAACAAAATGAGCATTGTTACCTTCAATTTTTTGTAGCTGCTCAATTGAAATATTTTCTTATTTGGGTGTCAGTGAAAGACTGCTATTATGCAACTTCAGAAAACAACTTTCTGAAGTAAAACAGGACTTGCTTTTGAAGTCATGAGCACCTACAGGCACTTGATCCATTAGATAACTATCATTACTGAATTAAAATTCAATGACACTGAAATGCAGGGCTGGTGAACTGATGCACACTTTCAGTAATCTGTAAGTTAATTTTTGCCTGCTTGACACTTGTACACTATTAAAAATTTTTTGTTACTTAAGGATTTATTTTATAGTATTGTCATTTAAATGTTCATTTTCTTGCATTTGTAGGATGGAACAAAGTTTATATCTATTGGAGCTCTGTATTCTGAGCTTGTGGCAGTTAGCAACAAAGGAGAACTTTATCAGTGGAAGTGGAGTGAATCAGAACCTTACAGAAATGCACAGGTATTGTACATCTTTAAATCTGTCTTTAAAATAATTCTTTTTATATGAAACTATAAAATACTAATGCCTTTTTATATATTATAAAGAATCCTTCACTACATCATCCACGAGCAATGTTTTTGGGATTAACAAATGAAAAGATAGTCCTCCTGTCTGCAAATAGTATCAGAGCAACTGTAGCAACAGAAAATAACAAGGTATGAGATTTTCCATTACTGTTCACATTTATGAATCAACCTTTTGGGTGTTTCACTTTAATTTTGCTCTGAATAGCAGTTAGAGTCTGCAGCTGTAGATAAGCTACAGGAATACATTTCATTATAAAGATAAAGATTGAATAATAGTTTTTGTTTACTGATTTTACTTTTTCTATAAACGTAAAACATAAAAATCAATTTTCAAGTCTACAAGCAAGTTAAAAAAAAAAAAAAAAAAAGCAATGCCACACTAAGGACTTTTATTAACCAGTGGGAGATTGTCCCACTCATTACATTTTCTGAAACTGCTATACTTCTCCTTTTGGAATCTGAAAGTAGTCTAAAAACTATCATAGTTGAAGACTAGAAAGAAGTCCACCATTCACATGCCATTTGGAGCTACTGTAATAATAGTGTGGGTTTTGGAACCCTTCTGTGATAAGATTGGTTAGCCAAAAGAAGTGTGTTTGAGTAACAGTGGGTGAATGTGGATAAATATTCAGATCTGTTAAAATGCTTGAACAGCACTTTCAAACTTTTACAGTTCTAGTCCTGGCCAGAAATTTAGAGACAATTGTATGAATAGATCAAAGCTTAGTTTTATTTCTGAAAATTTTAATATAGATTAGATGAGGTGATATGGTCCCAAACTGATTTTACTGGTTTTGTCATTCGCAAAGTGCAGGTTGTATGTTTATATTCAGGAAGTAATGCATAGCTGCTTTTTCAATCTCCCCTCTCTTAGGTCGCTACCTGGGTGGATGAAACTTTAAGCTCAGTAGCTTCTAAATTAGAACACACTGCCCAGACTTACTCTGAGCTACAAGGAGAACGGATAGTTTCATTACACTGTTGTGCTCTTTATACATGTGCGCAACTAGAAAACAATTTGTACTGGTGGTAAGTGATATAGGGTGCTGGATACATTCTGAATTTATTCCAAGTGCGTTGGCCAGCCCTTTGGAATTAAGTTTTCTTACAATGCCCTTCATTTTAACATGACGTGCCTCGTTTTTCTGTTTTGTAAACTAGAATAGGTTGAGGTTTAATTAGTATTCAAATACTACATTGAGTGCTGTAGAAAAGCCTACAAAGTGATTAAAGATTTAGGCTTGTGTTACTAATGACTTTGTTAAAAACACCTCTGTCCTCCTCTTCCTTCGAGCACTATCATAGGAGGTGTGGACCATGGTTCCTTGGACCATGCTTATGAGAGGAGAGCATGTGTATACATACACACTCTCTCTCCCTTCCTGTCCCCCTCTCCCTCTCATAAAGACAAGGCCTTAAAGTCTGAAAATTTGGGCTGGTCCACAGTATAGATAGCCTCCAATATTTCCAGGAACTGATGCCCTAGGAGAATATTTGCTGATAGACAATTTATCATGGGTACACTGTCCTTGTAGTCAAAGCTGACCTTGGCGTTGAGCAGAGTGTTCAGAACCACATGCATAAATTACATGATACTTAAGTTCTAAAATATGGTCGTTATTAGTCAGTCTCTTGAACGGCAGTTCAATTTGCCTTGCTTTTTGCTAGGGTGGTAAGAACGTAATGTTTAAAACCATTTTAAATGGTTTCAGTTGATTCTTTTGTGGACCTTGGTACAAAATGTCATTATGATCAGATAGACGTCTTGAAATCGCCCCATTGCTATATCATGGCTGAATGGTTCAAGCTGCCTGAAGTTAACATTGCTAGCTTTGCAAAACAGCAAGTACTAGTCTTTTCTCACCGTGTTTAGCAGAACTGTGAATTGAATTCGAGTCTTGGTTCCCTGTTGTTTTCTGCTTCCTATATAGCCCACATTTCCTCAAATATAAGGATGTGTTCTCAGTACTATCAGTCAATATAGAGGAGTAGGGAACAGCAAGTCATCACTTGTACACTGCTGCAGGTTCTTGAGGAAGAGTTGTGTTTTTAATCATTATGGCAGTTGTAGTTGTGAAAAGCTTTGTGGGGTTTTTTTGGGTTTTTTTAAGCTCATGAGCATATGCTACCTCTTTTATAGTTCTTTTAAAAACAAACAAACAAAAAACCCAATCAATTATTTTCCTCTAGGGGAGTAGTTCCTTTTAGCCAAAGGAAGAAGATGCTGGAAAAGGCCAGAGCAAAAAATAAAAAACCGAAGTCTAGTGCTGGTATTTCGTCAATGCCTAATATCACTGTTGGCACCCAGGTAAATTCAACCCTTATATTGTGAACTATTTTGAGTATTATGGGAGGGAACACGGGTGGCTCAAAAAAAGACTTGATTTTTATGCCGTGACTTGATTTATTCATGTAAGTGGTATTGCCTTATAGATGGATACAACTTCTGTAGCTTATTTGTATAACCTTATTTTTGTAAATATAAACGAATAAGATCTACCAGAATAAATCTGAATCCGCAGGATTATCTCAGTCTACTTTGTGGGGGAAGTGGGGTGACTTTGAAAAATTAGCATGCAGTGTATTGTGGACTGTGAAACTATATTCTCAGAGTACATTAGTTTAAAAGTCAGTTAGCCTTAATCCTGCAGATGCTATGTTTTCTTTATTGTATAAGAGTAAGGATTTGCTGGCTTGGGTCTAAGAGTAGCATAAGGACTTGGATGTTTTATATGACTTACTGGTGTTGGGTAGAATAACAAAACAGACAGCTTCCTAATCCTAAGCGACTAAAAGTTACAGTTGTACTTTTTGTTAGGAATATTTTATTTTAGCATTCGTTTTTGTGGCTGCCTCTTTACATTATTGTATGATCAATACTGTACTGTAGCCACTTTGCCACTGGTAGCTGGCTTTTTCTTTCAGGAAAAATACTTGATATATCATTCTGTGCCCTCACTTCCCTCAAGTTTTCCTTTTCTACTTGCTAAAGAGGAGGCCGATTTTCAGGATGATGTATGTTTTTTTTTCTCACTTAATGCTTTATTTGATCTTACATAGAAATAACTAATTTTTGCCTGTAGGTGTGCTTAAGAAACAATCCTCTTTATCATGCTGGAGCAGTTGCTTTTTCAATTAGTGCTGGAATTCCTAAAGTAGGTGTATTAATGGAATCTGTATGGAATATGAATGACAGTTGTCGGTTCCAACTTCGATCACCAGAGAGCTTGAAAAACATGGAAAAAGCTAGTAAAACTACTGAGACAAAGTAAGTGAACTAAAAGGATTTTTATATGCTTAAGAGGATGAATTTAATAGTTTGGAAAAGTGTAGAGTGATGTGGACCAAAAACTATCAGTTAACTGATAGGAGTGTCACTCATGAAAGTTTGTGTTGAGATTCTCATGAAGTAGGAGTTAAACTCTAAAGAAATTAAAGTCTCCTCAGCTGCTGCAGCATGGTGCTATATGAGTTCTTTGCTGACATCCTGGCTAGGGACAGACCTTACACACAAACTGGTTTAAGTAGTTAGAAACTGGTTTACACTTGTAACAGAAGTTCAGTGTGCATAAACCAGTTTCAGAATGTCTGAAACTGGTTGAAGATAAACTTGGTTGAATGTACTATCAGACTTGAGTGATTTGGGTCAAACCAGTTTATGCTGTGTCTGTCCCAGACCCCTTCCTGGTTTGAGTTAAACCAGAGTCCCCCAGCATCCCCGATGCTTTGTACCCCTGGACTGTGCTGTCTGCTCCAGTGCAGGGCTGGCCCCGCCCCTCTGCTCCCTAGCCAGAGCTCTGGCAGAGACTGTAGGCACAGCAGCATCTGCCTGACCTTTCCCCTGCCCTACCTCCCCTCGCCACTTGCTGCTTAAGCAGGGATCCTCCCCTCCCATCTTCCACAGAACAGACCCCTGGTATGTGGTATGTTAGCTAATGCTCAGAGGTACATGTGTCTCCAGTTTCACTGGGACAGGACAAAGGCAAACACTACAGTGTCTGCTTCGGCCTTTTTGAAGGTAATCAGAAGGTCAGCTGATAATGTCCCTCTGTTCCTTCCTTGGAAAAAGCTGTTTAAGAAGAGCTTGAACTAATGAGAGGGGCTTTTGTTTTCTTGATGGGCTGCTAAACGCTATGTTACCGGTTCTCTGCTGGCTTTTGCCTGTCAGATTTGTTGCAGACAGTATAAAGAAACAGGGAGAGGGAGATTGAAAAGCTCAGTATCCTCAACAGATGTATGCAGTGCACACCCCCTTTGCCTCAGAGAGCAAGCTGAGAGCTGGGTTCTGGCAGCGAATGGGGAAAAGCCTGGGGCTGGAGGTAGGGTGAGGATTTAAACCTCTTCTGAATCAGTGTGTCCTGCCAGGGCCTGGCCATGCCCCCCTACCCCCCAGCTCAGCCAGCACTGTAGAAGGGAAGGGAGGGGTGCTCTACCCCCACCCCCCCAGCTTCTAGTCTGAGCCACTGCAGGCATGTGCCTGGACTTCCTCAGTCCAGAGGGAATGTTGGTGTACTTGCAGATTGGTTTAACCTAGGCAGGTTCGAGTAACCTGCAAAGATTGAATCAATTCAGGCTCTGGCTTTTTGAATGTCTGTCCCTAGCCCCTTGTGGAAATTACCTGGCAAATAACTAGTAGGTAAAATGGATTATTTTAGAGGTAATAAATGGGTAACATTGAGTTATTGAATTAAATTGATGGTACATAAAATGGATAAGACTCGAAGGCTCTCCAGGTAACCAAATTTAAAGGAGGAGCTACCAACTGTAGAGATTTAGATTAGTCAGGCAGATGGGCTAAAAACTTTAGTATTAAAATTGACTATTGAAAAAACCCTGAAAATATTGTAAACAGACTTTCATAGGGCAGATTGGGAGATTCCAGTCTTCTCTGGTACATTGTGTGAACTATCCCACTGACCTATGCAAAAGGAATAGGCGTTAACATCCATGCAGTTGTAGTTGAGCTTTCCTCTAGACAAGCCCTATCAAAGTTGGTTGTGGACTATGATTAGGTAGACATCCTTAATGATATAGTGAAGAGTACTACTTATAGTCTGTGCCCATTTTTAGATAAAATTTGTCTCAATTCCTGGAGAGGAAACAGTAACCCACTTATTTATTGGTCCTTAGACAGTTGTCACACTTCCTCTTCCTTGTTCACTTTGTCAGATGTTTTTAGTGACATGGTACTTGCATCTGGTACCGTACGATTTTTTAGACTATGCATACCTATGAAGCTGTGCTGTGGCACAGCCTCAGTGCATTTTACAGTAAAATTTTGTACTTGCTAAATTATGTGGAATTGATTTCCTCTCGGCTGTTGCTGGGATTTTTTGAGGAAAGTTAGCATCTAATAGGTAATTGAGTTAAGTTCCGTTAATAAGCCAAGCTTCAGGTTTGGCTAAACAACTTCCTAAAGTAAATTTTAAAAAGGGCAGTGAATATGCAGGACTGTTTTTCTTCTTAAAGTGTATGTACTTTTCATATGACACATTAATCTCTTACTTCATGATGGTCAGATTTAGTGATAACCATGGATCCTCGTTTTCTCTATTTTAAAAAATCCTAAATTCTCTGATGAACCTCCCTTCCCCTCATCTATGTTTTTCTGTGATTTTTAAAGTGAAGTACCACTGCATATACATGTATTAACTGAACACAGTGGTTTTATTGATAAGTTTACAATTTTTAAAAACAATTTGGAAGCCTACCAGTCTCTCAATCATTATAATGAAATAAATTCTAAATACCTGCATATTTTGGCATTTGATTCTGTTTTTATTATTGTGAAAAATCAGAGCTTCCCCTGTCTCCTTCACTGACCCAGGATGTGGGTGCAGCTGCGGCTGTCTTTCCTTGATATATCGGTGCCCTGCCACAGTGCCCCCAGCTCCTGCCTGGCTGCCCCCCTGCCTTCAGGTCCCTGGTGTGGGGGTGTAGGCACAGGTGTTGCATCCTGGTTGGGGCTGGGGGGGAGAGGAGGTATGTGCCCCACCCAAATTTCTGCACCCACAACAGGGTGTGGGGCTGCAGCCAGGCTGGACCAGCTCTGGGCAGGAGCTACCTCAACAGCCCAGCAGGTAGGATTCAGAATGGGAAAATTGTCAATATATTTAATTTAATTTCTCATATAGGAATGACATTGGGGTGGACTGAAATTGAAGCATATCTGCATATACATTTAACAGATTGATGTATAGTAGGTTTCTGTAACATTGGCTATTTTATAGCAAAGTTATAACACAATTTGAGAGAAATGCCCATTTATAACCCTGTTTTGAGAGGCTGTATAGCTGACCTGAGTGTGTTAAATACATCAGTTATAAACCGTGAAAAATCTCGTACATGTCACCATATGTATAGCTACAGTTTCTATTTCACTGTTGGCTGAATATCATGCAGTTAGATTTATTATGTGGATGGCGCAGTAAATGCAGTTCTCTGTATGCTAGATCAAAGATTAGTAATAAGTATTTTTTTACTAAAGCATGCATACTAGCTACTCTTGCATCTTGTTAATAATTTTACATTATTACACAATAGATAGAGGGAGTAGGAAAACAGTACAAAAGAGGTGATTCTATTTACAATAAGCATCTGGTTGCTAAAATTTTATATTCAGACTAAAATAAAGAGAGGAAAATTGAAATGGCCAAATTTTGCCTGAGTATGTGAGGGGGTGGTGAAATCTGCAATGTTTATTCAATTTGAATTAAATTTACTTTTAAATCCTGTATTGCGAGTATGCCATAGAAGTCCAGGACTATGAAAGTTTAAGCAGTAGAATTAACTGGTTGAAACTGCTATGCCTACTCCATCATTTTGTAGTGAAAGTAAAACTATGCTTGGAAGACTTTTAAAAAAAAAATACCTTAATAAGCTGGGAATTTCTCCATTTATGGAACTAATTGCATTTGAAAGATCTGTTACATAGCTTTTCCATAGAGAGGGTTGCAGCCATTGTCTGTTTTCTGAGTTGCAGATCCTGTTGTAAAATGAATTGCACCACCAGCCTCCCATAAATGCACATTTGGGGATGCGTTAAAAATTCTGAAATGTCATATTCATGCTCTTCACTGAGAAGTTGCTCAACCAGATCTTAAGTAGAGAACGTAATATTATTTGGATATTAGAGCAGTGGTTCTCAACCTCGTTAGAGTCAAGGAACTCATCTGAAAATGCCAGGTCTTAGTTTTTTTGATCTTTTTTATTTTTGACACCAGAAAAATAATGTAGCAATTATGCTGTTGCAAAGAACTTGAAAAAACCGCAACAGGTCAAAATGTTTTTTGACACTGTGGATTCTTCTTTGAAATATCAGACTTTATATCATGAATCGTGTATGTGTTTGCACCTGTAACAGTTCTAATGTCATATGACATCCCACAGCACCCTTAAAAAGGGATCTCATGGTTACCTTGGCTGAGAATCGCTGCATGAGTTATCTGGTAGCTACGGTTATGGGATGGGTTGAAAAATAAAAGCATAGTTTTGTAATGGTTAAGACTTCTGCTGTTCTACTCTAGGAATCCTCTCTTTAAAGTGTTTGCAAAAGAATTGTTTTTTTCAGTTGTGGCATAAATTACAAAATAAGACGTGCCACTTCTAATTTGTAAAGCAAGCCCAAGGATGCTGTTTAGCTAAACCAAGGAATAGGTGTCACATTTTACTGTTTCTTTTTCATAAACGTAACTACATTTTTAAATCTTAGGCCTGAAAGCAAACAGGAGCCAGTGAAAACTGAAATGGGCCCACCACCGTCCCCAGCGTCTACTTGTAGTGATGCATCCTCAATTGCAAGCAGTGCATCAATGCCATATAGTAAGTTACAGAGACTACACAGTTGTTTAAAAATAGTTGAATGTTAGATACTGCAGCTACACAAGATATGTATCCAATATGTGGAAGTGTTATATCTCTCTAGTATTGAAAATGTTCTTCACAAATCCATTAAAAACAATAAATGGTGGAAGTAGATGGACGTCTCTTATGAGTAATAATTACAGAAGTCTTGGAAAATTATAACTTTCTGATGAGATTAAATGAATTCTACCTCTTCCATATGAGCTGCAGTTTTCTTAACAAATTACAATAATCTTTAATCTGCTAATGGCAAGAGCTGAGCATTTCCAGTGTTAAATGGAAGCTTGGTTCTGGGTATCACAGTAAATTTTAGCCCCAGTGGATGTTCTAGGTTGATGGAACACAGATGCATCATGAGCAGGTCCAAGGAGGTGATCCCTCCCCCTCCATGCGACATTGGTCAGGCTGCAGTTGGAGTACTGCGTCCAGTTCTGGGCACCGCACTTCAGGAGGGATGCGGACAGCATTGAGAAAGTCCAAAGGAGAGCCACTTGCATGGTCAGGGGGCAGCAGGGCAGGCCCTATGAGGAGAGACTACAGGACCTGAACCTGTTTAGCCTCTACAAGAGAAGGCTGAGAGGGGATCTGATGGCTGTCTACAAACTTATCAGGGGGGGACCAGTGGGGAATGGGAGAGTCTCTGTTCCCCTGAGCACTACTGAGAGTAACTAGGAATAACGGCCATGAGTTGAATAGGTTCTGGCTAGACATCAGGAGGCACTACTTTACAGTCAGGGCGGCTAGGATCTGGAACTAACTTCCAAGGGAAGTGGTGCTCACTCCTACCCTGGGGGTCTT
>NW_017728992.1:163424022-163424989 GCF_001723915.1 Gavialis gangeticus | reverse complement strand
CCTAGCTCGAGTCATTTGACCCTGGAATTCTTTCCTGCCCATGGCAGGGGGTCGGACTTGATGATCTGCTCAGGTCGCTTCTGACCCTACCAGCTATGAAACCATGATAATTAATGTCTTTTTCACAAGATAAGCATTTTGATAGGAATCCTAGAGTTTAAAGCTATATTGGCTTTTTCATTTATAAATTTGGATTCATGGTTAACACATTTTAAAATAATAATTTAGCTTGATACTAGCCTTGAGGTGATTTGTATTTAAAAAAACTGACTAAACTCCATTCAGCCACTTCTGATTTATGCAGGAGTGTAGAAACATACTTTATGTCAAAATTAACAGAATTGTATGTATTTTGCACGTATAGCTGAACTTGAACATGGGCAAGCTTCCAGTTAGATTAACATTTTACTGAGAAACTTCTCCCATGGATATGTGAATGTACACATGTGAATGTACGCAGGTCTAACCATTTAAAAGTTCAGTACTGTGTGTGTCTAACCATTTAAAAGTTCAGTACTGCTATTTTTGTGGCCTATGTCAACAGTTAATAGATGTTTAAGACGTAATGTACTAGATTAAAACTCAAGGGTGCAGATGGAAGTGCCAATTTTTGCCTGATCAGGTCACAGAAAGCAGCTTGTAGCTGTGACTGAACACAAATACACAACTGCAGACAGATTAAAAAATGGCCGATCCAGTCAAAATTTGAACCTTCATTGCATGAAGGGTCAGATGAAGACATTTCAAAACAGAATGTCTTCTGTAACTTGTGTTTTTTGCTGCCTCCCAGCCTCAAGCTGTTTTCAGAATGGGAGGGTGGGAAAGGGAACAGAGGGAATTTGTTTTTTTTGGAGGCAAGTTGGCCCTTGCGGGGCCCCACCCCCATTCCGATCTCACAGGCCCCGGACCTGAAGGTGGGGGTAGCAAGCAGCTTGACGTGGAGCCACTGCTCCACCCCACTCTGTGG
>NW_017728992.1:163417785-163419022 GCF_001723915.1 Gavialis gangeticus | reverse complement strand
GAACAGAGGGAATTTGTTTTTTTTGGAGGCAAGTTGGCCCTTGCGGGGCCCCACCCCCATTCCGATCTCACAGGCCCCGGACCTGAAGGTGGGGGTAGCAAGCAGCTTGACGTGGAGCCACTGCTCCACCCCACTCTGTGGGGCCCCCCAAAGCATGGGGTTTGGGGTGGTCACCCTGATTTGCTGCTGCCTCCCTCCCCCAGACAGCCCTGGGCATCCTATTCAGCCTTTGTTTGCTCCCCTCCTCCACCAGTTAGAGAAATTCTTACTCTGATACTAAAACTATAAATTAGCCTCATTTTTGGCCCCAATGCTTAAATTTGTACATGTATGTACAATTTGAGAACCATTAATTCATATTAACTTGACCATATTAAAGGCTTTTTTCTCTTAATAATGTAGCTAATCACCTGCTATTAAAAATAGAGATTTCTATGATAATCTTGTTGCTCTTCCAGGAACACTTTACAAGCCCAGGTACAAAATCAGTTTTCCATCTTTGCCATGGTAGCATTGTCACCTATCAAAAATATTACTTATCCCAGGCTAGTGAAGAATTTCTTGCAGGGCTGTCATAAAATGGACTACATTTTTAACACAACTGAATGAAAGATCTTGTACTAATGTCAGAGTTTTTAGTTACTTTAGCACAATTATCTTAATATTACAAGAACAGTTTTTTGTACATCAATACTCAATGTAATGTATGTATTAAACACACATGGCTAAGTAAGTTGTTGCTTTAATAGATATTTTTCTCTTTAGTCTTTCATAAAGCCAATGTTTATCTAGTTTTGTTGATGATAGAACAGATTTACTAGTTGGTATTTTTAATACCAAACCCATCAAGTAGAATTGCTGGATAATATTAGTCAACTCTGAATTCAGGTAGCTTTAAAATCACACAGAGTGAACTTTATTTGATATTCAATTTTAGTATTTAGACACATTTACAGAGGCGCATAGTGCACTCTCAGATTTAATATTTCAAGTAGAGGTGCACTGATGCATCAGTCCAATATTGGATTGGTACTGAGATAAAGAAAACTGGTTGTATCAGATATTGACCCGATGGGGCTGATAATTTGGCAGATAAATGCCTGTGCTGAGCGCAGCTGCAGCTCAGCACTCAGGCAGTGAAGAGCTACCTCCAGCTGGTAAGTCAGGTGTAGTGGAAGGGGGCAGGGGGCGGAACAGATCAACACCTGTGGCCCCCTTGCAGTGAGGGAGGGGGCAG
>NW_017728992.1:163417397-163417774 GCF_001723915.1 Gavialis gangeticus | reverse complement strand
GCACTAGGAGGATGGTGCATCCACCCCAAATTTTGCTGCCACTCCACTCCCAGTGCTGCTGTCTTCAGCTGCCCGGGCTGCTGGCTCAATGCTCCGCCTTCACTTGCTTTGGGAAGAGCTGAGGCTGCAGCTGGCGATGGGAGCAGAGCAGGGGTGAAATTTAGGGTGGATGCAATATCCTCCCAGTGGCACTGGCGCCTACTTCGAGCCCAACCAGTGCTGAGAAGAGCTCCAGGTGCAGCCTGCCCTGCCCTGTGCGGATATGGGGGGCACATGTTCCCTCCGCCCTCCCAGGGTGCAAGCAGTGGCAGAAGCTGCCCTCCCACCCCCCAACAAGCCATGGCTCTGTCTCCCCCTGACCCACCTGGGCAGTGCCT
>NW_017728992.1:163399092-163412397 GCF_001723915.1 Gavialis gangeticus | reverse complement strand
GGGGGGGGGGGCGGGGGTGTTGATCTCCCTTCCCCTTCCACCACACTGGACTTAACAGCTGGAGGCAGCTGTATCAGAAATCAGATTGGTATCTGCCAATATGCCTCTTTAAGTGTTGGTTCTCGGTATCGGCCCCAAAAATCTCTGTCAGTGCACACCTAATTTCAAGCCTTAATTTTCTTGGTATATGCTCCTTTGTTTCAGAACGAAGACGGTCTACTCCTGCTCCAAAAGAAGAGGAGAAAGTGAACGAAGAACAATGGTCTCTTAGGGAAGTTGTGTTTGTAGAAGATGTTAAGAATGTTCCTGTTGGCAAGGTTTGTTTTGTTTTCATTTTTAACCTTTCCTGGATGAGCTGAACTGGTCATCTGGTTGTCCTTTCAATATAAAGTGTCCAGTTGGAGTTTTTTTAGTTGTTTCTTCTTGAAATAACTGTTATATAAAAAATAAAGCTTGAATCTGAAGGAAATTTTGTGGGGGGGCTTGCGTCATGCTTAACAAGAAAGATGCAAAGACTTAGCATTGCTCAAAGTCTTGCAGTATAAAGAATGATACTGTCATAGTCAATCCAGTAAAATCGTGGTGGACCAGAAAAAACATTTTGTTTTTAAATTAAGGCCTGAACATTTGCTTAGGCAAATCTGTTGCTGAAATGAGATATTGAAAATTAAATTAAAATCAAAGTGACAAGCTTCTGAGTAGGAGTTGACTATGTTTGCTGGTGAATGGTAATAATTTTATGTAATGTTTTAGTAAATAGCTGTTGTCAGCATCAGGGCATTTCATTCTTTAAATAAAGAAACCAGGTCCCAGAGCTCCTGTCTGGTAGGCTTTGAGACAGGATCAAGAACTCCAAGAGGAGGAACATTCTTTGTTCTCTACTCCACTTTGCCTTCTTCACTGCTTTGGTTCTGGCTTTATGAAACTGGTCGGGATGGACAAGTCAGCTGGGCAGGACTCTTTTGTGGCTTTCAAGCTTACAGGGAAAGTAGCACAATTTGCAATAAACTACAGGGAATTGGGCTACTTCCCACTCTAGTTAAGGAAAAAAAAAAAAACTTGTACCTGCTAGGGAAGGACCCTGTGACCATAGATTCATAGATGCTAGGGTCGGAAGGGACCTCAACACACAGAGTTCGACCCCCTGCCATGGCAGAAAAGAGCGCTGGGGTCACATGACCCCAGCCAGATGCCTATCCAGCCTTCTCTTAAAGACCCCCAGGGTAGGGGGGAGCACCACCTCCCTTGGAAGCCCATTCCAAATTTCGGCCACCCTTACCATGAAGAAGTTTTTCCTGATATCTAGCCTAAATCTGCTCTCTGTCAGTTTGTGACCATTGTTCCTTGTTATCCCAAGAGGCGGCCTGGTGAACAGGGCATCTGCAATCCCTTGCTGCATCCCCATAACGAATTTGTAGGCAGCCACAAGATCACCTCTCAGCCATGTCTTGCAGAGGCTGTGAAGAGATCCAGGTCCCTCAGTCTATCCTTGTAGGACTTGTCCTGTAAGTCCCTAACCATACGAGTAGCCCTCCTCTGGACCCTCTCCAGTCTATCAACATCCTTCTTGAAGTATGGCACCCAAAACTGGACGCAGTACTCCAACTGTGGTTGGACCAGTGCCACATAGAGGGGAAGTATCACCTCCTTGGATCTATTTGTCATGCAACTGCTGATGCATGATAAAGTGCAGTTAGCCTTGACGATTTTCTCACACTGACGACTCGTTCATCTTGGAATCCACTACGACTCCAAGATCCCTTTCCTGTTCTGTGTTGCTGAGAGGGTCACTTCCCAGCCAGTAGGTGTGCTGGATATTTTTGTGCCCTAGGTGCAGCGCTCTGCATTTGTCCTTGTTGTACTGCATCCTATTGTGTACTGCCCGTTTTCTAACCCGTCCAGGTCTGCCTGCAATCTTTCCCTACTCTCCGGAGTGTGCACTTCACCCCTCAATTTAGTATCGTCTGCAAACTTGGACAGAGTACACTTCACGCCCACATCCAAGTCACTGATGAAGATATTGAAGAGTACAGGTCTAAGGACCGAACGCTGCAGGACCCCACTACCCACATCCTTCCAGGTCAATATCGACCCATCTACTACCACTCTCTGGGTGCAACTGCTAAGCCAATTTGCCGCTCACCGGACCGTGTGAACATCTATGTCACAGCCTCTTCATTTATTTATGGGAATGGGATGAGATACCAGTCGGAGTTGACTAGGTTTTGGGTATTCACTTGTCTAATACATCTCAAAATCTGGAGACCTGGGAAGTTGGACCCTCCAAGCATCTTTGAAGGAGGAGGATTCAGTGATGAATTTTCACTGTCTTCTCTGCTGCAGAGGAATTTGAGCAGTTTAGAAGGCAACTGTCAATCCTCTGGTTCATGATGTACACATAAGAGGTCTAGTCAGATGCCTGATGAATCTGTTTGTGGCTGACAGGCCCAATTCAAGAGTGACACAGCTTGTTACAAGTTTTACTGATATATACGTTGTCTGAGTTGGAGTTCATTCTGCTTTTTTTTTTTCTTGATTTGCTTCTATCCCCTGGATCAAAGCTGCTTCATGTTGTGCTGTACCCAGTGCCAGTTGTTCCCTCCAGATTAGATAGGATTCTGTGCACTTCTCCCAGGTTTCTACGTTGATGTTGAATGACTTCATATAATTTTTGCCCACATTGTGGTACCACCATAGAGGGCAACCCTGCTTTCTAGAGCCACTTAAACAGCTCTTAAAACCATTGCAGGGTGCCATTACAGAGTGTCATTACAGTCTAGTGAATAGGAAACTGGGCTGCAAGTTGAGACAGGTTCTGTTTCTCTCTTTGCACTGACCTACTGTGGCTCTAGGCAAGCCACTTAATCTCTCTTTTGTCTTGCTGTCTTTTCTATTTATATTGTAACTATCAGAACAAGTGCAGTCTCACTGTTTCTGTGACGGTGCTTCAGTTTTGGAGGACACCAGATGTTATTGCACAGGAATCAGAAATGAGGTTTTATTGCATTTTTACAGATATTTTATTGTGTGTATAATTGGACTAGTATAGCCATCTTGTTTTGTCTCAAGTTGTTGAAATGTAAATGTCCACTAATTGCTACTAGGAAGGACCCATCTGTCAGGACTACTAGGAGGAAATTTTTGCCAAAAAGTTTTATTCCTAAATTGGTCTAAAAAACTATTGGGTTCCATAATAATGTGAAGGGTACTTCTAAAAATAAAACTATAAATAGAAAATTTAAAAAATAAAAAAGCAAAGAACCTTTTGATCACTTAAAGCAGGTTTTGGCAGCCTACAGCCTGCAGAACTATGGCTTCAGTGGCATTTGGTGACAGGGAGCCTGATACACTGAGGAGCTAGTGAGAGAGCAGATTGGGATAGCAGACTTTCACTGTTGTTCTGCTGATTTCAAAAGAACCAAGGGCGATAACATTTTTCTCATGTCCTTTAAGAGACCAGTTTACTAATATTAGTCTCTGCTTTGGCTCTTGGAACCAGCTGTTAGATAAAGAGTAGGAAACTTGGGTTGGAGTTGTCTTATGTTCTTTGGCAACTGCAGTTACTTTTGGTCTGAGTTTTTTCATTAGCAGAGTCCAAGGCCTCCCCAAATACCTTCAGTCCATCAGACTTCACTTGGATCGGGTGAGATATCTCTATAGTCTTGGTTTCTAAAACAAAAGTTTTTTCTGGCTTTATGTTTTGGGTGAAGACACAAATTAGACTGACTGTGACAAAGCTTGGTCTGCAGGTTGGATTATGTTATTTCTGTAGGTGCATTAAATTCTTAGCCTTGCTTGGATTTTGAAGTATTTGTTTAGATAACCGCCTTAAAAAGTACTCTCACTTAACTTGGTCTGCAAAAGGAACGTGGCAGGTATGCACCTTATAGACTAAGTACCCATGTCTGCCTGTAGTCCACAGAATGAAAATTCAGCCTTTTTCATAGTCTTAATTTGTTGTTCTAGGTGTCTTAATTTATTGTTCCTTTTATGCTTGATTTTTTTTTGTACATATCTGCTAGGAAGGTGGAGGGTAAATCCTTATGTTGAGTGATTTGTGCAATAACTATCTGGGCTGAGCTGTCTACTGATGAGTAGGTTAGAAGGTAAAAAATGCACTTTGGCTTTCGTTAAACTTACTAAGGCCTTTGACACGGTCAGTTGTGAAGCCCTGTGGAAAGAACTGACCACATTTAATTGCTCTGAAAAATACATCAGGGTCTGGAGGCTTCTCAAAGATGGGATGACTGAGAGATTCTTTGTAGCAGATCAGAGAAATTCATTTATCATCCAAACTGGGGTCAAGCAAGGATGTCATCACCCCAATTCTGTTCTCCCTCTTTTTTTAATGTCATCCTGGTCTTCATTAATGACTGTCTCCTTTCTGGAATTGAATACTGAACAGACGAGGGCTCATCAACCTGGACATTTTCACTCAGACCAAAGTATTCAAAACAACCATCCTTGATCTTCAATATGCTGATGACTATGCCATCCTTGTGCACACTGAGGAAAACCTCCAGACTACACTGTACCTCCAGACTGCAGAAGCCTACTGAACTTAGAGTCTCTCTCAATATTGAGAAGACTAAAGTCCTCTATCAACCTGCTCCAGGCCATAGATGTGATCCCACTCCTCAAATTACCATTCAGGGAAAGACTCTGGAGGTCTTTGAGCACTTCTCTTACTTTGCTATCTACATCTCAGAGACAGTAAGAGATCATCTCAGATCTGGTGCACAAGTGCCTCTGGAAAATTGCTTCAATGTGTTTTTATTGATCTCAATCTCTGGAAAGAAGGGTATAAGCAAGGGATCCTGGTTTTCTCTGTTTAAAACATCAAAATTCTCTGATAAAATTCCAAACTTCTGATTAAAACCCCCCCTAATCTTTTTTTTCTATGATTAAAATGAAATGCCACTAATATATGTGTGGGTAGGTAGGTATCAGTTTAACATAGTGTTTTATTGATATATTTACAAATTTAAAGCAATTTGGAAGTCTACTAGTGCCTCAGTCATAATAAAATAAATGTTTTGGTGTTTGATTTGGTTTTTTTTATCATGGAAAATCTGGGCTCCCAGCCTGTAACCATGTGGCCCTGCTGGTACTCCTCACTTCTGACTTGCTGCCCCCAGGCCCCAGCCCCCCAGTGTTATGGGGCAGGGGGGTTGTGGATGTAGGCGATGGGTTCGGGGGGCATGTGGGGACATGTGCCCCATCACCACCCCAGATTTCTGCATCCACAGTGGGGCATGGGGCTGCAGCCTGGCTGGACCAGCACTGGATAGGAGCCCAGCAGGCAGGACCCATCATAGCTGCCAAGGTAAAGGTACCCTCTGCTCACCAGGCAGCAGCAGGGAGAGACAACTCTGCCACCACTGGGAGCTCAGCACCAGCCACACCACCATAGTGGCCAAGGTGAGGTACTGTGGAGTTGTGACCCCCCCCTTGCTGCTGCCAGGCAGGCAGGGGGCACCTCACCTTGGCAGCCATGGTGGTGGAATGCTTGTGGCTGTGACAGCACCAAGCTTCCCTGCTCCACTTCACCGTCCTGCACCAGGTCCCACTTGCTGGGCCATGGAGGTGGCTCCTGCTCAGTGCTAGTCTGGCCAGGCTTCAGTCCTGTGTCCCACTGTGGGCACAGAAATCTGGGGACACATGACCTCCTCCCTTCCTGCCCCCCCCACTCTGAATTACCAGCAAGTGTTTCATAGAGTGCAAAGCATTCTGGGAATCAGTTGTACAGAGCTGTAGTGGAGCTTGCTCTTGCTTGGGGGGTGGCAGAGGGGGGTTGGACTGACTGTTTTTTGCTGCTGAATTTAGGGTTTTTTTTCCCTTCTGGACATGGGCTTCAGCAGCAAAAAAAAAAAAAAAAAAGGTTGAAAGTCCCTGAGCAGCAGCAAACTTCACTGACACTCTAAAGAGCAACATTCCCCCAACACTTTGCACTCCATGGGACTGCCCAGCTTGTTGCTATCTCTAAATCCTGAACCTGTAATCAAGAACGTATGAGAGATGGGGAGGGGAGTGTGTAAGACTGCTGCTCCAGGCTGACTTTTCCTGTGCTGTGCCTCTACCTTACATTGATCACTTTTCTTCTCTGTGAAGGCAATTCCATGGTCACACCCTTGGGACTTTCTGTATATGAGGATCAACACATCCAGAGATACCTGATTCATCATTAGGGGCTCACTCTTACTTTTTGATGTATAACAGCCAATATTGAGCTGTCAATCGCAAAGCTACCTTGGTGATTGTATTTCAGAAGCTTACCTCTCACCCTTTTTCTGTCTTTCTAATGCCTTATTGAGCTGGGATCTTTCCCAGCTTTCCTAAATAAGTTCTAAATGACCAGTTTCTTTTCATGCACATTTTTTTTTATTTTGACACAGGATATTAAAAATAGCTTTCTTTAAAGGACCCTGCACTTATTTTTATCTGTGTTTTGTCTCTTGGAATGAATGAAAAGCAATCTACTTTTTTAAAATAGTGACTTAAGCGTACAGATTTGCTTTAGAAAGATATGCTGCTCTACTCTATTGATGAGAGCTTGCCACTGCTTTTTCCTAGAGCACTGAGCAAGCCTTGAAGTAGGGCTGGAAGGGACCACAAAAGGTCATCTTTCTCTAACCCCCTGCTCAATACAAGATTATCCTCATCTCATCCAAGACACATTTATCTAACCTGTATTTAAATCTCCTGCACTTAATAAGCAGGAGCCTCAGTTTTAAGAGTAATAATTTCAAACCTTTATGCTGTGGTTAATCGAATTGAATCAAAATGACTTCTGAGTTTCCTCTCAAAACATTATTGGCTTCTCTTTTACCATGAAGAACACAACACCAGCAGATTCTCCCTGTGCCTGAAGAAGGGTGTTTGTCCCTGAAAGCTTGCAAAGAAAAATTTTCCCAACTATTTAGTTGGTTTAATACAAGATATGACCTTTGCCCCCAAAACCTCATCTGCCTATGGCTTTAGACCAACATGGCTACAACTGACAAGTTCTCAGAACTTTTGCATTTATAGTCAGTGCTTTCTGCTTACAGGTGCTAAAAGTGGATGGTGCATATGTTGCTGTGAAATTCCCAGGCACATCCAGCAGTGCAAACTGTCAGAGCACTTCGGGTTCAGATCCCGATCCTTCTTCTCTTCTCCAGGATTGTAGACTGCTCCGAATAGATGAGCTCCAGGTATGTTGTGTGGAGCAGAAGGGGAGGGAAACCCAGGCTCAAATGTTAGTATGTTTTCTTTGCACTATGTATTTATTGACGTTTAACCTATGTTTTTAGGTAGTAAAGACTGGTGGAACTCCAAAAGTTCCTGATTGTTTCCAAAGGACTCCTAAAAAGCTGTGTATTCCTGAAAAAACAGAAATCCTAGCAGTGAATGTAGATTCAAAAGGTAAGTCGCTTTCAAAATATCCCTCATTTTCTCTTTAAAAGCATTTTTCTGTCTTCGCAGAATGCATTAAAAAAAGTGTAATTGTCCACGCTAACTGCATTAGAGGTGCAGTAGTTTGGACTTGTTTAAAGTATGCTTGTACCACAAGTTTTAATATTTTCTTTATTTGCCGCTGAAGGAGTTCATGCTGTCCTCAAGACTGGGAACTGGGTCCGCTATTGCATATTTGACCTCGCTACAGGAAAAGCTGAGCAGGAAAATAATTTCCCCACCAGCAGCATTGCTTTCCTGGGTCAGAATGAGAGAAGTGTTGCCATTTTTACTGCTGGACAGGTTTGTATGTATGTTTGTATGTTTTCAGTAATTTAACTTTGCATTGTTGTCCTTTCAGGGCTAATACTGCATATCTCTTTAAGGTTTGCTAGAGGTGGATTTTTAAATGGGAGACTAGGGAATTTCTGAAGATTGCATCACTAGTTTCACCCTGGACTACTTTGAGTTTAGGGTAGAACTTGCAAAGTTTTCATTTTAGAGGAAACAGTAACTGTTTCAGTGAAAGCTTCGGTGTTCAGTTTTATTTTGGAGGAAAATAAATTTTTATCTAACCTCATCAGCCTATTGGGGATCCCAACTTGTGGAGCACATGGGAGCCTTGAAGGGCTCTGGAGGCTGAGAACACATTTTGTGTAATAACTTTCTGATGTATACCTTATTTTATCACTCCATTAATTGGATTGAACATGTAACCAGGTCACTACTTAAAGCATGATTAACCAGTTAATCGCATCGGAAGTGTAACATCTGTCAGGGCCCTTAGTGTTAAAAGACAGTCTATTCATTCTTTCTCAATGCAGTTTATTATTTAAAGCTAATGAATATAGTAATTTCACATTTTTTCTGTGGATTTTGCACTGTTTATGATTTGGTGACACCTAGAGGTGCACTGATACATCGGTCCATATTGTATCAGCACAGATAAAAGGAAAGTTGACATTATTGGCAATCAGCTTTTTCTGGCTGATGTAGCCTATAATATCACCAATAAATGTTGTGAGCATGCATGCGTGCAGCCAGCCTGGCAGCTTAGAGAGCATAGTCTGTCTGGGGAGGAGGAAAGGGGCAGACTGAGACCCCCCACAGTGAGGGAGGGAGTGGGGCAGGCAGGCATTGCCCAGCTGGGCTGGGGTGGAGCAGAGAACAGAGCTGCAAGCAGCTCATGCAGGGGTGTTTGTGGGGGTGGCGCCCACCACTGCGTGCACTTCTGGGGGAGGCATAGAGGGCATGTGCCCCTGGATCTGTGTGCACAGCAAGGGTAGGATGCTTCTGCAGGGTGGGGCAGAGCCAGAGTCTTCTGGGTGGAGGGGTGGGCCTGGGCTCTGCTTGGGGTGTGCGGCAGTGGCAGTGCTGGGGGAGCTATGGGGAATTTTGGGGTGGCTTTAGCCTACCCTGCAGCCCCTCCTCCCAGCACTGCTGCCTGCCCTAGCGCAGCCCCAACTCAGCCTCCCCACTGGGAAGAGCCCAGTGCTGTTCTAGGTTGCAGTGGCAGCCTGCTCTTGCCCTGCATGTAGATCTGGGAGGTACGTGCTCCCTATGTGTGCAGCAGAAGGAGCCGCTACCTCCCTGGACGAGCTGCTCGCGGCTCTGTCCCCTGCCCTGCGGCCCCCCCCCCCGGGCAGCACTTGCTGGTGATCCAGCCTCGCTCCCTCCCTCACCATGGGGGCCTCCGCTTGCCCCCCCTGTGCAGACTTACTAGCTGGATGCAGCTCTCCACGATGCAGGGCTGCATATTGGCAGTTGAATTGGTATCAGCTGATATGACTTGTTAATAATTGGCCATCGGTATTGGCCCAAAATTTTTTTCATCAGTGCACCCCTGGTGATGTCTTGTCTGTAGTATAAGGATAAATTTAATATTGAGTCTTGCAGCACATTGGAGTTTAGAATAAGATAGCAGAAATATAATTTTCAGTTATCTCTTTTAGACTCACTGTCTGCTTTACTAAAGATACACAATGGGACCTAAAGATGCATGCATTGGCAGAAGCTCTGAAAATGTGGAGATTTGACATTTATGTCAATTCAAGTTTGTTTTATGTGGTTTTTTTTGTTAGGGTTTCTCACAAAGGTGTAGTGGTATCAGGTCCAGATGTCCTATTAAGATCTAGGTAGACAAGGTTCTTTGGGTAAAACTTTCCTATCCAGGAAAAGCACGCACCAACTGCAGATGTTTCCTCAGCCTGATGAAGGGTATTTATACCGGAAAGCTTGGAAAGATTCTTTCCAGCTATTTGAGTTGGTCTAATAAAAGATACTAGTTTTACCTGAAGAAACTTGTCTGCCTATGTCCTTAAACCAACACGGATACAGCCTATACCCCTGCTAAGATCTATGCATGTTTTATTTTAACAAGGAATTTTACTATATCTATATCAATATCGATATAGATGCTTGGCATGTTCCAGGCATTCAAGAAGAGGGGATGGGGGGAGATGTCCTCTAGAAAATCTGTGGTTATAAAGCTAAAAGATAGGGGTGAGGAATAACAAATGGTTTCAGATTTTGAGGTTTCGTCTTGGCAGCTTGGTAGAAAATAGGTATTTAGGAGGGAAAGCATATTACATGATGACTGAAAATACATACTTTACAAAACTTGTTTTTAAAATTGAAGTGGGGGGTTTTCATTTTTTTTTTGTAGGAGTCTCCTATTATTCTTCGAGATGGAAATGGTACCATCTATCCAATGGCAAAAGATTGCATGGGTGGAATAAGAGATCCTGATTGGCTGGACCTTCCACCTATCAGTAGTCTTGGAATGGGTGTTCATTCTTTAACAAATCTTCCTGCTAACTCTACCATCAAAAAGAAAGCTGCTATTATAATTATGGCTGTTGAGGTAATATACTGTTTTGTATTTGCTTCATTACTAAGTGGCATTCTTGGGACCTTTTTAAAATGCTTAAAGTTTAAAGTAGTTCGGATTTAGCTCTTAAACTCTGGCTATTTTAAAGAAATACATAAACTGCCTGCATTTCTACAAATGTGAAAAGCGTAAACAAATATATTTGGTAAATCAGAAGACTGTTTGCCTTTGAAAATGCCTCTAGCCTATGCTTTTTTAATTTAAGTTGCTCACAATTCAAGATGATTAGGGATTAGTACCAAAGTCAAAATAGTGTTTGTATGTTGTATGATGCTAAGGGAATGATGCATACTAGTAGCCTTTTACTACCTGAAGGGTGGTTGCAAATAGGATGGAGCTAGAATGTTCTCGGTGGTGGCGGATGACAGAACAAAGAGAAATGGACTCAAGTTGCAGCAATGGAGCTTTAGGTTGGATATTAGGAAAAAAAACTTTCTCACAAGGAGAGTGGTGAAGCACTGGAACAGGTTACCTAGAATGGTGGGATTTCTATTTGTGGAGGTTTTTAAGGCCTGGTTCGACAAGTGCTGGCCAGAATGATCTAGTTGGGGATGTTTCTGCTTTGAGCAGGGGGTTGAACTAGATGAGGTCCCTTCCATTCTGAATTTTCTGGATGGGTGGGTGGGTGTGGCAAATGTAAATATTGTATTCATTCATGCATTCAATGTATATGCTTCCCTTTTCTTTTGTATTGGGAATGTATTTACTTTCTTAAGACAGCATAGCTCTAACGCTTACTGTAAATGCACTACAGTTTGCCTATAATTTAGAGTAGGACAGGAACTGATAAGGGAGAAATTGTAAAAATAATTTCTTATAAATCTCTAACTTTTAAAATCCTTGAAGCAGGGACTTGTACCTGTGTCACTCTAAATAATATTTTATACGTTGGCAATGTGCAGTGCTTGCAATGCCAGATAGCTCGTTACATCTTCTTAAATTGTTAGCTTCATACAGTTAATGTAGAACCTAAATTTGCATGTATTTGCTGTATTTTTCATGCTGTCACCAGGAGGTTTTACTAGCCTGGGATTGGATCTCAATTGGAAATTGTAGAGGAGCCAAAGGTCTTTTAGATATAGGGTGAGACTTACAGGAAGCTTCAACCTCCCCTGTCCCCTAGCTGTTGAGAGAGCTCTGTAAAAGCCAATAAATATCTTGCTCTGTCCTTGAATCCTCCTTTTTTGCTGTTATGTAAAATCATGAGATAAAGATGATATCTCTTGGCCATTGCAGTAGTTAACTATGATGCAAAGTATCAAACTCTTGTGGGTTTGATAGATGTGTGATTTTTATTTCAGCATGTCCTTCTTGAATTTTCTTTTATTATTTAGTTAAAATAGATAAATGAGCTCATAACATAAGGCAGTTCTGGTATGTTTGCCCTTGGCATTTCCTGTGTTAGTTATTAATGAACTATTTAGAGTTTTTAACTGCAGTTTTATTTCTGCAATTGCTTGTGTCTGATATTTTTGTGTCATTTTATTAACACCTGTCTGTATTTTCCTGAGCACAGAAACAAACCCTAATGCAGCATATTCTCCGATGTGACTATGAGGCCTGCAGGCAATACCTGATGAATCTTGAGCAAGCAGTTGTCTTGGATCAGAATCCGCAAATGCTGCAGACATTCCTCAGCCACAGATGTGATGGAAATCGTAACATTCTGCATGCCTGTGTATCTGTGTGCTTCCCAACAAGTAACAAAGAGACTAAAGAGGAAGAGGGTGAGCTCAAAAAACAGTATCATGAGAATCATTTTGAGAAATCCTTTTCATGGAGTGTCAAAAGTACTGAGAATACAGATCAAATTCTTGGAACATAGGTGCCTAAACTGCGCCTAAAATTAAGTGGCCTTTACTTATCAGTGGGGCTGAGTAGATGCATTTTCCTTTAGTATCATATAGAAGTTTGTGGGAGCTTAGGTTTCATTAATTGTCCAAATACTGTTTTTAGATGCCAAACTTCAGTTACATAACTAAATTTTTTTTACAAAGGAAAGGAAGTGCATTGGCTCTTACATCACTTCTTTCTTGGTCTTTTTATGCAAACAGCATAATTTAAATTTTCTTTTTCAAGGTTATCAAATACCACTGAACATTAGCAAAGTTGCATTTGGTGTCTTTTTTCCATTGAAAAATGTGTTATGTGACTTACTAAAAAATATGAACACAGGGCTTTCTGTTGAGTCAAGACATTAACACACTTTATAGCTGCTTAAATATTACTACATCAAAAATCTGTTAAAAGAATGTAAATCTGTAAAGTCAAGCACTCAAAAGTTAGGAAATGCCAGAATTAAGATAATCTATGCATTATGCATATGTATTCATTATAAAACAGACTGTAATTACACAATCATACTATTTTTTCCACAGGACTACCTCATTCAGTGCACAAGATGGACGGTGCTCACCGAATGGGTAGCTATTCAATATTTCTTTTTCTCCTCCTCATTCAGTGTGTGGCCCCATTCCTTATTTACTGCACACCATCCAAACCCTGCACTGAATAAAAGAATTATTAATCCCCTGGAGGGCTTCTCTGTGGTGCTGTCATTATAATCTTTTGATTCTTTAAAACATTAAAAAAAATTCATCTCCACAATAACCTTGTGGTGTGAGGGAGCAATATTTATTCCCATTTACACATGGAGATCAGAGAAACAGATTAAATCTTAAAGTGTTGGCTAATTTTAGGTGTTCAAAATGGGAAGCATGGGGCCTGACTTATTTTTTTGGAGTACTTGACAGTTTATCAGACTTTTATGTACAAAACTCAGTTCTCATTAACATTGGTGGTAGCTCTGAGCACTTAGCACATCTACAAATCACCCCTGATGTCTCTAATCAGGGTCTCAGAGAATAACTAATACAGTTGCCACTTATGAAAAATGTGGTGTTCAGCTGAACTCTGTTTGCTTCACGTGTGGCAGAAATAGAATCCAGTTTTGGAGCAGCATTCGGTTGTGCTAACTAGAA
>NW_017728992.1:163388397-163398789 GCF_001723915.1 Gavialis gangeticus | reverse complement strand
CCCCCCCGAGGCTCCTGTCTCAGTATACACTTTCCAACTTCTGCAACAACTGAGGATGTCCTACAAGCAACCCCTTGTTTATCATGCTTTAGGAATGAATAAGGATTGTATCGTGTGTCCTGTGCACTGTTTGGGAAACAAGGGTCTTGCTGAAATGCTGTGTTTAAAGATGGCATCCTAATACATACACACAGGGCAGATGAAATAAGGGTGCACAGGCACTCTTAACCTGGCTTTTCCTAATTTGAGTGCTTGTCTTTGCAACCTTGAGGTTCTTTTAATGTAGTTTGTTTGATTAGATGTCATTTTCCAAGGATTTAAAAAATATTTTAAATTGAAAAAACGTCCATCGTATGAAATCTTACTGAAACCCACTTGCTTCCTACCGTATAGGTCATAAGTAGGGATTTTTTGAGGTCTTTAGATTTATTGAATAGTCTTCCATCCCCGAAGCAGCGAGTTGTTGGTAACAGCAAAAGGCTATTACCTTATGTGGACCTGCCTCTAGAAGGTGGTGGTGATATTTACTAGACAGTGAAAGAATGACTCCAGAATAATGGGTTCATTTTAGGTATTGGTAGGGGTGTATTGAAACAGTTACTCCCATCCATTGGCTTCTCTCTGAGTCTTTTTGCTAATCTCCTTTTAGTCTTAATGATTTTAATTTTGAAAAGTTTTTTTAATAGCCTATTGAAAATGAGTTCTGATAATGACAAATCAGACATTCTTACATACAAGTCTTCCTACCTGCATAACCTATAATAAAAGGATAAATAGCACTATATATAGGTGGCATCAATACTTGAATTTCCTCAGCCTGAAAACTGAACCAGTATTGGTTAAATGCTGTACAGAAATGCTTCTGAAATGCGTTTAACTTGGAAAATATAAAGCCTGTGTCATGGTATTCTATGCTTTGAATCAAATCTGCTTTAATAATAAACTCATAAATGACTCAACCTTGAATATTTTAGCCTGTATATTAATGTACTTTTACTGAATCATTCTGATTCATCAAAAAAAATTCAGTGAGAACTGAACTGAAGCAGTTTCTCCTAATGCCTGTTTTCTGAGCCTTCTAACGTAGATTTATTTTATAGGAAAGTAGGATTGTTTTAAAAAGCAGTTGAGGAAATATTGTTCCCCATGTCTGGATGGAAACGCCAGAAGTTAACAGGCTCATTTTCTGGGTGTTTAGTTATCTTAATGCTATTGTTTTTAAAATGCAAACCCTTTCTTGGAAATGTTGAAATGCAAACAAAGGTTGCATTGAAAGGATCGTTTTTGATAGGAAACGATAAATTGTTAAGTCTTGTTCAAACTTTCCCTAATGCATGAAGAATTTTCTAATGCAGTATGAAAATAGGTCTGCTGAAACTGGTGCACACACGATACTGATGGTAAGCCATCTGTATCATAATCAAGCAATTTGTCATAGAGTTTGGACCTCAAAAGTTTGAGGGGCCACTGTCCAGCTGTTTCTCTTTAGTAAGCTGCTTCCTCTTTAGCAGTCTTCCTGACTTTTATATCTGTATGGCCAGTAGAGAACCACCTTTTGCGGAGTTCAGACTATCAATAATATTCATTTCAGATTGATATAATTAGTACACGCATGTAAGGCAAAATAACAGTAATAATCTGAAACTATTTAAAAATGTAAACTTCCATTTTTTTCTAGTATGTGGAGAATATACTCTGCAACCATTTGCTATCAAGAGTTGTTTATCTGGTATTGAGACCTGCCATATTTATTCAAATATAAAATGACCCTGAATATAAGACAACCTCCCAATATGGAGTCCAATATTCATAAGACTCTCTATATGGAAAAAATTATAATTTATTATAATTTTCCAGGTATAGAATCTAATTATTGGAAGCGTGCCTTGAATTTGCTCCCTTCCCACTGCTACAGCACGGAAAATTTAATCTGGGGGGTAAGAGAGCCTCTGGGCCCCCTTGCCCCCCCCCCCAACTTCACCTGCAGTCCCTTCCCTGCCTCCGTCCTTACTATCAGACCCTGCTCTCCCTAAACACAAGGAGCAAATTTGAAAACAATGACTTTGGAATAAATGTATCTAGTAATTTGCATATAGGCAAATTGTTACAGGTACCCATAGACTTAGATAAACTGCATCAATTCTGGATGAACTATTTTGAAATTTCTGCAAGTTGTAGCACAGGTATTGCATAAACACACCTTTAAACAGCACTTTTGTACCTAGTGATCTATAGTACAAACTGTAATATTAGTCCAAAGGCAAAAGGCTCATGATTTAGCATATTGTTCATTGGGCTGTGCCCCAGCAAAGTCAACGGTGTTTTCAAGCCATGATAACCCAACAGCTCCATATGTACATGTATTCCAGATACCTGCCCCCCCACTAAAGAGCCGTGTGCTAATTAGCCTCTCCCACTCATGACAGGAACTAGGTGTTCTTGTCATGAGTCCTGGGATGCTTTAAAAGTGTATATGCAGATGAGACATAGGGCAGACCTGGTCAGGTTCCACCTCATGGACAGCTGGGCCACACTAATCTGAGCCACACAGGTTGAGAGAAGGGGAGATGGAGGGATTCTGGGTAAACTGTTTGGGGCCCAGTTTGGTGATGTTTGCCATATATTTAAGGCTGGTGAAGAAACAGGAATCATTGGAAATAGAAGAGGTGCAGCTCAGCTGTGCATGTGAAGAGGAGGTTGAACTGTATTCAGTGTTGTAGTTCACCATGACTTGAAAAAGTGTCAACACTAAGGGGATTGTGCGCAGTGGGCATTGCCATATTTGTCATACAGATGGGCTACACTAACCTATCCTTGTGGTAGGTTGCCATAAGTATGTTTTTTCCAGTCTGGATCATGTGTTTTTAGCCATTCTCAGTGTTGGCTGCATTTAATCAATTTTGGGTGCATTAATGCTGTAAGTGCATTCAAAGAAACAGGGGCATCTCTGCCTATTACAACTACTGTGATTTCAGCATGAATTGATAAATGGTTCTTTGGATAACTGAGTCTTAAAAATGTGTAGCGTGATAGCTTGAAATGCACTTGAAAGAGAGGGTACAGGTGTAATGTGCTGCTGCTGATCTACAGTTCTGACAGCACTGAAGCTTCAGGGTGACTGTTAAGGCTTGTTGCACTGGTCCATTATAGAAGTGATTGTGGGAAAAGTCTGTGTCTGAGGTACTAATAGAACCTCAAGGTTAAGCAAAGATGAAAGACGTATTACTTCTGCTAGTGATGTCCACTAAGATCCCAAGGATTCGAGCCACTAACTGTTGACCAGCACCCTCAAATTGTAGCTGAAGCCAGTTGTGTCAGTTCTCAGCACTAAAACTCTGCTAGTAAATAATTTTGTCCAAATTGGGCTTCAGCCAATCACCCCACATCTGGGTATTGCTCTTGTCATCACACGCTGGCAAGACACAAGTGGCAAATGCCATGTTGAAAGAAGAAAGTGGGATGAGTGCTATACATAGCACATTGTGAAATCTGCCCCCCCCAAAAAACAAACAAAAAACCTTAAGGCATTTTCAGCTAACTCTTTCAGAGTAGGTGAAGAAGCCTGCACTTTGTGATGCCAAGACACTGAATGCTGATTGTTTTGTTCTAATATCATATTAGAACAAAATATTATATCTAATATAATATTGTTTTGTTCTAATATCATCCTCAGTCTCAAAAATTGGAATTCCCCCCCAACTACTTAATAAAAGATATCAGATTCACCCAAAGAACCATGTCTGCCTATGTCCTTAGACCAACAAGGCTACAAACCTACATCCTCAGTCCCTAGTTTTGTATCATTGGCATACCTTGTTGATCTAAAATCCTGTTTCAGTAATGCTGTTTAGAAATGAATTTCACAGAAAAATGAGCAGATGTATATGCCAAATCACTTAAAATTACTGCCCTACTTTTCACCAAGGCCCTTGTTGCTACAGGTCCTACTGTGAAGGTTAAGGTCTGCTAGATACTTTTATGATTGTCCTGGAATTGAAGTTTCTTTCTTGAATTCCTTCTCCAAATTTGGGTTTTGGTTGGGTCATGGGAGAATTACAGTTCAAACTTAAAAAAAAAAAAAAAAGAGAAAATTTGCATCTAATCTTCCTGGTAGTATCCCTTCAAATGTAGTGAAAAAGAAAATTGTAGTAATCTTTTTGTCTTAGTGAAATTCCCTATTTGTATTCCTTTCTTATAACTCAGATGAAATTTTGGCACCAAATATTTTCTTAATGTTTTCAGAAGCAGAACGCTCTGAAAGGAACACATTTGCTGAAAGGCTCTCTGCTGTTGAGGCTATTGCAAATGCAATTTCAGTAGTATCAAGTAATGGTCCAGGAAATCGGGCAGGATCATCAAGCAGCAGAAGGTAAACTGGTTTAAAGATGCATTACTCTACTTTTTATATGCTTCACTCACTTAGCATTGTGTATTAATGTAACTCAAGTCTTTGCCATTTACCCAAGATCAAGCCTAAGCTCTGTCGTTAGTTTCAGAAGTGATGTCTAGCTGTTAAAGCACAGGCCTGGCAGTCAGGGAGGCTGCTAGTCTTGGAATTCTGGTTGTAGTACGGACTTCTGAGTAAGGGCACATCTTCTATCTGTTTGTCCCTCAGCTTCCTCAGTTGCAAACTGGGACTACCTTGTGAGAAGGTTCAAAGCCATTAGTTGATTTATGTTTGTAAAGTTTTATAAGAGTCCAGGCATAAAGTGTTACAGAACTATAGAAGATTTTGTTTTGATTTATGGTTTGGACAACTTTCCAGGATAGACAGTGGGCATGTTTTTATTTGTGTGTCTTAAATTGCCTAATACTGAGACTACTGTTGCTAATAAATTTGTTATAGTGATGCATTCTGAAAGAACTTGGAGTTTTCTTTATCCAAAGCTTATCACTGCTCTTATGGACTGGAAATAAATGGTGTCAAGATAGTATTCCTGTGATCTAGCACTTTAGAGGATGGTAAAGAAATTGATAAACTTCCAAGATATCTGATGGCATCAAAATAAGTGCCTCTTCGCCCTTGTATCTGAATTAGTATTGATTTTGATAGATGTCTAGAACAGAACAAGTTTCTACCTTTACAATATTGGGTTGTCCTGTGTTTACTGGAGAGTTTATACTATTTTAGTATTCTAGCTTGTTGGCCAAAGCAGAAATGAACTTGAAGCTGTTCTTTGTCATCCATGAGCTGCACTTCTCAGTCCAGTCAACTGTTTTGATTTAGGAGAAGTAAGGGTTAAGCCCTCCTCCTACCTCCTCTGGAAAATTCAACTGGGACTCCTAACAGGAGTTGGGTTCATACCACTTCCCTTAGGCATGCACCACACCCTTGTATTATGTTCTTCTGTCCCCATAGCCTCCTGAGCATCCAGATTCGGCTGTGTTGATGCAGGTTTTAATAATAACTACTTGAATTCTATTGTCCCATTGTTCAAAAATATCCTGTGGGTTCATGCTTCCTCATACCTTTCTCCCTAATCTTTCATTAGACTCTCCTCATGTCTTTCTAGTGAGGTAAAAGGCCTGAGTGTTTAGCCTACTTCTCTGCCTCTCCTCCCAGCAAGCCTTATTTTATAAGCTGCTCCACTTGCAGGATCAAGACTTCATAAGAAGAGTGCTATACCAAAATATGAAAAGCTAAAATATGTTCTATTACAATAAAATGGTAGGAAGGAATTAAAAATTACTGTTTGACTTCATTCTTTGTGCCAAAGAAAATCATAGGAATAAAAAAAATTAGGTTGCCTTTAACTCTAAATGTTTGCATAAGTGTATTTTTTTTTAAATGAGCATGGGATGGAATTTGTTTAATGTTTGTCTAGTTTGAGACTGAGAGAGATGATGAGAAGATCCTTGCGAGCAGCTGGATTGGGTAGACATGAAGCCGGTGCTTCATCCAGTGATCACCAAGACCCAGTTTCTCCACCCATAGCTCCACCCAGCTGGGTTCCTGATCCTCCTGCAATGGATCCTGGTAAGATTACTAATGCGTTAGTTGATGCCAGTGTAAAACTTAATAGAAAAAAATGAGGGAGAGAAATCAGTGACTTTTATGGCTCAATTTAAATATGTGCATAATGCATGTATAGTTGGTAAATGCTATTGAAGTGTAGCATTAGTAGTCAGAAGTGTTTTTTAATGAGAGCAGAGATTTAGGATTTAAACCCACTTTTATTAATTAAAGTAAACAAACATTTTCCTTTCAAAATGCTGTTGCCAAACTTCCTATAAGTATTTGCTGTAATGTTGGCTAAATTGATGGCTGTCTAGTGACATTACCTTTTGCTAGAAGCAAAATGTGTATAATGTAGCTAAGTACTACAAAAAGAACATGTTGTTAGGGATGTTTTTATATATTGATGTACATCCTGCTGTTCTGTTTACTGAAAGATGGTGACATTGATTTTATCCTGGCCCCCGCTGTGGGATCTCTTACCACAGCAGCGACTGGCACTGGCCAAGGACCTAGCACCTCTACCATACCAGGTGAGAGCATGCTATTTCTCTGTATATACTTTAGAAGGAAAACAGTCAACACAAACAAAAGCTGGTAGGTCTTTTGTATACAAAGATTCCTTTAAATGAAGAGGGGCTTGAAGCTGCATTTTACCAGTTCATTTGAACTATATTTGTGACTTTACATAAAGCAGAGTTGAAGGAAGACTTCATGTAAAATCTTCTGCTTACCTGTACATGATGTACAGGTGGATATGTACTCTAACAGGATAATAAGAAATTACTGTCTCTAATTTAGGTGACAGTTTCACATTCTGAAATTCAGTGACATACATAATATATTATTGAAATCTGGTGTATGCATCTTAGTAAAGTTGCTGTTTAATCATACCAGTGCTCTTTTTGATGAAAGTGCTTGCAGTAAATGACCCACTTAGGGGATTCTGTTACTAGTGCTCTGTTTTTTCTAATCACAGGTCCTTCTACTGAGCCATCTGTGGTGGAATCTAAGGATCGGAAAGCAAATGCTCATTTTATACTGAAATTGTTGTGTGATAGTGTTGTACTACAACCATATCTTCGAGAACTACTGTCAGCCAAGTAAGAATTTTAAAATTAATTGCCATATTTCTTACCTGAAGATGATACATCAGCTGAAACTTATTCAAAACAGTCCTTATTAAACTGTTTTCAGTGTGTAGGCAAATATTTTCATGTACAAATATGAATATATATTTAGTAGATTTCATAGTGGAAATAGACTTACTGAAAAGAACTTATTAGAGCATAACTTGTGTCCCTCCGTGTGTAAGGTAGCAGAACTAGGATAGTAATTACTCAGATAGATATATAATTATGACCAGAGTGTAGTTGGAAGGCAGTCTGTTTCTTGAGTATTCATAATATATCAATGCAGCAGTATGCTCAATTCTTTGTTTAGGCCATGGTTGTCAAGTAATGGATGCAACCATGGAAATCTGGTCTTTTAACCTCAAAATATTCCTGATCACCAGTGTTCTATGAGAACTTAATCTAGTATTGGCACGTATGTTGTGATAATACTGTATTGGAGAGGGTGCAGTAGGACAAAGATGCAAGTCCCAGAGACTCATTCTAGAGAAAAGATTAAATGGACATGAATTTATCTTTGCAGAAGACTCTGAAATTAATTACATTCTCCCAGGTAACAGGATTGGTAAATTACACTATGCTCCTATTGATAAACAGCTTTAAAAAAAAAAAAAAAAAAGCAAGCAGGTGTTTTTGTAAACATGAAATTGGGAATGTATTATAGGTACATTACCCTTTGACCAACAGATGTGTGCATTAATATGCTACACAGCATTTTGAATGGATCAGGTATTTAAATTCTTGCCTGAAAAAAAGAAATAATGAAATCCTAGGATAGAAAAGCCCCACCCTCCAGCTGAGGTAACTATTCTGACAAAGGTGTGAATATGGTAAATTAGAAAATTATCAGCAGGTACCCAGTCTTAGTTTCTTTGCTATCTTAACGTTATCTACAATTCTTCTAGTGTTGTCTTGTTATTCAAGAACACATTTTTGCTAATAAGTCCACACCAGTGTTCAGCAGCTGTTTTTATCCCGATTAATTGCTGTATGTGCAGATTCAAGGCTGGCATATCTTGTAGCTGTCTTTTACTTGTAATGGGGATAAAAAGAGTTCAGCCTTTTAGACGTGCTTGTTAATTTGTTTCCTAGGGATGCAAGAGGCATGACACCATTTATGTCTGCAGTTAGTGGCAGAGCATACCCTGCTGCAATTACCATTCTGGAAACTGCACAGAAAATTGCTAAAGGTAAATTAGCTTACTGTGCTTGCCATAGTAGATTGTCTTTTTAATTTTGGTTTGGCATGTGTGCATATATAGTAATTGAATTCATAACTAATACATGTTATTTTGTATGAAATTGCATATGTTTGAGTGAATGATAATTTTGAACTCATACTCCCAAAATGCAGCGCATATTACTGTAGGCTGTGGAAAGTGTTACTACTTGAGAAGCCATGCCAGTTTGTGGTATGTTATGACAGTGTTACTGTTACACGTTTGGATTACAGTAGTTTTGACTTCCTTTACAGTCCTTCATGTGAGAATCCTATTATTTTACAGACAGAAATACATTAATATTAAAAATGCTGTCAAAGTGCTAAATCATTAACGTTCACAGTTCTTCTGTACTTTAAAGTTGACCTATCCAACTTCTAAGCCCCTGGGGGTGCTACACATCCCACGTGCCCTTATTAGTGTGCTTCCCCTCTTGCCGATGCAATGTGCTGGCAGGGGAAATTTAAGCAGGCACATCATAACTATGTGAAATGACAGGTTACATGGAGTTAATTTTAGAATGTTTTCCTTGAAAGATTATTTTGTACATAGTGGTTGTTTTTTAATCCTTCAAAATAAATTGGCTAGGATGGCATTTTGAAGCTAGAGCCAACTTCTCGTCTTTGCTACAGAAAGACCTCTAGTAAGACTGGGGAGGGGGAAGCCTTCTAAAAGCATTTATGATTCATATTATCTCCATATGGGTTTTACTGTGGCAGAATTTTTAATTAATATTTTTTTTAAACACTTAATTTTTAGCTGAGGTAACTTCAAATGAGAAAGAGGATGATGTGTTTATGGGAATGGTTTGCCCATCTGGCACAAATCCAGATGATTCCCCATTGTATGTTCTGTGCTGTAATGATACCTGCAGCTTTACATGGACTGGTGCAGAGCACATTAATCAAGTAAGTTATGTATTCAGAAAGCTGAAACATTCCCATTAACTATCTACCATCTAGCTATACTTCGTATGTAGTGACATAGAGCACTGCTAACCTTATCTGTGTGCTGATGGGCTCAGTCAGTTGATTCATTTTAACCATTTGAGTTATGCTATTGTCTATCTTATCCATTTCTTCTCAACAAGTAAAATATAAAGAATAGCTATTCTGATCAAACCTTTTTTGTGAATACAGTTCTGTCATCTTGACCAGTTTGGACAAGGATTTTGTTTGTGCGTAGTATTCTTTATTTTTTTGAGAAGTAGTGACTAGTGACAATTTCACATTCTTAAACTGGCATCTTTTTAGGTGGAATGAATAGATCTGACCTGCTAAAACTGATTCAAGGTGTTGCAATTTTTTTTAATGAATAGGCCCACTTGAATCAGCATGGGAAATCTGCTTTTATTATGTTGACCTCACTGACTGTCTTGATGAAGCTTAACTAGTAGCTTTCTTTTCTTATCTTACATATTTTTGAGAATTGTCCCATTCTGTCCTCATTTAGTTTGGCATGTTAGTTTAATAATTTACTTATTATATGGAAAAAATATAAGGAACTATGATATACTTATTATATTAAAGTGTATACTAAATCATCATTGATAATAAATCTTCACTTGTATCATGCATAATTTTCCTCTAACTCTTCTATAAACTGTATTTTTCATTCTAGGATATTTTTGAATGCCGAACATGTGGTTTACTGGAATCACTTTGCTGTTGCACGGAGTGTGCAAGGGTTTGTCACAAGGGTCATGACTGCAAGTAGGTGCTTGCTTGTAATCAGTTTCTTGAAGTAAAACAGGCCTTAATTGGTTCCTCTTTCTGCTTAGTAGTTGTATCTTATAGATTTGTTTATTGCCTTGCAAAATACCCAAATGTTAAAATTTTTCACTAATTTTCAAATACTTAAACTTCCTCTTCCAGCGTTTCTAAAACTTTAAATAGTCTTTCACTATATAAGTAGTCTTGTTTTTGTCTTTCCATTCTTCTGTGGAGGAGCAGTTGTACATAGGAAATAAATGGTGTATTTCATGGCTGTCTCATATGTTTGATCTTTGTGCAAATATAAACTAATACTCTTAAAATGGTATTTCTCAACAGGCAGGCTATAGAGGTGCCACAGGTGTGCTGTA
>NW_017728992.1:163378424-163383397 GCF_001723915.1 Gavialis gangeticus | reverse complement strand
AAGCGGACAAACCCCCCCCCCCCCCCCCCATCCCCAGACATTCCATGTAGTGTCATGCTGAGATGCCATGCTGATCTTTGAATGTGCTGCTTTGCCAATGGGAAACTGCCTTTGCTGAGAGGCAGCATGTGCTAACTAGTCATGGCACACCCCTGCACCCACGTGCCTCTATTGCTTCTGGTTGTGGATGTTGCACACAACTAGCTTGGATAATTTTGTATGGTGCTACCTTGCCCCGATACAGTACTACCCTAAAGGAACCATTATGCTACTTCTTGTTCTGATTGCATTGCATCCTACAGTGCATTCTTTGCTACAGTTAAAGCTTTGCTTTGCAATTTAAAGGGTAAGGAACATTGATCTCAAGGATCCAAACAGATCTAACATGCTACCTGTTTAAAATAAAAAAATCAGGCCAAAGAAACAGATAACTATTATTAAAAACCAAAGTAGAAATCCAAAAATATTTCTGCTGAAGATTGCTATTGATTAGAAATTAGAGACCAGGTATTCTGTAGCCACATTAAAGGTACATTGATATCATGTATGTATAAGGATTTTAAAAAAATCAACTTGTACCTCCAAAGATGGTCTCTCCGTTTTAAGAGTTCTTGTAATTTTATTTCAATAAGGATTTTGAGTTTAACTTTGTTTGCGTGTGTCCTGAGTCTCCTTTGCTCTGTTTTTTTAATGTTAAACGTTATATAGTGAAAGTATTTTTCTAAATTAGTAGTAGATAAGGAAAGCACTAAAATGAAGTTTAGGTATTGTAGAAATGCTATTTTTTAATTTTGAAATTAGGGTTTTGCTTATCTACTGTCATTAATAAGCCTGTTCAGAAACTTGTTTTTAAAATTTTACTGAGCAGAAGAAGTGTAACACTTTCATTTGCTTCAGGCTCAAGCGAACATCCCCAACAGCCTACTGTGATTGCTGGGAAAAATGCAAGTGTAAAACATTAATTGCAGGGCAGAAGTCTGCTCGTCTGGATCTGCTCTACCGACTGCTTACCACCACAAACCTTGTCACCATGCCCAATAGCAGGCAAGTTGGTATTTGGAGTGAAGGTGGTGGAGGTCAGTGGAATTTAAAAACCAGCCTGCAACATAGTTTTCCTCACTAATCTATTTTTTATTATAGGGGAGAGCACCTTCTGTTATTTTTAGTACAAACAGTTGCCAGGCAAACTGTAGAACACTGCCAGTACCGACCACCTAGAATCAGGGAAGATCGTAATCGTAAAACTGCAAATCCTGAAGGTGAGAGCCTTTTTGGCGAAAAGAATGCAAACGTTTCTGGATTTCACTACTTCTTGCACCCATCACTTCTGTCTGCCTCTTTCCTTAGATTCCGATATGCCTGATCATGATTTAGAGCCTCCGCGATTTGCCCAGCTTGCATTGGAACGTGTTTTACAAGACTGGAATGCACTGAAATCTATGATCATGTTTGGCTCGCAGGAGAATAAAGACCCGTGTGTATTTGCAAATATTGTTTCAGTTACATTTTTTTAAGTGATGATTTTTGAGTTATGTGAACTAATATAAAATGTGTTTCCTTCTCTTGTTTTTTCCAAGTCTTAGTGCAAGCAGTAGGATAGGTCATCTTTTGCCTGAAGAACAAGTGTACCTTAATCAGCAAAGTGGTACGATTCGGCTGGATTGTTTTACGCATTGCCTTATTGTTAAATGTACAGCAGACATTTTGGTAAGCACTGTTTCCCTTTTTATTACCAATGATAAATCTTCTCAATATAAACAGGCTAAAACTCTCTTTTTGATTCAGCTTGAAATAAATGTGTTGGACTTTCCCCTGTTTTACTTCAGTGTGCTTTTATTCTTTTCTTGAATCTTTAATGTAGCCATTGAAAACAAAGTTGTTAAGAAGTTCCAGAATTTAGTATAACATAAATATTATGCATTATAGTATGTTACTGTTTCCATAGCTTTTAGATACTTTGCTGGGTACTCTGGTAAAGGAACTACAAAATAAATACACTCCAGGACGCAGAGAAGAAGCTATTGCTGTTACAATGAGATTTCTTCGCTCTGTGGCAAGAGTGTTTGTCATTCTAAGTGTGGAAATGGCTTCATCCAAAAAGAAAAAGTAAGAATTGTTTTTATTCACTACATGAATGAATGTTTGAGAGTGTGTGTCGGTCATTAATTGGGAGGAGGGAGAGGGACACTAACATTTTTTTTTTTTTGCAGGAGTTGATTCAGAGTTGCTGTAAATAGCCTTTCATCTCTAGACCCAGTTTTAAATTATAGTTCAACTTTACATGATAAATAGCTGATATTCATCTGTTTGCTTAGAAGATAATTGTGTAATTCAGCACAATTGGCAGTTTCTTTCAGTTTTTCAGATTAAAGTGTTAAGTGGTAGATGCCAAGGTTGAGATGCATTCTTGTGAAAGTTTATGTTGTTGCTTAGAACATCACAAATGATTCTGCACCAGAACTTCATTAGACGTACAAATTTATAAATTGTGCATGAAATTCACTGTACCCTATAAAAAGAACCTGATATTTAATCTTGGATTTTTGTATAAAATTTACATCCTTGAAAACTTGATTATTTTTCTATTAACAATAGTGTGCTTTGCTTTATTTATAATTTTTTACTTCTGAATTTCTGTACAAGAAATAGTTAAACTCTTTTTTTGGCCAATTAAAACATTAAAGCATTTGGTTTTCCACTTACAAGCCACTCCATTTATTATATATGAAGTCTCATGAGAAAATTTATCCTTTAGTTGTACTCAATGTTCTCTAGTTTGTCAAATTAATTAGTCATTTTGGATTTTTATCTCATTTTTTTTTCTTTTTCTTTTTTAGAAATGATGTTTGACCTTTTTTTCTTTCAACCTTTTTTTTTTCCTAGCAACTTTATTCCACAGCCAATTGGCAAATGTAAACGTGTATTCCAAGCTTTGTTACCCTATGCTGTGGAGGAATTGTGTAATGTAGCGGAATCCCTAATTATCCCAGTCAGAATGGGTATTGCACGTCCTACAGCACCATTTACTCTTGCAAGCACTAGTATAGATGCCATGCAAGGCAGTGAAGAACTCTTCTCTGTGGAGCCTTTGCCACCAAGACCCTCTTCTGATCAATCTAGCAGGTAAAGTTCAGTGCTTGATCTGTTCTCTTATTGCTTGCAAAAGTAGGGTTTTGGAGCTTTCTTTATGGAACCCTTTTATAAACTCCATAATATATACACTGAGACTTAAAATTTTAAATGAGATTGTATAGAATACGATTACTTGGTTACTAAGAATACTTGGTTACCAGTTTAGAGCTGGACAAAATGTCACATCCATGCGAACAAAATCAGCCTATTATTAAAGTATAACTTGAACACCTGGTGCTATCAGTCTGTGAAGTGTAAAATATGCTATCTTTGGGATGCAAAAAATATCCAAATTGGAGATTCTGAGGGAAGTTGGGTTTCAGTTGTCTAAAAATTCCACAGATGCTGGAAATCCCAGCATGCCAGAAAGCAAATATCTGACCATGTTGGGAAAACAGTTTTGAAGTCAAGGACCAGTTTTGATTCCTGCTTAAGTTCTAATAAGGAGTAGTGATGTTGAAGCTCAGTTACAAAATTATTTGTCTTGGTGCCTCCCATTTAAGCTTAACAAGTAGGAGCCATAGACAAACATATGCTTGGAGCCATTTTGGAAGGGGAGGGGAAGCTGCTGCACAAAAGTATGCAGTAGCTGTTACATTATAACAGTTACATACATGTGAACAAAGCCTGGAATGAAACTTCCACGTTAAGTCTGGATGGAGCAGGGTTAAAGTTGGAGCAGTTCTGCTACATTTGTATGGTTCCTAGCTTGTGCAGGTGTAACGGTTGACAACATAGTAGCTGCTGCATGGTCTGGAGCTAGTGTTCTTCCCACTTTTGGACCCTCTACAAATATATGTTTGTTCACATTCTGAGAAGCATTAACGTCCAGCAAGATTGGAGCAATGCTGATGGGTAGTCAAAGGCCACAACCTGAAGAGCCCATCATTTTCTTCTTCACTTCCTATTACTATCTTTCCTATTACACAGATGTGCGCATTGATTAATTCTTGTGGGGTTTCTTATGCATGCATTTGTTGAAAGGTGAACATTTTGTTGAGTGAGAACCATACTGACAACAAGTGTAATTTTGGAAATAGTTTTCTCACATGAAATGGAAGGGTTGGAGATGCTGGTCCTACATTGATAGTAAATCTTAAAGAACTAATTTTATTCATGCATCCTTATTCGTCCACTAAGTTTAGATTAGCTTTATGGTCAAAAAGAGTAAATTACTATGGCTTTGTTAAAATATTTTACTGTGTAAATTTTTGTTTTGGTGCATACTTCAGTTTCCGTTTTCTTTGTAGTTCCAGTCAGTCTCAATCGTCCTACGTTATTAGAAATCCTCAACAGAGACGGATCGGCCAGTCACAGCCAGTTCGCGGCAGAGATGAAGAGCAAGATGATATTGTGTCAGCAGATGTGGAAGAGGTTATTTTCTTATCCTTTTTCAATTTGATGCATAACATGCATTTTGGTGTTAAATGAAATATAGCACCACGTACATCTCTGAGGCATGCATTTAGTGCCCGAGTCTTTTTAAGATGTTGATGTGGTACAGTAAAAGCCCTGTTTTCTGGCATGAGTAGGAAGGGGGGGGTGCTGGTAACCTAAAAATGTCGGTTACCTGAGGCACAGGGGTTTCCGGCTGGATGCAGAGCATATGGGGGAGGAAGGGAGTGGTGGCCACATGGAATGGTAGCAGTGCAGGGTGGTGGGTAGCAGTGGTGGCCACTGCGTGAGGTATTGTTATTCTCCTCCTCCCCCCCCCACCTTGTGTTTAGCCAGCCAGCCAGAAATTCTGGTTAATAGAAATGCCAGTTAGTAAAATGCTGGATGACAGGGCTTTTACTGTAACCCGGTATAAGAATGCTGCATGTGAATTCCATAGGCTGCAA
>NW_017728992.1:163372309-163378399 GCF_001723915.1 Gavialis gangeticus | reverse complement strand
CACTGCCTGAGTGATTGTTTTTCTCCTCCTCCCCCCCCCACCTTGTGTTTAGCCAGCCAGCCAGAAATTCTGGTTAATAGAAATGCCAGTTAGTAAAATGCTGGATGACAGGGCTTTTACTGTAACCCGGTATAAGAATGCTGCATGTGAATTCCATAGGCTGCAAGTGTTACATTGTAACAAAACCCTACCTGAAACTCTGGGGGGAAAAAACTAATCATTTCAGTAACATCTGAAATGATTACAGTAGAGTTCATCCTGGACGTGTAAATGGGAATGGACTAACATGTTTGTACACACGTTTATGGCATGTCTAATGTCTTGCAATCTGCAGAATCTTAACAAGATTCAGAACATTATTAAACAGCATTCAGTCTGTCATGTGCTGCGGTACCAAAGTGTTTACATATCGAGTGATAAGGTGGTGTAACAGTCTTAGTGGGTGCACCTACACATGAAATGAATGCTCAGCAGTAATTCCGGAGCTGTTTCAGCTACAGTCAACTGCTTCCAGGCACAGCGTCTACACATGTGCCCAGGACTTTGAGCCGGTGTGTAGCAGCCCTGCGCCGGCAGCGGGCTCAAGGGAGGGTCAGCCCTGGGCTCTGGCTGGCAGCATCAATGGGCAGAAAGGCTGGCTGGGGCGTGAAGGTGCTGAAGTGCAGGGGGTGGCAGCAGTCAGCCCCTATACTTTAGCAGCCTCATGCGCCAGCCACCCCCTGCACCATCTACACATGCATTTCAGCAGGCTAAATGACTCTGCGGTAAGATAGTATTGTTGGGGATCCCAACAGTACTATCTTATGGCAGAGTTAGCTAATTTAGTACGCCCTAATACCAGTACATGTGTAGATGGTGGTACTTTTACTTCAGAGCTATTTAGTCAACTGTAGTAAATTATATGTGTAGATGCACCCAATGTGTAGCTTTGCTACTAGAGATGTTAATCTTGACACATTACCTTGCAGAATCTACCAGGTAGATGGTCAAGATTCTGTAAATTCAGAAATAATTGGTTACTCCTAGTATTTATGGTCAAATTTTGCTTTCAATATTAGATTCTAATGTCCAGGAAAATCTATTTGGAGGCCTAGACTTTTCTAGGGCATTTACTTTTGGGGGCCATAAAATGAGCTGTCATACAACACAGCACCAAAAACGAATCCTTCTTGTTGATCTGCACTTCTAAAAGTGCAGGTTAATTTTACATAGATGCTATTTTAAGAAACAGCATTGTCAAACTAAACTCTGGGGAAAAAACAGGTAGCTTAGCCTCAAGCAGTACTTGGTTCACACCTTCCTTGACGGTTTAAATGCAGTCTAATAAGACATATCATAAAAATACAATGCTCATTTCAGGTTGAGGTGGTAGAGGGGGTAGCTGGAGAAGAGGACCACCATGATGAACAAGAAGAACATGGAGAGGAGAATGCTGAAGCAGAAGGACAGCATGATGAACATGATGAAGATGGTATGATCCTTTTAAGTTTTATTCAGCAATTCAACAATCTGGTATATGGGGCCAATGCAGTACCCAGCCCTGTGTGCCAGATCGGGCCGTGGCCCTGCTTGCAGGGCCATATCATCTGGCCTGTAGGCTTGGCAGTTAGGTGATGGGGAAGTGGTGTCAGTATTGATTGCCACTGTTCTCTTGAAACTAAATTTCTACACCAGTGGGGAGCTATGGAAGAACTTTTCATGGGCAAATGGCTCCATAAATTGAGTGGGTGATCCTCCTCTGTGTCTGAATTGGTTTGCACCTGTCCCTATTAAACAGTATTCTAGCTTAGGTGGACTTCAGATGCATTCAAATGTGACATGACAGGTTTATGAACATAGGGCTGTTCCAGTGTTTCCATTGAATCAACTTCATTTGTGGTTGTGATTTCTCTAGATTTTGGAGTAACCAAAACCACCACCCTCAAAACTGAAGCGTGAATGGCAACATGGATTTTGTTGTCAGAATATAATTATCTAGGGCTATGGACAAATGTACCTGTAACTGCTTCAAAAGGAGAGGGGAAGCTCGTGTGTGGGGGAATGCATCAGTTCAGTAAGGACAAGTACAAAGTTCTACACTTGGGACTGAATGATCCCATGTAGTGGTACAGGTTGGGGACCAACTGGCTAAGCAGCAGCTCTGTAGAAAAGGGCCTGGGGGTTACAGTGGACAGTAAGCTGTATATGAGTCAACAGTGTACCCGTGTTGCAAAGAAGGCTACCAGCATGGTAGGCTGCATTAGTAGGACTGTTGCCAATATATTGAGGGAAGTGATTATATTTGGCACTGGTGAGGTCACATCTGGAGTACTATGTCCAGTGTTGCCTGCCTCCCCTCCCCAACAATAGAAAAGATGTGGACAAAGTCCAGCAGAGGGCAGTGAAAATGGTTAGAGGGCTGGGGAACATAACTTATGAGAAGAGGCTGAGGGGCTTATTTAGTCTAGAGAAAAACAGAGGGAGGGATTTAATAATAGCCTGTTAAAGTCTGAAGGATGGTTACGAAGAGGATGGAGCTAGGCTATTCTCAATGGTGACAGTTAACAAAGAGCAATGGTATCAAGCTGCAGCATGGGAAGTTTAGGTTAGATATTAGGAAAAACTTCCGTACTAGGAGGGAGGTGTAAATCACTGGAGCAGGCTATCCAGAGAGGTTGTGGAATCTCCATCCTAGCAGGTTTTAAAGACCTGGCTAGACAATACCTTGGCTGGATTGATATGGGGATCCTGGTTTGAACAGGGGGTTGGACTAAATGACCTCCTGAGGTTCTTCCAACCATAATTTCCCATGATTCTGTGATTCTAACTTGTGTCTGCATACAAGTTAGTGAAATCACTGTAACTAACTTTTTGAAACAGGGTTAAAGTTGCAGCAGTTTTGCTATGCTTATCTCTACAGAGGCATGCAGAAATAATAGTTGCATCACAACTGCTTGTATAGGTATCATTTGACATCAACATGATATACTACTTCTGTCTATACAGCAGTAGGCAACTCCTAGAGCATGTGTGGCAGAGCATGGCACTTCAGGCCAGTTTGTTCGGCATGCCTCAGCCAGCCCAGGCTCTGGGCAGCTGCTGCTGGCCATGGAACCCAGGCTGCTTGGAGTAGGCACAGCTGAGAGGCTGCAAACAGCTGCACTGGGGTCTGGATCTCCATGTGGGATTCATGGCAGCTGCATGTGTGCCTTAAGGACAGTGTGACTCTGGCCCCTCCCCTGCCATTTTCCTAGAAGTGCACATGTACCCACTGCCAGCAGTGAAGCCAAGCCAGGGCTCTGCAGACCTCAGTGCAGCTGTTTTCAGCCTCCACATTGCCTTCTGCGAGCAGCCCTGACTCTGTGGTGGACAGCAGGGGCCTGCCTAGAGCCCAAGGCAGTTATGGCAGGTTACTGGGAAGTTGCAAGCCACCTCAGGGAGGTCTGCAGAGCTCCACCCAGCTCATTGGTGACAGTAGCTGCACATTTGTCTCAGTCCCTTCCCTGCTGTGCACCCCAAGGCATGTGCGCAACTGCCACTGGCTACGGAGCCAGGCCAGGGCTCCAGACTCCAGTGCAGCTATTTATAGCCTGCCTGTTGCGAGCAGCCTGTGCTTTGTGGGTGCCTGGGGTGTGTGGCAGGGAAAGGGCCAGGGCAATGTAACGTTAGCTCCTCCCCCACCATCCACCATAGATGCCCATGCTTCCATTGCTAGCACTGAGGATCAGGCCCCTTGTGGCTCCCCTGTTGTCTGCCTGTGGCATGCCAGGTTGATGAGTGGGCTGAGGTTGGGGTGTGTTTTAGCCCTCTGGCTGAAAACGTTGCTGACCCCTAGTCTATAACCTGAAGGTTTTGCATGTTCCTGGTATATTCAGTGTGCCCATTTTAATTACCCAAGACAATGTGGTCCTGTAAACGGACTATTTTAAGCCATGTACAGGGAGTAGAGGCTGTGAGTTCAGCTTTAATTGTGGAATCTTTTGGTTTTGAGTGGAGTTCTTAAAACTTTGGTTAATGGTTTTTCTGCCAGGATTTATGGAAGCAAGATGATGGTAAGATGCTTAGTGATTACCCTCTCTCCCTTTGTCTGTATAAAAAAACAAAACCTGTTGCAACTCTAAATGCCATGCAGTGTGCTTTCATATGTACTTACAGTTTTTAAGCATAAGTTGGTTTAATATTGATTTGGATGGGGGTTGTATTTTTTTTAGGCAGTGACATGGAGCTGGATCTGCTAGCAGCAGCTGAAACAGAAAGTGACAGTGAAAGTAACCACAGCAACCAGGACAATGCTAGTGGACGTAGAAGTGTTGTCACTGCAGCCACTGCTGGATCAGAAGCAGGTGCAACATTTCTTCCTAACTCTTATTATTATTCTTTTCATAGTTGTTTAAGATACCAGGATTTGAATGATAAAAGAGTATGTCTAAGTGAATAAATACAGGTTTAAACAAGGACAGGACAGACTACCCATCCCAGAGGTTGACAGGTAATCTTTGAAAACCCACACACTGTCCATTCTTTGTCCTCTATTGCTCTTGGAACTGAACTTGAGAGAGATGAGGTATTTCCCACCACCCACTGTTGCCAATTTCTAATGAGGAGGAAGAAGAAAACTCAGACATGCAACAAGCTAAATGATTTTTCCTCCTCTTGTAAGATTGCCCTACTCTTTTTCTTCCTTTATCTACAGAGGTAAGCCAGCATGCAGTCCTTTTGGAGATATAGGCTCTTACACTAGTACAGTTTTTCATATGATTTGATTGCTTAGGAATTGCTGCTTGGGTTAGTTTGAAAACATCTGGGAATGTTAATCTCAATTTACAAGATTTCTTTTCACTGTGTAACCTGGACACTGCATTTACAAAACTTAGTGGATCATTTTAAGGATTTTTGCAAGTGGTTTTTATCTGCCTTCAACATTAGAGTTGAGGCCACGGGCAGTCACTTCTTAAAAATTCACTTCATAAAACTGTAGCATTGTAGGGGCCATTTGTTAATTGTGTTATGTGAGCAGTTGTACAATATTCTGTAAGTGGTATTTTTAGGAAGAACATTTTAAATGCTTTATTCTGTTTCCTGCAGCCCAACTGTGACTTAATTGTTTGTTGCTTAGTTACTGTAAAGGCTTTTTTGTACTTAGGTGCTAGCAGTGTTCCCGCATTTTTCTCTGAGGATGACTCTCAGTCAAATGACTCCAGTGATTCAGACAGCAGTAGTAGCCAAAGTGATGACATAGAACAGGAGACCTTCATGCTTGATGAGCCTCTAGAGAGAACCACAAATAGCTCCCATGCCAATGGTGCTGCCCAGGCTCCCCGTTCAATGCAGTGGGCTGTACGAAACACCCAGAATCAGAGAACCACTAGTACTGCTCCATCCAGCACGTCCACCCAAGCAGGCAAGTCTGGTCAAAATGAATGTATGAGCATTAGCTAAATTGCATTTTGCTCCTTGTTTTCATTGTTTCTTTTTTAGAATTAAATACAATAGTTACCTTGTGATCTTTCCTCATTTTTGCTTAAGAGGAAGTCATAAAGTTATTTATCTGTACTAGTTAAGATCATGGAATAGAATATTTTTATTTGCGGTGGACGTAGTCTTTCTGGACTTTAGGAAGGTCTTTGACACTGTCTCTCATCGCCTTCTCATTTAAAAAATTAGGTGACTGGCGTTGATGCCTACACAGTCAGATGGGTCACAAATTGGCTGGAGGGCCACACCCACAGAGTGGTAGTGGACAGGTCTTTTTTGACCTGGAGGGATGTGGGCAGTGGGGTCCCCCAGGGCTCGGTCCTTGGGCCTGCACTGTTCAACATCTTCATCAGCGATTTGGACAAGGGGGTGAAAAGAACCTTGTTCAAATTCGTAGATGACACTAAGATGTGGGGAGAAATGGGCATGCTGGAGAAGAGGGACTGGCTGCAACTAGATCTAGACAGGTTACAGGGGTGGGTGGATGAGAACAGGATGGGATTCAATACTGACCAGTGCAAGGTACTGCACATAGGGAGGAAGAACCAGCAGCATACCTACGGGCTGGAGAACTCCCTTCTAGTCAGCACAGAGGCAGAAAAGGATCTTGGTGTCATTATTGATTCCAAAATGAAC
>NW_017728992.1:163360586-163367309 GCF_001723915.1 Gavialis gangeticus | reverse complement strand
ATGGAGAGGGTCCAGAGGAAGACCACTCGCATGATCAGGGCAGGGCAGGCCCTACGGGGAGTGGCTACAAGACCTGAACCTGTTCAGCCTCCACAAGAGAAGGCTGAGAGGGGATCTGCTGGCCATCTGTAAACTGGCCAAGGGAGACCAGCAGGCAACGGGAGAGTCCCTGTTCCCCCAAGCACTATTGGGAGTAACAGGGAATAATGGCCATAAGTTGACAGAGTAGATTCAGGCTAGCTATCAGGAGGCTCTACTTCACAGTCAGGGCGACTAGGATCTAGAACAACTACCCTGGGGGTCTTCAGAAGGAGGCTAGATAATCACCTAGCCATCTTTCCTGCCCATGGCAGGGGGTTGGACTTGATGATCTGCTCAGGTCCCTTCTGACTCTACCACCTATGAAACTATAAGAAGAAAGTAGTGTTAAAATGTACTGTCTAGAGTAACTTTCCTGCTGTCAAACAAAAGAATTGGCAAAGTTGGTAAAAATCAATAATTGTATGTTTTCTCTTTCTCTCTTTCTTTAGCAAGTTCAGCAGGTTTGATTTATATTGATCCATCAAACTTACGTCGGAGTGGTACCATCAGTACAAGTGCTGCAGCAGCAGCTGCAGCTCTTGAAGCTAGCAATGCAAGCAGCTATTTAACTTCTGCAAGCAGTTTAGCAAGGGCATACAGCATTGTAATCCGACAAATCTCTGATTTGATGGGGCTGATCCCCAAATACAATCATCTTGTATACTCCCAGATTCCAGCTGCAGTGAAACTGACTTACCAGGATGCAGTGAACTTGCAGGTATGGTGCAGATAGAATATTTTATACATGAATACTGGTTTTAATATGAAAATGGTCTGTGTTTAAAAAAAAAAATCTTGTATTTGCAGTCTACCTATTACTCCTTAAATATGTTTGCAAGGAATTCTCCATATTTCATAGGAGTAGACTCTGCTAAAAGCATTTTAGGCCAGATTTTCACTTAATGTATATTGCTGTTAATATTTTTACAGCTGCTTCTGTTTAGTATTGGGTGTATTAAATACTAATGAATTATGCCCTCAGCTTTCCTTTTCAATATAAGGGAATTTTAACCCCTTTTTAAAAAAGGGATAAAATTGTACAACAAAACTGTGGCAGACTCATCTTATCTTCAGCAGTACGACTATCCATGATGCATGTTCAGTACTCTGGTGTCTGAATTACCCCTGTAACATCAGGCTTTTTTAATGTATGCTTGTGCCTTTCTAAAAAGGTTTGGAAGAGCAAGTGGCTGACAGTTAAGTCATGGCAAGAACAGGCCGTTCAGAAGTTATGATTAGCGTGAAGGAAGAATTGAGCAAATGCATGGGAAAAACTCTTATGGCTTTCAGGGAGAGGGCTTCAGAAGTATAGGAATTGGGAATAGTAATTTTGAAATGAACAGCTGGAACATTTTGCAATGAACAGAAATTAACAGTTTGAACTTGATATAAGATTAAGATTGAAGTCTGAAAGCTTGAAGATGTGGGGGAAGTTGGATGGAAGGTTTCAGTCAAAGAGTAGTTCAGGAGCTTAGAAATTATAGAAAAGAGGCCTTCAACCTCTGAGCTTAAGGTGAAAGGTTAAAAAAAAAACCCAAAACTGATGGGTTAAAAGGCGAGTTCATCCCATAAACAGTTAGCTTTGTCCTGGGAATTGTTAAGGGGGAAGCAGAGGGAGGAAGGTTTAAATAGCAAGTTAAAAGTAGAAACAGCTTGGAGTAGGGGAGCAAGAATTGAATAGAGAAGGATAAGAACTTTTTAAAGCAAGATAGAGGATCAGTTGAAGACCAGTGTGTAGTGTATGGTCCTGGGGCTTTTTCCAGAAGTACTCTATGTGATCAGGACAAAGAAATTAAAAGACAGCTAGTAGAACAATGAAACTGCAAGGGATAGCAGGAATAATGAGTAAGGGGAGCTGAAGGCAGACCAAGGAATCAAAAGTAGAGGGAGACTAGGGGAAAGAGATACCGGCATGAGGTATGTGAGAGTCTCACATTATTTTTCCAGAATTTTACCTGCTACCATGTGGACTCCAGTAATTGAGTACTGGCTGTAGGGAGTAGGGCCAAAGTTGACTCGTAAGCATTGCTCAATCTGTAGCTGCAGCTTCAGAACTAGTATTTTAACTGTCACAAAAGCCCTGCAACTGATAGCATCTTTTGGCAGCTCAAGACCTGGATGCCACTGTTGCTTTTCTATTCCACTTGGTAGAAGTGCAGTCAAAGCCCTCTCCTGCCTGGCTGTGGCACAGATGAATCTCTCCACAGCTGAATCCCCCTGCTGCCTAAACCTCCTGCCACCCAGTACCGCCAAAGACCCCTCTGGTATGAGCCAGATAAAACTTGGCTGTAGGTTGATCATTTGTGGAAGCTACAAGCTTCTTCAGAGTAGGCATGTAGATGGGAGGCAGCAAACAGTGGAGTTGTATCAGTGTTGGGATGTTTGTAATCTACTCTTAAGATGCATTATGTAGACATGGATTCCTGGTAGGTAGCAGTGACTTAAATCAGAATAAGCTATAAATACTTATTAACAGAATCTCATACTTACATTACTCTGCCTTTGTGTTCAGTATTTGTTGTGGTATCAATAACTTAATAGATCTCATGCTTCCTCAGAATTATGTGGAAGAAAAGCTTATTCCCACCTGGAATTGGATGGTTAGCATCATGGACTCCACTGAAGCTCAGCTGCGTTATGGTTCTGCACTGGCATCAGCTGGAGACCCTGGGCATCCAAACCATCCCCTCCACGCTTCCCAGAACTCAACCCGGAGGGAGAGGATGACAGCACGTGAGGAAGCTAGTTTAAGGACACTTGAGGGAAGAAGGTGTGAAATCTGTTCATGTTTACTTATACACTATTCATTTTGGAACTGGAATCTTGATTTACTATGACATTGTGGGAACCTGGGCATAGGAGATTTCACATTTACATCTTAGGAAATGCTCTTATCTAGTTCTTAACTGGACTGATCTTTGAGCCTGAAATTCTTGTTTGGACAGGAGAAGTCATTCTGTTTATCTGTAGTTATCTTAAATTGAAATGTTTTAAAATGGTATGTTTTCATTTTTATATTTCATTGTTCAATGCTGTGATCATCACAGTATCTTGCAATACAGATTGAATGTTTTGCAATCATATTTTATATGTCTAACCATAGTATTTTAAGGCATTTGGCACTGTAATATCTAAGCACTATTTATAGATCAGTGTTGTTTGTTTGTTTGTTTGTTTGTTTTCAATAGACGTGCTACCTTGCTCAGTGCCCGTCAAGGAATGATGTCAGCACGTGGAGATTTCTTAAACTATGCCCTTTCTTTAATGCGTTCTCACAACGATGAGCACTCGGATGTTCTTCCAGTTCTGGATGTCTGCTCCCTGAAGCATGTAGCATATGTTTTTCAGGCCCTTATTTATTGGATTAAAGCAATGAACCAACAGACAACATTGGACACTCCCCAGCTGGAACGGAAAAGGTATCAAAACTGAATGTATAACCACAAAAAAACCCTGTAAAAAAAGCATAACCACTGGATTTTAGTCAGTCTCGCAGATTTCAATCATTTGTTCTGCTCTGGTAGAAATATTTATCAACAGCTATGCCAACCACTGCATCTTGTCCATAGCTGGGTGTACTGTCCATAGTAAGATGTATTTATAGTCACTTGAGTAATGTACAGCTATGGGTATCCTTATAACATCCTCCATAAAGCTGTCCTGGAAGCTTATCAGCCAAGACATGTAATCAACTCCTCATATTTGACTAAAATGATACTTTCCTTATCTGTAGGATTTTTCATTATTCTGTGTAATTAAGCACAATTAAAGCAATTTGGCAAATCATCTGAACATTATGAATGGCTTATAACAATAGATAGGACCTTGCAACATAATTTATATAGGATTTAGTGCTGTTTAGTGTCAGTACTTGTGGCTTCCTACACATAACATAAAGCAGAGCAGAGCAGCATAGAATATAGAGATTTGCATAGAGATTTGCAAGAATATACTTTAGATCCAAAACTATAACTAATTATTAGTGGCAAGAATTGTCATTAATCTTAAACTCCCTGCCACCCAGATGCTTGTATAGCTTTTTTTTTGTAAAAGCTGGTCAGTTTTATTTTCAAATAAAGTGCTAATATTAGTTAGAAATGTTGAGATCAGGGTATTTAAAATAGTCACTACTGAAGTTATCACTTTAGGTAAACTGAAATAGATGTTTTAGTGAAATGGAGGGAGTGAATAGTTTAGAAATATCTTCAAATTTTGTAAAGTCATTTTCCAGTGCAACATACTGGGGGGACAGGTAAGGTGACCATGTATTGTAACTTCAGAGAATTTATACGTGCAGGTAAGTGAATTAGCTTTACTAATCCACACTATTGCTTTTACAGTGTTGGTATCAGTATTTTTATTTTCCAAATGATTTTCTTTCAAGACAACTCACTGATTGTTTTCTTAAAGGACTCGGGAGCTCTTGGAACTGGGTCTCGATAATGAAGATTCAGAACATGAAAATGATGATGACACCAATCAAAGTTAGTGTACAGCAACAGTAATACAGCGAGATATACTACTCTGTTTTTTCCCCTTTAAGTACGGCTTTGATTTTATATTTTTTTTCTCCTGATTTTGACACCTGTATGCTATATACATTGGGAGCAGGGGCATAACTTTGGAGTAAATTGACTGCTATTTAAACTGTCACTTGACTACATCTACGTTTCTTCTACTTTCTTATCCTTCCCCCTCCATCTACTTACCATGTCCACTTTTTTGGTCATGTCTCTTGGTCATGGGTACTAATTCTGTTAAGTTTTCTGAGATTTTTAAAAAGATAAAAGCATTTCTTCTATTTAGGTGCAACACTTAATGATAAGGATGATGACTCCCTTCCAGCAGAGACTGGCCAAAACCATCCATTCTTCCGACGGTCGGACTCCATGACATTCCTTGGTTGTATCCCACCCAATCCATTTGAAGTTCCTTTGGCAGAAGCTATCCCTCTGGCAGATCAACCACATCTTCTACAGGTGACATCAGAGACTGTTTGCTGAAGGACATTTGTAGTTTGGGGTTTTTTTAAACTGAAGTGTATTATTTACCCAGAACGTTTTTATTAAATTTCAGCCAAACGCACGAAAAGAGGATCTTTTTGGTCGTCCAAGTCAGGGTCTGTATTCATCCTCTGCCAACAGTGGGAAATGCTTAATGGAAGTGACCGTAGACAGAAACTGCCTTGAGGTATGATTATAAGAATGTTATTGTTCTTCAAGCATGAAGCTTTACTGAAGTTAATAAGTCAGTCTGAAAAATGTAGTGCTTGCTGAAAATGCTTTTTCCCAGGAGAACCATGAAAGACCAGGTTTTGAAAATGAACAGTGGATCCTAAAAGAGCCTGGAAAAAAAAAGATTGTTTAAAAACAACAAAATATATTGAACATACATTTTTTCATTGCTGTAAAATATGCGTTTTTAATAGATGATTTAATAATCAAATGTGTACTTGGAGATAGTATCCCCAAGGCTACAAGAGGAGCGGCAGATTAATGTGGATGCAGCAGTAAATTAGGATTACTTGGAGAGAGAGAGGGAGAGCAAAATATACCCATGTCCACTGTCCTATTTGGATCAGCTGAATCCGTTTAGAAAAGTTTTTCAACTCTGATTTGCATATTCTCTGCTTGTGGTCTGTGGACAAACCAAGTTTACTAATTTATTTTAAAGCAAACCAAAAACGCAACAGGAAAATTGTATCAGACAGCCTTTCTAAAGTTCTATATTGTGTACTTTTTGATAAATTTACTTCTGTCTGTTGAAACACAATGGGGTTCACACTTTTAAAATCACCTCCCCTCAGACGTGTCTAATATGAAAAACATTATGGTCAGCTTTTAAAATGTAATTAAATGTGTCTACTTGTTTAGGTTCTTCCAACCAAAATGTCATATGCGGCCAATTTAAAAAATGTCATGAGCATGCAAAATCGGCAAAAGAAGGAAGGGGAAGAACAGAATGTGCCAACAGAAGAATCTGAAACGTCAAAACCAGGGCCTTCAGCTCATGATCTTGCAGCACAGTTGAAGAGCAGCTTGTTGGCAGAGATAGGCCTGACAGAAAGTGAGGGGCCACCTCTTACTTCTTTCAGGTACTTGAAAAGTGTAAAAAGATATTAGCCTATAAAATACTGTTAACTTAGCATACGACTCTTTCTTGGCATTTCAGGTCTTTTAGTAAGAAACTTCTGGAAATAGAGAATGGAAGATGTGCAGTTTCTGACTTATGCCAGTTTCAAAGTTGGCTGGTTGTCTAATAGTACAGACAGTTAAATTGAGTGGTATTGAGATGGGACTGGATCAGGGGTGGGCAAAATGCGGCCCACAAGGCCATTCTATCTGGCCCGCAGGGCCCCTAAAAAAATTTGGAAAATTTAATATTTCTCTGCTCTTGGTTCCTGTCAAAAATGACACTATTCCCCCCCGCACTCAGCTTTTCCCTGGGCTCCTTCCCTGCACGGAGAAAAGTGGCCCATCACCCACCCCATGGCTGGCACCCCGCGCTGCAGGCGCTCAGCCTGTGCAGGGCTGTCTGGAGCAGGCACAGGCAGCCCTGGGCAGGCTGTGAGCGCCTGCAATGTGGGGCATTGGGCCGGGAGGGTCTGCTTTCTCTCCATACCCCCCCCCCCCCCCCCCCCCC
>NW_017728992.1:163360323-163360575 GCF_001723915.1 Gavialis gangeticus | reverse complement strand
GCCGCTTTTCCCCATGCTCAGCACCAGCTTCTTCCCTGCTGCTCAGCAGGGAGTCGGGGCTGTGTGCTGCCCCCTGCCTGTACCGCGGGGCTGGTGGGCACTGGGTGTGAGTGCGTGGGGAGCCAGTGGGAGCACAGTGTCTGCGCTGGTGTCCCAGGACCCCCAGAGCAGGGTGGCAGGAGCGTGGGGTCCCAACTGGCAGGGGCTGTATGGAGCCAGGCCAGCTCCCTCCTCCCTGCTGGTGCAGCCCAG